>NC_046299.1:24144285-24482500 GCF_004115265.2 Rhinolophus ferrumequinum | reverse complement strand
AAAAGCACTTTAGAGATAATTTTGTTCAACGCCCTTATTTTACAACTGTGTTACTGAGGTTTTTTTGCACACATCTCTCACTTTCATCATAGAGTCATGCAGCTGCGTCCCTGGCATCCTAGGTGATTCCTTAAGCATGGAGGCTACCTCGTGGTTATTTCTAGACTTCTGAAACAACAACAGGAGGAACTCCCAGTAAACAGTGACCCGATTTCGAGAACAGAAAAGTAGGAAGTGTGGTTACTCTTAGTCAGCCCGAGCCTTTCACTCATGTACAATTATTCCCAGCCACCACACTGCTTACTTCTTCTGGTTGGATTTTTTTATTAGAATAAGAAATGCATTAGGAATAAGGTGATAAGAATGAATGCAAATCTTCTTAGAATCTGAATATCACAGTCTGACCATGGGTATCAGGTTTCTCACTGAATCCCAACGTGTATGGGACTACGTGCTTTATGCAGACGGACCACGTATTTTACTTAGGTTTCCATCTGAGCCATATCAGAACCTTAATCCTGATATCTTACACGGCATTGCAAATTTATGACACAAGTGCTTTGACTGATAATATCATTTTTATTAGTCTTTTTTTATTTTTTATTGGTCTTTTTTGGGGGTAGGGAGGTCACCTAGATACATGAGGTTATAGGCAAGGGGGATTATGCGTTATGCAGTGATATTTCATTACTCTTACTAATTTTTTTTCTCTCCTTTTTCTCTGTCTTTTCCTTGTTATACTCTCATTTTGTTTTTGTTATTCTCTCTTGCGCTTTCTCTCTCTTATCTTTTAGGACAAGTTAGTGGCCCTGACCACCTGCATTGATCCTTCAAGAAGACAGCTTTGTTGATGAGTTTATAACTCAAAATACAGGTAACAGTACAGGACAATCGGACAGGCTTCAGGAAAAGGAAAAAGGGTGACACCTGCTGGAAGAACCACTGGTGGCTCTGATTCCAGGTAGAATCTCCCTAGAAAAATGTACACAAAACTTCACACGTTTTGTGTGACGACACACGTTTTGTGTACATTGGGAAACAAGGTTCCCCGAAGTATATTTATGACCTCCAGGAATCCCAGGCTAAGAATAACAAAAATAGCTACCTGGTGCCAGATCTTTACATGCATAACTTCATTTAATACTCACAACTACCCCAGGGTAGGTATTATAATCCTCATTTTGTAGATAAGGAAACTGAGGCTGAGAGAACTTAACTAGCCCAAAGTCACAGCTGTTAAGTTGGATTTAAATCTAGGGACGTTAGAATCCTTATCCCCTAAGCTATACTGCCTGCTCTGAATACATATACATGTATATATTTTATAATATATTTTTTTCCCTTTTCTTCCGCTCACTCCCCCACTCCGGTTCAAGCCATTGTTTCTCAGTCTAGTTGTATAGGACGCAGCTCCCTGGCCCATACTGGTATTATGAGCCTTGCACTCCCCCTGGCTGAGGCAGTCGGTCGCCGGTCATTGGTCGGCCACTCACAGCAGCTCATGCGGGCTGCCGGCCACTCACGATGGCCACTGGCCACTCACGGCAGCTCACACCAACCTCCGGCTGCTCACAGCAGCCCAGCTCCAGGGAGAGCTATTGTTCATAATCTTAGCGCAGCTCACTGGCCCAAGTGGGAATCGAACCAGGGACCTCAGCGTTAGGAGCACGGTGCTCCAACCACCTGAACCACCAGGCTGGCACTATAATTTTATAATTAAAAAATATTATTTTTTTCTCTTAAGAACGCCAATGGTATTTCTGAAAGGTAAGTACATAACAACCGACTACAGGCAGCACAGTAAAATAAAACAGAACTCAAACATGGTCTCACAGCGTCTTAAGGTTTCCAAATCCCCTCCTGACACGTGAAATCACCAAAGTTTTCTTCGCACACAACAGGAGAAGCTTTGCTGCAGGTACAAAGGAAAGAAAGAAACAACAGGGAACAAGATCCACAGGGCTGGAGCACAGGGAAAAAGGAATGGATGCTACTCATGAACTGAGACACTGATTGAGTGGGAAAAGCAATGTTTAGTCTAAGAAGTAAAAGTGTCTTCTAAGCACTAGACTTGAAAATCAGGAAGCCTAGACTCAAGTCTTATAAACTACATGTACTTTCATTTCTTAGTGATTTTGCTTCCAACTAGTAAAAATACCTATCAAGTATAGAAAACAAGAGGAATTAAAAACATTTCTGTGTCACATGCTAAACTTCTCAGAGAAAGACAAATTGCTTAAGTACACCTAACTCCCCCACCCTCAAAGGCTTGTGTGTTCAAATTGGAGGACATACAGAGCCTAAAGAGATGTGAAAAGGATAGAGGGAAAGAGCTGAATAGCCATTGTGTTTACTGGCCACAGAGTATCAGAGAAGGGGACGAGATAAAACCACTGATAATTAGTACTTCTCTTTTTATTCTCTTTTCCTATGAATCCCCCGCACTCCCCGTACTCTCTTACTTTGGGCTGCACTTACATCTTTAAGCTCATTAGGCTTCATTGGTTAAAAGCTAGTCAAGATAAGATCTAGAGATTCCAGGACCCAGCCTGAACTTGCAGGCCAGGGTCTTCCTGAGAATCTCTTAGGTGGCCCTGGGATTCCTGAGATCTAATTGTCAAAATGGGCCAACTCTACCAACCTAATTTTAAATAGTCTACTCTTAAATGATCAACTTACCTCGATGGAGGGAAAGACTGTTCGATTCTTGGGATGTAAATTCACAGACACAGACAAACAGTCTCTCTCCCTCTTTTAGACTGGGAATGGTCACAATTTCCACAAAACTACTGGGGAACTGTCCTGAAAAGAAAAGCAAACATTTCCAATATTGAAATTTCTTTTTCTGTCTGTGTACCAGGATGAAAAACTTTTTTCCGCGCCCATTTATAGACCCTGAATTAAAAACTCACTGAGGAAGAACACAGAGAATGCAATTCATTCCAATAAGCATTTATTATTGGCTGTCACTCTATGCAAGGAGCACAGCGGAGGAAAAAAATGAGTAAGGCAGTCTTGGCCCCTGAAGATCTGAAAATCTAGTTCAGACATAAACATTAATTCAATTCTGAAATCCAGTGTCACAACATCCATATACAATTGCTATGGAAGTTCCGAGAAGGTAGAGAATGGGTTAGGAAGAATATGAAAAATTGTAAGATACAGATAGCCAGTGTAGTCAGAATATGGGTAGGGTTTTAATAGGTACAAAGAGGGGCTGCCAGTTGGATAGCATCAAAAAGCTTGATTGATTCCACCTTATAACTACCTCTTATATCTGTCTATCTTATATCAAGACCCCCATCTTGATCCAGCCCTCAGATCTCTCGCCTGGATTACTGCAACCACCCCCCACCCTGCCTACCTGCCTTCAGTTTTGTGCCTTCCCAACATCCTTCTATGTACAGCCGTGAGCTTTCCAAAACTCGGATAAAAATCCCAAAGCACTTCCGTGGTTTCCCATTCCCGCAACTCCTTACCATGGCGTACTGTCTTCCGTGATCTAAATTCTGCTCAGCCCCTGGGCACCACCCCCACGCCTCAACCATTCATATTCCATGCCATACAGAACTTTCCTCAGTCGCTCCATGTTCTCCCTCACTCCAGAGCCTTTGAACAAGCAGTTCCCTCTGCCTATCTTCTTTGCCTTGCTAACTCCCGCTCATCATTTCTGTCTCAGCTGAGAAATCATTTCTACTGGGAAACAATCGATTATCTCCCAAATGTCAGTTAAGTGTCAGCAGAGACGGTTCTAAGGACTGTGTAACACATTCCAGCCCAGACTCACATAAACATAAGTAAGTCAAGGATTGGATTTAATAGAGGTGCACAGTGTGGGGGTAAACTTCCACCCTTCCCTAAGCTAGTTAATGAAAGAAATTGGTGCTAATGTATATTTTAAAGATTAGAAGAAAAGAAACCAGGTGTATGGGACGCAGGAGGGAGGTGCATCTAGGGGAGAGGCCAGCTTTAATAAATGTGGGCCAACCATGGATCTAGGAAGGAGTGAACAAGATGGATCATGCTTCCTTGGAAAGAATAAAGAAAGGGTGGAAACGTTAAAAGAAGACAGCCAGAGAAAACACAGTGGAGAGCACCTAATGTTCCATAAATCAGAGATAAAAACTTAGTGAAAAGTGATGGTGAACACCAGGGGGTCCGAGAAAGAGGAGTAATGCGTATTTTCAGAAGAGAAATAATCATACTGAATACAAAGGATAAAGACCAGGGAAGGGATAGGAAAGAGGTGAATAGAAAACTGGGCTGGGGCCAGCTGGAATCTAATCACTACAACCTTCGGAAGGAACCAATAAGGAGAGATGGAATGGTAACAGACATTCTCTCCTCGCTGGTAGAAACCACAATAAATACATATGGAAAACACAAAAGGATTCTGCAGTTTACTGACTTGGGCTTCCCATTTAATCTTTATTTTTAATATGGAAAGAAGGGAGGGCCTCTAATCCACTTTGTACAAGATCAATGAAAACCCTCTTACCTGTAATATCCTCTTTCTTTCCCAGAAGCCAAAATTCATCCACCACTGCCAACACCTCAATAATATCTCCCACAAAGAGAGGCAGTTCTTCTGAGACACTAGGGCAGAAGTCAAAGATGGCTCGAACCACAGAGCCAGCCTCCATGTTTTGTAAGCTGGAAAAAGGTCAAAAGAAATGGGAAAGCATAAATATTTAAGACATTTAAGATAGCTCTATATCTTGAGAATGATAACACTTAAGATATAAAGATACTTAAAATGAAATCAAAGCTAAGCAAATAAGTTTATACTTTACACTTAAAAAAAAATCAAAGTACTGTCTCATGTATTATTTTTTTAAATAATAGTTTCCTTAGCACCAATGACAACTTGAGGATATGTAGATGTTGGGCCTTCCGGGACTCAAGAGTCTCCTATTCGGGAAGGAAGGATGATCTATTGGATTAATCCCGTCTTTTTGTAGATGCACCTTCAAAGCCAAGAGAGAAAACTAACATTAACCACACAGCCCCATTCACCCAGAAGTCTGCCTTCTGAAATTTTTATTAATAAAATAAAAATTTCCTCATACATTTTTTATTTGATTCTCAGTCATTCTGGAGTTGGAAAAAAAAAAAAGTGACCTATACCAATGAGTAATAGAAAAGATAAAAGATGGGAAAATAATAGACTTTTCGATATGCCTGAAGAGGGTAATAAGGAAATTAACATTTTTGAAGTACCAGGCAACAGGGTGTTTGTAACATAATGGTATTTAAAAAGTAGAGATTTTAAATATGGCATTTCATTTATTCCCCATAACCTTCTTAAAAATTAGGGTACTGAGGCTCAGCCAGTTAGAAAACTTAGTTTGTCCAAGCTCACAGAGTTCATAGCAGCCGGGCCAGGATTCAGACTGAGAACATTCTGGCTCCTACCTACCGAGACTGTGCCTGCAAAATAAATGGAACGTGACATAAAGAAGAGCAGCAGGACCATGCCTCAGTGGCTGAGATTTCAAGTGTACTGAAAAGTAAAAATCCATAAAAAGAACAAGAAAGGGCTGTGTAGATGGCACCCCCAGACAGGATTCAGTACACTATACCAAATCAAGACTGTTTTTGCTTCAAAGACACCTATAGCCCAACCTTGCATAGTATCCTTGTACTGTTTCGGTGTCTGTGCTGTGATAAGGTGATGTGTCCGTTACTTTGACATGTGTGGCCGGGGAGCCTATGTATGTGTGTAAGTAATAGAAGGGGAGAAACAGAGAGCCTGTGCCCACCTGTGAACAATCAGGTACCATTAGCTGTATTTCTCCCCAGGTCTTTTACAAAGAGAAACTGAAGGTCTCCAGAGTGGCCAGCACCCAAGTCTGCTTCTCTTTCTCTATCTGTTTTCCTTATTCATCAAGTATTCATTTGGTGTTGGCAGAGGTGAGGATTCTAACTTTCATCTCAAAAATAACTATAATCACTTCAAAAGGCACTAAGTGCCTAAAAACAAAAGATAGTGAGAGCTCTGCTAAGTTTATACTCTAAGAAAACAATCATGTGGACAAATATGTGAAGCATACGATAAATATCGCTCAGTCAATTAATGCAGGTAAGATTTTAATGAATCTTGCATAACGTAGATTTTGCAACACAACTGAACATTACATATTCAATTTGCACTGTTGAGTAAAAGGAGCCTATCGTCGTGTTACTGGAACTTTTTTCTATAAGGAGATGACGGGTGTACAGCGGAAAAGAGAAGTGGCTAGGACCATTCCCCACATCCTTTGCCCTCTCCTTCCATGTATTTTCTTTAAGTATTAAAAAACCTAATTGTAATCATACACTGAGGAGGCAGCGTAATGTGAATGCAAAGTACTAGGCTTCTGGAGTCAGACCAAAGTTCAAATCCCAGCTCCACTATTTACCAGCTATTTCACCTTGGACATATCACTTAAACCCTCTGGGCTTTAGTTTCTTAGTTCAGAAAGATGGAGAAATCATACTTTCGTAACAACCATCAAGAGGATGACGATAATGATAACAGTAATTATAATAATGCCCAATATTTAATGAGCGTGGACTATGTGTCATGCGTGGTGCTATACACTTCCCCCATCGAGTCCTCACAACAACCCTAGCGAATATTATTGGTTCCCATTTTCCAGGTGAAGACACAGGCTCAGAAAGGTGATGCCATCTATCCAAAGTTACACAGTAAGTCAGAGATGGAAATGGGAACCCAGATCTGTCTGTCTCCAAAGCCTTAACCAGTACGAATAGTGTGAAATAGTAGCGAATAGTGTGAAAGCACCTAGGACAGGGCAGGTACAGTAATTCAGCAGTAACTGTTTACTACTAAACATTATTTCCATAATCAGCGACAAGCTCGAATCACTGTCACTGGTACAGACAGCATCACCAGACAATATGCTATTTCAAGTATATAAACACTACAGAATTTACCATTTCAACCTGTCAAAACTTGGTTAACTTGGATCATATTTAAAAATAGACACAGGCTGCGCCTCCTCGCCTTCTTCGGGAGAAGACTGCACATGGTTTACTCTTTAGCTGACGTACGTGAGTTCCTTATGAAGACCGTACATTACTGTGCTACATAATACCAGCACTCTATAACTTCTAGATCTTTCTCTTTGATGTCAGCCTTCCCTCTTCTATAGGCTGATCTCGTCTGCCAACTTTCCCACCCTCTTTCTAAATTGTTGTTGATAATCTGCTGGGGAGGGGGGACCACACATACACGGCCAAAATTATTAAAAGTTGCCAGATAAAGAAAACAAGCTCTAAATGAAAGGCTATGAAGTCTTCTGTGGTGCTAAAATAAATGCATGTGTTAGTGCTGGAGATTTTCAAGTTATTTTTTATGTGCTCTGAGGCCCCGTTCTTAGTTTCTGGCTATCTTCCACAGGGCTGAAGTTGCCAGATGTCAGATTTCCACACAAGGGTGGTGTCATAAATATTTTTTTCTAAAACAAACATGATATTTTGCAAACCTCTTAGCCATCTATATAAGGTATTAAAACAACTCAAGATTGGGCCAAAGTGGATATTATTTTCCTTCGACTACATTTTTTCAAATTCCATCTCAATATCTAACTAAATCTATACTTCATTATCCAAAATACCAAGTAAAGAATTAGCATAAGCTCTGTAAAGACGATTTAGAGAGCTACCCTATTACACTCAGGAGTAACCTTTGCCGTCTGAAAGTTTAAGTTTCTCCCTGAGAACCTTTTTTGCTCTACCAGAAAATGACTCAGCAGCAGAGGAGGGTCTGGCTCCATAAGTACTTTTACTGACTGACCTCCTACCCAATTGGAGTGAGTGCATAATCACCAAGGAATACACACCCTGGAAGGGTGCTGTCGTCAGAGCCTGGCTAAAGTACAGGATTCATGCTTGAGACCAGAAAGGAGTTCCTCTGTTTTATGTGCAATATAGTGAATTTCATCTCAGTCTTCTCTGTTCGTAGTATACACACTATGAAAAGCCACTAAACTTGTTCCTATCCGGTCCATTTTAGAAGGCGAACATGTATTTTGAAACAATCCTAAATGGCTTATATAAGCTGTTCCATCAACTCCAGATGGAAGTAAAAAGAACTGCAGAGGAAATCAGAACACTGATGAGTTTGAGAGAAAGCAGAGGAAGTAACTGCCTATGTGGCATGATGTCAGGGACATCAGAAAAATCTGCTATGAGAGCACCACCTTCTTTTGCTGGTGAATGCCTGCATTTTCACCTTTGGAGAGTCATTCTGCATTTGAGATATAAAGATCCTTAATTCATCACATCCTTTTAGGATGTAAAACCATAAGGAACAAGGTTTTTGTCTGTTTTGTTCACTGGTCTAGAATAGTGCTCAGCATATAGAACATTCTCAAATACTTGGTGAGCAAACAATTTAGTGAACTTAAGTGAAACCATTCATATGAAAATCTCTACTTCCTCTTATCGAAAACCAAACCATCTCTTCTCCACAAATAGTTTTACCTTCCTGCTTGCATAACTGTGTCATATAATTTAGAATTTTTTTTTTTTTTTTTTTAAGAAGGGTGCAGTTCACAGTGGCCCATGTGGGGATCGAACCGGCAACCTTGGTGTTATTTGCACTACGCTCTAACCAACTGAGCTAATCGGCCACCCCAACTATGTCATATAAATCTTCCAGGTCAAACAACAAATTGTAGACTTCTTCATCTTCTGCAGCCCAGACAATACACTAATAGCAACAGTTACCATCTGAGAATCGACCACATGCCAGATGCTGAGCTAGGAGCTTGTAGCATCACCACACCACAAGGAAGAGACTAAGGCACTAGAGCCAGGGGGCCTGGGCTCAAATCCCAGCACCGCCACTGAGCAATATACTTAACCCCACAGAAAACAGCTAAGTCAGAACCAGAATTCAGGTCTGTGTGACTCCAATACCCATGTTCTTTTCATTATAAACATCGCTTCTCTTAAATCTCACTGATTCTTTCTTTGAAATCTTCTAGACTTCCATTTTCCTCTTTGGTTCTCCAACATTTTATTATGAAAATTTTCAAATAGCGTGAAGTTGAAAAGACTTTATACCCAATACCTAGATCTACCACTAACATCTTTACTGCAGTCACTTTATCACTTATCGTCTCTGTATCATTTATCAATCAATGTTATTTTTAACCATATCTCACCCCACTTATTCATAAGTAGTGCTCAGTGCAGTCCTATCCAATCAAAATGCTCTCTGCTCCCATAAAGCACTTTCTGTCCAGAACTTGTTCCTTTGCTTTTATGCTATTTCTTTTATCCATGGTGCGTTCTCTTGTCTTTCCACACATTTAAAGACTCCCCACTCTCTTCTTCCTCCAAATGATGCCCCTTTCTCCTGTTCAAGCCCATCTCCATCTTTCATGTCTCAGTTCTACAGCTGGGGCTCTTTTACTTTCTTGTAGATTCGTGAGACATCAGACTGGACATGTAAAAGGTAAACCATGAGAGTGAATTAATATTCAGGAATAAAATAACATTTAAAAATGTATATCCAAGAGTCCAGTGACAGACGAATGGATAAACAAAATAGGATGTATACAGACAGGACATTCTGCCACATGCTGCAACGTGGATGAACCTTGAGGACATTATGCTAAGTCACAAAAAGACAAATACTGTATGGTTTCATTTACATGAGGTATCAAGAGTAGTCAAGCTCACAGAAAAAAAGGAGAAGGGTGGTTGTCAGGGAGCGGGGGAGAGAAGAAAATGGGTACAGTTTTAGTTTGGGAAGATGAAAAAGTTCTGGAGATGGATGGTGATGGCTGCACAACAATGTGAACGTACTTAATGCCACTGAACTATACAATTAAAATGGTAAAAATTGTGACTTCTATGTTATATATATTTACCACAATAAAAAAGAATTTTTAAATGTACGTCATAACGTGAGAGAATGCAAAAGAAGGCCTTGGAAACTTCAGTAATTTTGAATAAGCAACGTATCTACAAATCTGGACATACTTTACTAAAGAAATCTCCTGCAGTCACAAACTGCAAACTTTTACCCTGATAGATACTGATATCAAACAGCAAAATAATTTCCAATGTAATCTTTTGAGAAAAGATCTGAACGTGGGACAGACTGAGGACACTGAGCAGTAAGCATGTGCTGGGTCTTCATTTCCCCTCTCAGGTCTGTCCTTCACCCCTCCCCACCCTGCTCTGTGCTCCATGAGGCTGACCCACAAAAACTGCATCCGGGAGGTCCCTTGCCTCTGGCTTCCGGCTGAGTTCAACCACTGGGTGACACCAGCAGGAGACGTGAAGGCAGAAGGCCAGTGAGGTTGGGGTATTTATTCCCCTGGCTCCCTCCCCACTCGGCTGTGAGTTGGCTGTGTTATTCTACTAAGGGCCACAGCTACCATCAAACCTCAAAGGCCCCCACAAAACAGCTTTCTCTTGAGTCAGATAACCCCCTGGTTCCCTGCCCCTTCAGGCTGGATGGCTTTCCTGCTAGCCACGGGTATAGTATAATTCTTTGTTATTTTCCCTAAATCTGCCCATTCCATTCTAAGTAGGACCTCCTCAAATTACCCAGTTTGAGTGTGCTTTCTACATTCTGCTGGGACCCTGATGGATACATGCCCAAAAGGATTTTTAGGATTTGTGAGAACTATGCATGAAACAAATGGAAAGAATACAGGAAACTACAAATTTAGTTTCCTAAATCTAATATTCTAAATCCAGATGAAACATGAGAATGAGAGCTATAAATTTTTAAGGCTTAAAAAATACTTAGAAAGATATTGATGCCTGGGTTCCCCCACACCCATATATAACCCCCAAATTATGCCCACGTTTGATGGATTTGGTGCATAGGACCCAGATTCTAAATTCTTATTTTGAAATTCTGAGTAATCTATTTTACTACCAGGAAAGTAGGACACAATGAGCGAGAGGTTTGAAATTTTACTATATTCTTTCAAAAAGCAATAGTGACACCTTCTACATTCTTCCTAATATTGCCCAATTCATAGTACAAATCTAAATTCTGGACTTCCAGAATGAAATTTCTGAAGAGGTTTCTTAACTGAACAACAACAGGCTGCGGTTTCTCCTTTCTTGTTTGCTCCTACAAAAGGGGAGTGCTGGAGCAGCACAAGTGTATCTCTGCCACCTGAACAGAGCCTAGGAAGAGGGTCCTCCTTATGGGGACACTCCAGGATGGGCTCCTTCAGAGAAATGTGCATGTATAAGCATCTGGAAACTTTCTTATGTTTTGGAACTGAACTCTCCAGAAATCATTACCTTTTGGGAATGGGAATTGATTTTTAAAATTTCAAGTCCTAGAATATTTAACCTCAGAGGCAATTGCAGTTCTCTTATTCTTGACAACATAGGGCTAAAAAGAACAGTCTCTTCCCTCTGTGAAAGGATAAGAGGTGTCAGCGAACGAAGTCTAAATCTGTTTCAAGAAGGAAATGAGAAAAGCTAGGAAAACAGCACCTTTTCCTCTGGTTTATGTTACTGGAGTTCATTTTGGACAGAAGGTCAGCCGTCATTGCCAGGTGATTCCTCAGAGAACTAGCAATGGCTGAAGAGGAAAAGGAGAACCCATCTTGATCGTGGGTCCCCGGTGAGGCCGAGTAGCACGGCCTGGGCCCATCTGTGTTCCGTCAATAGCATCTTCTACCTCCCCGCCATGCTCTCCTGATGACAGCAGTACTTGCTCACACAGGCACTTTGGCTAAACAGGTGATGGAATGTTGGACTGTAAGAAAAATGAAATCCTGATCTGACTGAAGTGGGGTGATGAGAGAAACGAGGGTAGAAAAGGAAAGGAATCTGCTATCATAAACTGTCTGACAATTTATGTGAGATTTTGCTTCTTTCAAACATCCCAAGTTGGAAGCCAACAACTTCAGCACATGGAACAAGACATATGTCAGAGTTTCCGCCAGTTGTGGCAAAGCCCTTCAGGCCTTTCCAGGATTTAAACTGAACAACTCTCATCTAAAACACCCAAACAAACATATATTTAAATTAAGGAAGTTGCAGAATTGACTCTTAAGGTATAGCTATTTTAACTAACTTAAGGATTCCACCCTCACCTCCCATCCCCCCATTAAGATAATCTTTTTTCTTCCTTTTAAGCGACTTTTTAAAAAAAATTTGCTTATAAATCTCTATAGCAATTTTGTCTTTTTTGACAAAAATGCACTAGTGGAGGAAGGTCCCAAGGTTAAAGTCCCAGGACCTACCAAATTTGAGGGAATTTACGTTAAAGAAAAATTTTCAAATGGGTCAGCCTAAAAGTTCCTTAAAAGTACTCTCTCGGGTTCACATTTCTTATGCGTGAATCCCAGTTAGGGGAGGAAATTTAAGAATCGCTGACTCATAAGTAAATACATTGGGCATGTCTGAGCTAAGAAGCTTAGTGACACATTAAAACGAACAGCTCCACTACACTGTACATGTAATAAATGCCCAGATAATACATACGATAGCAGCTGCAGAACTGCAGATGAAACTATACAATGAAACTTTAGGGTGAGGCTGCAGATAGCGAGAAGCACAACAAACATGTAAAAACAGGCCGTGTTTAGTTTTCAGGAGAGGCCAAGAAAATTGATTAACCCAGTGCTCTAAGCTATGAGCATAAATGTGCAGAGATCTGCAGGGCAGACGTCTTGTTTCTTTTCCTTATCTGTTTGAAGTACGAGCTAGTTTTTCTACTAAACAAGATTTAAAAAGACATAAGACATTTCCCTCCTTTCAGCCTATCTTAAAGTATTCTTGGCATTTTAAAAGAATCAGGAAAGGAATTCAGTAAACTGAAGATTCAGAGGAAGAAACATAGGGAGGGGAAAAAACTGCAATTGGAGTTTAAGTAACTCCATCCTCAGGGTAAGGGATTTAGATCATTTTAAGGAGTACCAACATCCAAGCATCATGGAAAACAGGGACCAGAAGCTTTATACAAATGACAAAAACAAAAACTCGCCATTTATAGAACTAGAGCCACTATACTCAGAAGGAAAATGTATACATGGAATCTTCCGGTAGTTTCTACTCTAGATGAACCAGAGCTATGCCAAGACACAGCAAACTCAATGAACAGCGGATTCCTTAGACGGTGTCAATGAGAAGGATTTAGTGTCGTAAATCAGGATGTTCAAACCTGAAATTCAACAACGGAAAGGTTCACCTGATATAAATTTCTGACAGAGGAGAGGGGGCAACAGTACGATGTAAAGAAAATTAACTTATCTGTATGGAAACTGGTGAATCTGGGAATGAAACATTATAAATAGCAGCTGGAATAAGATAAAAGGAGAAACAAGGGGGAGATTGATACTACAGACTGCCAGTGATAAAGAACAAAGAGGATGTTTTAACAAGATTACAAAATTTGCTACAAAAACTAACAATAGTGTCTGGTAGTTGATATGTGTGGAAGCTGGACTATTAATTCCCTGACAAACAGCAAATGCATACAATCACAAGTCCATTAATTAACTATGTCCTAGAGGCTGCACAGTCTTCTGCTCAGCCATCTAGGCAGCCAGCATGTCTGATCACTGGGGTTCCTGCCGAGGGGAATGGCGGGCCCTGTTCAGGACTTGGCTCCAGTTCCGCATACTGTTTTGTTTTGCTTTTTTTGAAAATTGTGAATAAGTGTGGAATTTTATCAAGTGCTTTTTCTACATCTACTGAGATGATCCTGTTTCTTCTCCTTATTCTGTTAACGTGGCAAATTATATTGATTTTCAAATGTTAAATCAACCTTTCATTCCTGGAACAAACCTTACTTGCTTAGGATGTGTTATTCTTTTTACTGTGCACATTTTGATTTGCTACTACTTTGTTGAAGGTTTTATACCTACGTTCCCAAGGAATATTAATTTGTAGTCTTTTCTTTAAATGTCTTTGCCAGATTTGCATATTACAGTTAGACTATCCTCATAAAATGAATTAGGAAGTGTTTCTTCCTCCTCTATTTTCTGAAAAAGTCTGTGTAAGACCGGTATTATTTCATTCTTAAATATTTGATAGAAATCATCAGTGAAATAATATAGGCCTGGAGAACTTCAAAGAAAGGTTTTAAATTAAAAAATCAATACTTTTATCAGATATAAGGCTATTGAAATTTTCCATTTCTTCCTGTCTCAGTTTTTGGTAAGTTGTATTTTTTCAAGAAATTTATCCACTTAATCCAAGCTTAAATTTGCTGGCATAAATTTGTTCAACATAGTCCTCTATTAACCCTTTAATATCTGTATAATCTATAATATAGAAAATTTGTGTTTTCTCTCCTTTTTTCTTAGTCTTGCTGGGGGTTACCAATTTTGTTGATCTTTTCCAAGAAACAACTTTGGTTTTGCTAAATGTCTCTATTATTTGTATGTTTTCTACTTTACTGATTTCTTCTATTATTTTTGTTATTTTCCTCCTTCAACTTTAGGTAGAAGAGAGTTTAGGTGAAATATGATTCAGACAATCAAAATATATTTGATGTCTCTATACCATAGTGCTATGAATTAAAATTTATACCAGCAACACGGAATTAAAATAAGCCAAGAATCAGTGAATCACCATAATTCACAATTTGTCCCCAATCCTCTACCATCCATGACATACTGTGACAACTTCTAGTCATTCCTATACCGATGTCCATTCACATCTGTGTTTCTGCCATATTCAGCTATTTCTTGTGCTTAATTATTAGGTTGGTGCAAAAGTAATTGCGGTTTTCACAATTATTCTTAACCTTTAAACCGCAATTACTTTTGCACCAACCTAATATATATTCTAGATCAAATTTCCATTCAAATCTTCACCTTCTTGTAACAGAATTATGCATCCATACTCTTTGCTTTCTAATTGTGCAGAGCCTCCCACTGTGCAGAGTATATTTCCCTGAAACACTTGCGTTGGACTTGGCGATGTGAATGCATGAAGGGAATGCCAGTGGATGGAGATGACATGAGCAGAAGCTTTGAACCATATTTTATGGCTTGGCCTGTCCCATGGTGCTCCTATAACCTACTGTAAGAAGAGCATGGCCTGGGAAGTCACTGTCCCTTCAGCCTGGGCCCCAGAATGAAGACAAGGGGAAACAGATTTGAACCTAAACGAAAGCCTATAGAGTTTTGTCTTGCCCAGCTAGATCAGCTAAATTACAGCCAGCCTTCAGGCCTATGAGAATGAAAGTAAATGGTTGTTGTGATAAACCATTGAATTTTGGAGTTATTAGTTGCACAGCCAAAAAAAAAAAGACAACATAAATGGATGTTTTGACTGGAGCAGCTACGCGCCGCACTCTTCCATCAAACACACATAACTCATGTGGATAAACTTCTACTATCTTTCAAGATCCAATTCAAATGGTACCTTCTCTATGAAGCCTGTAAGATTAGTCCTTACAGGGCAGGGATTCTTTTTGCCTATTTTATTCACTGCTATATATCAAGCACCTAAAGCACTGCCTGGTACATAAATATTTGCAGGATGAATGACTTAACATACTGAACTACTTTAAGTTATACATCAAAACGTATACATTCACATTTCCAGGGATCACATTACTCTTTCCTACAGAGCTGAAGGTCTCACAGGCCTAACTTCCAAGTTAGGATGTTGGGCTTTGATTTTTAGGTACTTGGAAGCACCTGAAATGTGTGAGTAGGAATGCCTAATAGTTAGAATTAGAACTGTTTACAAGCGATTGAGCACCCCAAATAAAAGGAGGAAAAGGGATGTGTGTGTGTATTGTGTGTGTGTATTGTGTGTGTGTGTGTGTGTACACAAATACAATTTTTTTTTTCAGATGAAGAAAGAAGTAGTCTAAGAAAAATCATTCTGGTTGTTTCTCTTCATATCATTTTTTAAAAACAGGTTTCTTGAGTTATAATTCACATATAATTCATCTATTTGAAGTGTACAATTCACTGGATTTTAGTATATTCACAGAGTTGTGTAACCTTCACCACTATCAATTTTTGAACATTTCATCGTCTCAAAAATAAACTCCATTTCCATCAGCAGCCACTTCCCATTCCCCCCCCCAGAGCCCCCCGCCTCCCCCTCCAGCCCTGGGCAGCCATTAATCTACTTTGTATCTCTATAGATTTGCCTTTTCTGGACATGTCACAGAAATGAAATCATACAATGTACAGTGTTTTATGACTTGGCTTTTTTCACTTGGCATAATGTTTTCAAGGCCTTCATACCATTTTCAAATATGAATATGATCAGCTTAAAACATACATAATGATCAAGAGCACAGACTACAAAGCCAGATTGCCGGGATTTATACCCTAGCTCTATCTCTTATTAGAGTTAAGTAACTAGAGGCAAGTTACTTAACTTCTCTGCGCCTTAATTTTTGCATCTGCAAAATAAGTTTAATAACAGAACCTGCCTCATAGGGTCACAGTGAAATTTAAATAAGTAAATGTATATGAAACACTTCGAATAGTACTGTACATATAGTAAACTATACACAGGTGGTGTTATTATTACCTGCATAAGAGACGGGGATTGTGGTGAGATATTCCAAAAGTCTTTTTCATAGCTCTCGGGTGTGTGTTGTTATACAGTAGGTTTGAAAATGAGTGCCTTAGGACAGTATGGGTATGGGTTTCTTTTCAGGGCAATGCAAATGTTCTGAATGCAAATGTTCTAGAATTCAACAGTGGTGAGGGTTGCACAACTTTGTGAATATACTAAAAAACCCCACTCAATTATGCATTTTAAAGGGGTCAATTTTATGCCATATGAATTATATCTCGTATAACATAAAATTTTTAAAAATCAGTATCTCTCCTATTTCAGAAATTGCTATACTTCAAGCAAAATGGCGAAGGCATACATGAATACTCTGCCTTGAAAAAAACTAGAAATGTAAAGATATTCCTTATTCTAGCCCTCCCCCTCTAAAGTTTTCCTGCACTTCATGTTTAAAAATGTTCCACACTTGTGTTTCCTACCTGCCATGAGCTAGGAATGGGGGTTAGGTAAACACAGTAGTGGATTACGTGGACATTTACTGGGCAGGGCTACATAAAAGAGCAAACTTAAAAAGAGAAATCATATTTGTTACTAAATTGCATTAATTAATAACTATATTCACAACTGTTAAGAGCCTAGACTCTAAAGTCAGAGAGAATTAGGTTCCGTGTCTGGCTCTGCCTTTTGTTAAGCTATGTGATCTTGGGCAAGTTACTTAAACCCCTCTGAACCTTAGTTTCCTCATCTGTACACTGAAGAAAATAATAGTAATTTACTTCATAGGCAGTTACGATGATTAAACTTGCTAATCTAGGTGAAGCAGCGAATACGGTTCCTGGCAAATGGTAGGCACTCAGTAAATGTCAGGTAGGAGACGGGTCTGATGATAATGAAGGAGGAGGAGGAGGAGAACCACCATCATCACCCAGACTGACTGTAGCATAAATATACCGATGAGGCAGCAACTTCTGGGTGGGGCCACCTGCTCAAAACTGCTGCTGCTGTCTTGAGAGGAAGGGGGAGCAATGTTACTCTGTGGTTACTGGACACAAGGACAAAGCAATTGACACCTCCACCCCCTACTCTAAGCTCTAAATGAGCTGTGTGTTCACAGCAGACCCACAAGAATTTGGCAGCAGTTTACACATGAGATCCCTGCACATGGGTCCAAGAAAACCTTTGCCAAACGCCTTCCAGGGATAGAAGCGGGATATGAAATTCATCGATTTACTCTTCTAAAGAATTACCCTGTACTTGCAGGAAAACCACTGGTACTACTGTTAAATCCTTCAAAAGCATCAACCTTTTAAAACTTACTCTTTGGGGCTTGAAATTTACAAATTTGAGATTGCTGTTTGTCCTATTTTTGGTTCTCACCTTGTCTCATCTTGTCTTTGGGACTCCTGCAATAACTTCCTAAATGGTTAACTATCAGTCTCATCTTCCTCTGCTCTATTTTCCACCCTGAAACCAGGATTTTCTTTTTATATACAAAATCTTATAATTCTCTACTGCCTGACGTTCCACAGGGCTTCCCATTCATCGTTTGTAGGAGGCACCTAAAACTCCTTTGCAGCTCAGACAAAGCTCATCATGACCTGGTCCCTGCCCCCAGGTTCAGTCTCACTGCCAAACACTCCACCTACCGTACATCCTAAGCTCTAGCCTCACAAAAATACTGGCAGTTTTCGGTAAGGCACGGCTTTACAATACAACACAATTACGTCTCCAGGCTGGCTTTTCAAACATTATCTCATGTATGTGCTGTTGCTACCTGTGATTGGGTGTGAATATGAAGGGCTTATTTTTATTGTTAACTGATCCCTGCAAGGAAGAATAATCAATAAACCAGCAAATCACTGGTTAACACTTTTATGGTGAATAATAATTATATTTTAATTTTTGAACATTCGGAGTCACCAGAAGAGAATACTGACTAAGTCTGACACCCACTTATGGAATATAAGAATGAACATACTGGTAAAATTCAACATGAAAATTTCCATTAATTTACTGTTACCAATGCCTTTAATTTAAGCAAACCTTTACTTAAAATAACCAATTAGCCTCATAATAAAAGTAGGATTGTAATAAATTTATTAAATGTCTTTCTCATCCAGCGTTAGATTTTTAGCCTTGGTTTATTAACCATTTGGCTTTAAAACTAGATGAAAATACTGACATTGAGATACTTTATTCTTGTAACCTTCAAGTCACTAAATAAGTAAATCCAAACATAGCTTCACACTTCAAAATTTTTCATTCTTTTCACTTTAACATTGGCTATCTATATTCACAGTTGATTAGCAGGTCAAGACAGCAAGACTAAAAAATTTAAAAATTGGCTCTCTTCATGTCCACAGATATTACAATGTTCAGATATTACAATGACTGGACAACATCTAGACAGTGGCAGCAAGAAGAACAGGTAATGAAAACTACGGGTTTGAAAAACATCTGTATTAGTATTATGCTCCACAGTCCAATTAGCTGCTCAAGAATACAGGATCCCAACAGGCACTAACGAAAGTCTGGTTTTAATGTAAACTCCTTCTCCTCTTACCTGCCCCTCCAAGGATTCTGTTTCCTGATAATCAGATCTAAACTGTAAGACAGTAATATCCCATGGACGTTCTGGCACTGAGCCCCAGAAATCCTTAAAGAAACAAACACTGTCTAAAAGAAGAAAACCAGGCTACTCACTGGCTTCTCAACTCCCTCCCCTAATTCTAGGGAACGAAAATGCCTTGCCAGATAGGAGTTATAAAATTCCTTTGGAGGCAAAATGTTTTGAAATAGATTGTCTGCTGTTGATAATGTCATTCCCTGTCACCTGGGATATTTTGGAAGGCTCCTCAGAAATGACCTTGGGCCAGACCAAGCTATGTGGGTCAGTACATCCTTTCTATTTATGGAAGCTGAATAACTTGGAACCTCCCATAGGGACTGACAGATGAAAGGGTGAGTTAACTCACCATAGGTCAATAAACTTATGTCAAAAGCTATTTTAAAAAGTCCAGAATGTGGAAAACTATAGGACAAAAGGCCAGTAATAAAAAATTAAAATTAAAAAGAGGAACTTATCAATGAAAAGCCATTTGAGAAACACATTAACTAAATGCAATCTGTTCACATTTCTTGGATCCTGATTCAAACAAATCAATTGTTTAAAAAAATACAGACAAATGGAGAAATTACGAACATCGACTAGATTCTTCATTATATTAAGGAATTACCACTCCTTTTTTTAGGTGGCAGTCATATTGTCATATGCAAATAAAAGGGAATTTTTTTTTTAAGTCATTAGAACGAGAGGGTCTACATAAGGGCAAAGGAGGTGGAATATAGAAACCAACTCAGCTTTATGGATCTTCAATTGAGCACTGGATACATGGATATTTGTCTTGTTATTCTTTATTCATTTTTCAATGAAACCCAGTAAAATGAAAGAAGTATTCATAATTATAATTAATAATGTACTGATTGCTATCATTATTGTTGTAGGAAAGAAAAAGAGACCCGTTTGATTAGAGAGCGGGGACAGAGAAGTTAGTATATATGGCAGATTTGGATCAGACTTGAGGGCCAGGCAGCAAAGTTTAAGATTTGTTGGGGGAAGTGGTGGGAACAAGTGTCCTGCAGTAGAGTAAGCACGAAAGCAGTCCGATAATGGTCTATATGGGAAAGACTGGGTCGGTGGCATTGGCCTCTGGGACAACATTAGGGTATATGTGTGGCAACTTTATTTTTTAGCACCCTATGTGGAGATTCATATGAGCTGAGGCCTTGCTTTGTCATAAAGTGACCAGGTATACATGGCCTGACTGCTCGTCATCACAGCCCTGAACCAGATCCAGAAATGACAGAAAAGCCAAAAGGTTTCTGCATTGCTCGGAAGGGGAGGCAAGAATAAACTAGAAAAGGGGGAGACATGGGATGTGAGGCCAGGGAGGGCAGCACAACGTGGCACATCTATTGCAACTTTTTCTGCTGATGGAGCAAATCACTTATCCTCAGAGAACCAGCTCATGAAAACAATGCAGAGTGTGTGCTGGGCCCAGAACCCATGGCTAGAACGTCAGCACTGATGATCTTCTCCTGGGCCCTACTCCCTGCGTGTGCTTGTCAGCAATACAGACACTCACACACCACTTTCAGAAACCATAGACTCCACAGGAGCGGCTAAAACAGATGTAGAGAAATTAGCTCTGCGGCTGAGTTGACAAGTTACGTTTACAAGGTTAAGGAGGAAAAGAGGATTCGACTAGCTTATTGGACCCATGTATTTGAAGGACGCTAAGAACTTTCTTCCCTCTCCGTTCCCTTAGATTTCCTCCTTCTGAATCACAGTGCTGCCTCTTCAGGGACTGATTTGTTTTATGGATCCATTTATTGAAGGCACACTATGTGCCAGGCACAGTTCATGGCACAGATCTATCAGAGAACAAAACAAAGATTCCTGCCCTTGAAGAGCTTTCTTCTTGAGGGATGGGGAAGGCAGACAACAGCATTTTAGAAGGTAACAGGTGTTAGGGCAAAATGAAAAAAAAACCACAGAGCAGCGAGAAACGGCGGGGAATGAGGACGGGAAGGCACTCAGTCAGATATTGAATCTACCAGGTGATGAGAACGTTAACTTCCGAATTCTGTCACTTCCCGTTATTTATGACCACTCCCTAACCACTCATCACACTAGCAAAAGGTGATTAGGGAAACAAGACAACTGTGGTGGATTTATTTCAGGGTCAAAAGAAAACAAATTTCAACTATTTTCTCCAGGCTCTTTATTTTCTGAAAGATGAAAGCAAATGTGATCTAAAGAAGAAAGACACTAATTGAACTGACGCAAAGTGACATCAAATAGACTTCTCCCTTCCGCCTCCGCTGAGCTAGTCTTTGGTCTGTTGGCATTTGGGCTATGACTGCTTGCTCCCCGGTGTGACAATGAGGCCAGGCTGTCATGCACAGTGGCTCCCTGAAGTATAGCCTGTTGGGAATTGCCAAGTAATCAGCAAGCTATTATCCAACTCCTATAAACTAATCGTATCTTTGTTATTGTTTTTGTGTGGTTTTTTTTTTCTCCAGACGATCACTGAAAGCAAGACAAACAAGAGCTGATGGCCTAAACCTGAGAAAGGAGGGGCGATACAAATTATAGAACCCAATTTTAAGTGCATTCTTCTCCACAAACATGTCCCCCCCACCAAAGAAAACAATCAGAGAGAGAAAAATAAACAACATTTGAACAGGGGTTGGTGCTATTAGGTTGGTGCACAAGTAACTGCGTTTTAAAAGGTTAAAAACAATTGCAAAAACTGCAATTACTTGTGCACCAACCTAATAAAAGGCAGGATTAAAGATTTGCTTCTCTATATTTTGCAAATTTTCTACAATGAAAAGGTATGGTTTTCATAATTAGGAAAAAAGAGCTACTTTGAAAAAAACCTAACCATACAGAGATGCTTGAGAGATGGCTGTCAGAACCAACTGCTCAACACCCTAACAGTTACGGCTGGTGAAGAGCTACCTGATGAACTATTCAATATTTTGTGAGATCTACTTAGGTTAAGATTTATACCCAGAGTAGAAACTGATCCACAGAATAAGGAAACTATAATCTTACATATCTTATATTTATAACCATGCTGACGACTACAGTTATGATGCTGAATATGGCTCTTTTCACACCAGCTATTTAAATTCTGACTCTTACGTAACAACAAGAGGAAAAAGCTGATCTAATGGTGAAATAAATTTACATTGGAATCATGAGATGTTTACCATAAATTTATGTATGGAGGGTTCAGAAATATTGAAGATTCATTCGTCTTCTTTTGCTTGAAAATTAAGCTTAGCATAGGCTTAGGATTTTGGCATGCCGCCTCCTAAGGCCGTCTTATTTTTTCAGAGACAAACCTTGAAAAAAGTATTTGACAAGACTTAACATCCATTTATGATGAAAATACTCAGTACATTAGGAATAGAGAATACCATAACTTGACAAAAGTACATATAAAATCTAAAACAAACATTATATGAAATGGGGAAACTTCAGACTCATGCCTGCTAAGATTGAGAACAAGAAAAGATGCCCTTCTAGCATAGCAACTGGTGTGACATAGTCCTGGAAGTTCTGGCCAAGGCTGTAAGGAAAGACAAAGAAATAAGAAGTATTAGGAAGGGAAAGAAGCAACAAAACTATCACGATTTTCAAAGGATGTGATTAACTAGGGGCAAAAAAAAAATAAGTACGGGCAAAAAAAAAAAAAGCCAACAGACTATTTGAAAAAGACAGTGAAGCGAGGCTATCAGATACAAGATCAGCTTACAATAATCAATATCATGTCTCTTAAACTACCAATAACCAACTAGCAAATAAGAAAAAAAGATATAAAAAAAGATATGATTCACAGTAGCAAGAAAACTATGAAGTATTTAGAAATTAATTTAACCAAGAACATCCCCTAGACTTTCATGGAGAAAACTTTAAAGTTCTAATAAAAGACTTAAAAATGAGCTGATGAAGAATTTAGGGATAAAGGGGTATGATGGCTACAACTAACTCAAATGGGTTAGGAAAAAATATGCATAGAAATGTAGCGAGGGAGTAATAAAAGCAAATGTGGCCAACTGCTAACATTTGGTGAATCTAGGTGAAGGATATACAGAAGCTCTTTGTACTAATCTTAGAACTCTTCTGTTAGTTTTAAATTCTTTCCAAATAACACAAAAATTCTTTTAAAATGTTGAGCTGAGTAAATAGACACATTACATGTTCTTGGAGGAAATGAGTTAACATCAAAATGATGTCAAGCCTCTCCCAAATAACTTATAAATTCAATATAATCCCAAGTAAAATTCCTCAAAATATAATTTTGGAGGAACTTGATAAACTCACTCCAATTTTTACATGGAAAAATAATGGTCCACGAGTAGCTAAGTAAACTTAAAAATGAAGAACAGAGATAAGACACTTGCTGTGCCAGTCATGAGGACATATTACAAAACCACTCATAATAAAAACAGAGCAACAAATGGAACAGAACGGAGCCTTAGAGACAGACCAGTGTATCCATGGAAACCATGTATGAGAAAGAGAGTACCACGATTCAGTGGAGGAAAGCATGGATGTTTTTGGAGATGACATTGGAAAAAATAGTTCATTAAATGGAGAAGGATAGCGCTGATCCTTATCTAACAGCACACGCAGTGCAGGCTCTAGACATAGCTGTGACCCAGGGATTTGAAAGGGGCTTCTTAAAACTCCATAAAGTGTAAAACATTAAGGCAAAGAAGGCATTTATTTGACTACCTCAAAATTAAAGAGTTTTTCTTGATCGAAGGACAACAGAGACAAAATTAAAAGATGACCAAATGAGGAGGTATCTGCAAAGTCTAAATGTGACAGTGTGTGAACGTCTATATTACAAAATTACTTCCACAAATCAATGACAACAACACGGATAACAACTCCAATAGAAAATAGGCAAAGCTATGAATAAGCAGTTTGGAGAAGAAGCTATAGATAGAAGAGATGCTTAAAATCATCAGTAATCAAAGAAACACAAACTAAGCGGACAAGGTACACTTTGCACCTATGAGATTAGAAAAGGTAAAGAGCTGGATAAAGCTGAGTGTTGGTGGAACATAAGGATACAGGAACCCTCTGGACCACGTCTGGTGGGAGAGAGACTGGTCAGCCATCGGGGGAGGAATCCAGTACTATTTACTCAAATTCTGTAGGTGCAATTCCCTTCCAAGTATATGGCCCACAGATATACTGTACAGCTTTATAAGGATGCTTACTGCAGGAATATTTGTGGTGTTCGGAAGCACAGACAACCTGAGTATCGCTCACAGGGAGAGCAGGTAAGTAAAATTATGGTGCACACACAGCACGGAGTACAATGCAGCGTTCAGAAACAAAGAGTGAGATGTACATATAGAAGCGTGGATGGATCTTAAAAACAGTATCTAGAAAGAAAGCAAAATGAAATTTAGCATTATAAAGTAAAATATGTATACACATATAAAACAAACATCCCCACTTTGCAAGATCCCATACAGACAAAAAGAAACACATTACACGCATTAGAATGAGTACAGATAAAGCATAAGGTGAATGGGAAGGGGATAAAGGAATTAAAAACGAAAGAAATCTTTCAGACTCCCTGCATGTTCAGAAAGAATTCAAATGACCTATGATAGACATAAAATTAGAATTGCTTCCTTCCCCAAAGTTTCCAGCTTTCCTAACAACAAAAGCCACTCTGGCTGCCAGCTCTGTTGATGAGTAACAGCTTTGCATCCTTTTTCAAGCAGGAAAGGAAAAATTCAGGGATCAGCAGAGAACTAAAGGGATCAGCAGAGAATATTCACGAAACAAAACAATGTTTTTGTTCTCATGACCTGACACCCTGACTGAAAAGACCTGATTACCTCTCGATTTGGAGTGATTCAGCTACAGGCGTTGTCAGTGGCATCAAGTTTTCAGGTCACTTGAAGCTATTTACTTTTAGAGCCTCTTCATATGCAATCTCCTGGCCTCCCCATGGAAATGTTTCATACTACTCAGCATCTTAAAATTCGGGAGTATGGTCCCACAGCTAGTATGGAAGGGAAGCCCCTTGTCCCGCTTCTGTCTATTCTTGCCCAGCAGCTGGAGTGATCCTGTTAAAACAGAAGTCATCACGAGCTCCTCTGTTCAAAACCCTCTGATGGCTTCCCACTCACTCACAGAAAAGGCCAAAGACCTCACAATGGCCTACACACTGACGTGCCCCTTCCCACTCCCCCCGCCGCTCATCTGCTGCCACTTTCCCCTCGCCCACATCAGCCCTGCCTGGCCGCCATGACCTCACCGTCCCTCCCGCACACATGCCAAACACGCTCCTGCATCAAGGTTTGGAACTCGCTCATTCCTCTGCCCCTGCTCACTCCTTCATTCCCTTTAAGTCGTAGCTCAAAAGTGATCTTAGTAGAGGCCTTCTCTGGCCTCTTTGTATAAAAAGTACCATCCCTACACACACACGCACACACACACGCTCTTACGCTGTCCCAGTCACACCCCTTTAAAGTTCTCCATAGCACTTCTGATCACGTGACTGCCTGGTCACTCATTTATGTACTGTCTACCGCTGCTCCACTAGAATGTCTATTGCATGAGGACAGGACTCCGTCTGTTTCATTCTCAGCTGTATCCCTAGCAACTACAACAGTGCCTGACACAAACAGGTGCTCAACGAATATTTGGTGAATGAATGAGCAAGTCAGGACCCAAACCCATGCTTCCAACTTCAGACCCTCAGCACAATGCCCTATTTGCTCCACTGCGCGGCCTCACTTCTTGGTGGCCAGCATCCTTCATTTGTAGGGGAGAACCCTACAAATCCAAACATGAAATAATATACCTTAGCTACTCTATGTCTATTTTACATTCTATGACTGGTTTTTATAGCACCCAGGATAAAGGACCCAACAAAAGTTAACACCTAGGTGTTTAATGGTTCCTTCGTTATAGAGCTGTTCGATGATCTGATTTTAAGGCTGCAACTTTAGACCTTTCTGACCTTCCAGGAGAGAGACTGATAGCTTGTAATTAACTCCTGACCAACAGGGACTAAATTATCCAATCTTGAAAATTAGTCTATTCAGATGTTTTCCTGAGCTGGGTATAATAAGAGACTATTTAATATTAATTGAATGGATGTGAAACTTTTTGTAAGTATTCTAAATGAATTTTAAGGATGCTTCAGCTGAAGACCAAACACATTTGAGAATTTCAGAGTAGATAATCTTGCAATAATGCTATGTTATGGGTAATAAATATATTAACTGACTTCAGAAATGACAGAATAATAAACCTAGAAAGTAATTCAAGCTTTGTACCTGGTAACAGGCATGCAAGCCTCCATTTGCATTCTATTTTAATTATTTATTACTTAAAACAATGTCTCTCTAGAAATGTAACACTTTGAAGTATCTGTAATTTGAAAAATCACTCTTTGCTTATTTTAGCCCACCGATAAAGTGACCGGGAGGGTTGAGAATAATGAATTTGAGATTCACTATGCCTCCTGCAGAAAGGGTTTCCTTCTGAGGCAGAGACAAGTGGCTTTTACTGGCCCTGGAGGCTTTCTAGATTGTAGTCTCCAAGCACAGGGAAGATAAAAATCTAAACACTGTCCACTTGACCTACGTTCTAAAAATGAATAACCATCCCTAGTTTTTAGGAGCTCTTAAATGGTGACTCAAGAATTATGACATCATATTCCTTGAGAGGAGAAAACGTAGTCTAAATTCAATTAGTGCTTGAAAGAGGCTACGAATTGCAACGTGGATGAAAGAGGAACATGACAAGAGTCTCTCTGCAGGTAAGAGGGGCACTTAGAAGAAAGGAGCCATAAAAGAAGAAACAAGAAGCAGGAAAGGCTCTGCTTTGGGGCTGCAAGACAAAATAAGTAACTCATACATATTTGGACAGATTGTCTATAAAGATTATTGTTATATCTCAGCCAAAACTAAACACAATGTGAACACTGTAAAAAGGACATTTTATCACATTTTCTGAGGCAGAATGTTCTCATCTTATTGCAAAAGATATCTGTGTACAGCACAGGCCCCTCTCCCAGGTCAGATTTTAGCTATTCTCCACCATACACAAAGCACTCTATTCCGGCCTCTGAATTGGTGTGACTTGAACACTGAAGGATCTGTAATTTGAAAAATCATTTTTCACTTCTGTTAGTCCAACACTGATAAAGTAACTGGGAGGGTTGAGAATAAGAATGAATTTGAAGATTCTCTATGCATCATGCAGAATTTTTTTTTTAAACTTGTTTTCTTAAAACTTTTTGTTGTCACAATGAGTGACATGTTTCAAATTAACATGTAAAATCAGGGAACTTTAGAGATGGAAGGGGCCTTAGAGATCCTTTAATTCAATAATTTGGATAAAAATTGTTACTAAGGAATAAACTGACTTGCTCATCACCTGGAGCTTATTCATGTTGTAAGAGTAATAAACGCAGCACTAATTCTGAGAAACCACACCTGTATGCTGACAGGTACTTAACATCTTGCAAAATACAACTATGGATCAATCAGTCCTACACTCCCCTGTAACTCAGCGATGGAAACAGCTGAAGCTAAACTATGCTCAAACCCTAAATATTAGTGCTTACCAATGGCTTGCCATATACCACAGCATCACTAATTATGAAAAGAAAGAGTTTCACTCAGCAATGCTCTTATCACTGTAAAAGAATTACTGTAAAACAGGCAAGTTACCAACATTACAAAGTAACTTTGTGAGTGCCCTTCTTTATTGTATAAATGAGACAGACAATTAAGGATAATGAGATTGCTTTTAAAGTGGGATGGGTTTTGCTTGCATTTAAAATTTAGCTCTATACCCCAAGGATTCTCCACAGTGCCTAATTTACAGCAGGCCTGGCCTGTTTGTAACGCTAATAATCCTTTACTCAACTGACAGCATGGTCACCTTTTCCAAGGGTGTTTTGAGAAACTGATGCCTGCTGGACATCAGTGCCTGTTGCAGGAATGCAGGTGCCCACGGGTAACTACTGCAAAACTCCACCATAACCAAACCAGCACCTCAAGCTAAACAGGTCTCATTCTTGCTTTGGAAATCCTCCCTCCCAGCCTCCCTGACACAGAATCATTAACTCCTATACCGAGTGGATGTGACTCTGAGCATGCCAGAAGAATCTGTAAAATAAGGAGGCTGGGCTAATGCTGAATTCTTTTCCAGCTCTCAAATTCCGCCTCATTGCCGGAGTGGCAGGGCGGTGCAATGAAAAGAGCCCTGGGCTTGCTTGACACCATTTAAAAAGCCCCACGGTCGCATCCCTCTGACTGCGGGCCACCCAGCCCCTCCAACTCCCCGGGACCTCACAGGACCCGACCTGACCGTGGACCGAAGGACTCCGAGGAGGGCCCAGCGCCCCACCGCCCCTCGTGGGTAACCGGCCGGGGCAGCGGCCGCCGCGGGGAAGGGACAGCGCAGGCCCCGCCGCGCGGCGCGTTCCTCGGGGCGCGGGTCCCCTCCGCCCGCGGCCCTGGGACAGCGACCCGGCCTCCCCGCCCCGCCCCGCCTGGCCTCTGACCTGCTCTCCGCCGCCCGGCGGTCCCTTGGCGCGGCGACGCGGGAGGCAGTTGCGGCCGCTCGTCCCGGGCCGCTGTCACCTCCGCCTCTGGAAGCGGCGGGCGAGTCAATCTGCTGTGACTCAGCGCGGCCGCCCCGCCTCCAGCCTCCAGCCTCCCGCCCAGGCTTCCGCCTCGCGTGGCCGGGGGCGCCACACTCAGTGCCAGCGCCCACCCCCTAGCGTCCGCCCCGTGCTCGCGACCCCTGGCGGCTCTCCTGGCCCCGCCCGCCCCATGACGTCAGAGGGGCGGTGCTCCGAGGACCTCTAACAGGGAAACTGAGGCATCCGGGCCGCGCTGACCACGCTTGGGCGGCCGGGTCGTCCTCTGCCCGCGAGGCGTTCAGTCCTGCGTCCCGCTCTGGGTAATAGCAAGTTCCTCTTCTGCTTTGCTGCTCCGTCAGCCCCACAGCCCCCTCCAACTTAGAAAAACGTCAAAATTCCGTCTAGAGAAGGCCAATTCAATTCCTGTCTGTGGTACCCCGAGGCTGCTTCCTTTATCACGCACACAAAACTTGGCGTTCGCTTCTGTCTGTCCCATTTTTTTCTGAGGAAAGTCTCTCAGGACATCGTTGGGAATTTAAAAGCAAGGAATAACTGTGTGCAAAAACTGCGCAGGCCTGAAACTCGTTGGTGGATCCTTGCAGGATTCCCTTGTGCATTAATAGCCGCAAAGTCACACTGCTTGGTGTGTTGCTTGAATTTCTTTCTGTGCCTTAAGTTTCTGGGATCTCCCAACGAGATTCTTGAAAATTCAAGCATAACAGAGATAACCCTCTATTTCAAAAATTTTATCGGAATATCATTTCTCCTTTGCTTTTTTAAAATCATGATAAAATATATGTAATATTAAATGTATCATTTTAACCATTTTAAGAGTACAGTTCTGTGGCATTAAGTACAGTACGTTCACATTGTTGTGCAACCACCACTGCCAGCCATTTTCAGAACTTTTTCATCTTCCCAAACTGAAACAGTATTCATTAAATACCAACTCCCCATTCCTCTCCCCCACCCAGCCCCTGGCAATCACCACTCTACTCACTATCAGGTACCTCATGTAAGTGGAATCATACAGTATTTTTTTTTGCAATTGGCTTATTTCACTTAGCATAATGTCCTCAAGGTTCATCTATGTTATAGCATGTGTCAGGATGTCCTTTCTTATAAAAGCAGAATAATATTCTATTGTCTATATATACCACATTTTGTTTATCCATTTATCTGTTAATGGAAATTTCCCACCCAACAATTGCTTCCACCTTTTGGCTGTTATGAAAAATGCTGCTGTGAACATGGGTGTACAAATATCAGTTTGAATTTTGGTTTCAGTTCTTTTGTGTATATATCCACAAGTGCGATGGCTGGATCACATGGTGTTTCTATGTTTAATTTTTAAGGAACAGTTGTACTGTTTTCCTCCTTCACTTTTTGATGCATGTGCACATTATGGGCAGAAAACTTTCTAGTAGTAAAATATTAATGTTCTGGGTTTTAACAAAATTGTTAGCAAATGCAACATTTGCCTGTAAAACAGTGACTTTTCTTCTCTCAGTAGTAATTAACACAGTAAATCTATTGCCTTTATTTTTGAAGATACTGTTACTATTCAGCTAAACACAATTTTGTTTGTGTTCTGGGGATGTAATTTTCTAATATTTTTTGGGCAAACAGTCAAGTATGCCGTGTGAAATAAGCTGAAATAAAAAGCAAGCATTTTGTTTTAAAAAGAAAACAACTTTGGATGTGTTATATACCCAACCTGAACTTTTTTTCTTTTACCTAAAACAGTCAATTTCAGAATGATCTGGTTATTGAATCTGAATCTTTGGAGGTGAGTTCTTTAATGAGTATGCTAAAGCTTAAGAACCAGTGCCTTAGGGCATTGCAACGATTCTAAGTCATCAAAGATTGCAAATAATATTCTTTCACTCAACACGAGGGCTTTACTGTACATTTGCAATGCAACCAGTGTTGTGCTATGTGTTTGGTATTCAGCCTGACCAAGACAGCAAGCTCCCTCCCCTTATGGAGCTCACATTCCAGAGTGGAGTGACAGACAATAAATAAACAAATGATAAGTCAGATAATTACAGTATGTGGTGAGTACTGTGAAGGAAATAAGCCAGATGATATGATAGATTAGATGGTAGAGAATTATACACTAATGCCCTAGGCATCCATTATATGTAATAAATTAACTTCTGTCCTATTGAAGGAGAATGGTACAAGTTATATACAGTCCTTGAAAGAATCAAGGAAGTAATCACTCAAAATATTTTCTGTGTTCTGTGGTTTAGATGAGGATCTGGTCTGCTAAGGGCCAATGTAAGGGGTGGGGACCTTCTTTGAACATTGTAGTGGTCTGGATGTCTCTGGGGACGTAACATTTACTCGAGACCTATGAGATGGGAAAGAATCAGCAATGGAAGGAGCTGAGGATGGGTCTTTCAGGTAAAAGAAACTGAAATGGCAAAGCCATGAAGTGGAAACCAACTTGGTAAGTTTTAGAAACAGAAAAGAAGCTGTGTGAGCAAAGGAGCAAGTATTATAAGATGAAAGTGGAAAACAAATAGAGGTGACAATCATCCTGGGCCTCCTGGGCCATGCTAAGGAGTTTGAATTTCATTTTAAGTCAATGTATTGATACATTATAAAATATCTTCAACTGAAGCTACTGAAATTAAAAGTATCAAAAGATATAAATGTGTGTAGAACTGCTTTGTTAGCAATAATGATAATATCTACATGTGTAATATTAAAATGAAAAAGGTAGATTTTTTTCCCCTCGATAACCCTCAATAAACCAAAACACAGAATGGTTCAATTCCTGTGCATTTTGGTTAATCTCATTGATGAAAACTGTTTGGTGTGTCATCCTTTGATCTCATGTCTGAACCTAAATCCAACCTGTCGGGACATACTGCATCTACAGTGTCCATTACTGTTCTGGTGGACTGTATTGTTAACTAGTAACAGTTTGGCATGGCTTGGCCCCAAATCAAAGCCAACTCCCACTGGGTTCCCCCTGGAATGTATCTATCACAGCCAGAAGCTGTTGTTAGCAATGGCAAGTTGATGAGGGTAGCAAGCTGCTGAAACTAATCTAAGCTGGCCTTGTTCATGATGCAAGTCAGCTAGCTATTAATCCTGGAATAGCCAGGGGTCCAGCTCTAGAAAAGGGAGGAGAGCAGATAAAATAATATATTCTTATTTTCATTATTAAAGATGTGGTCCAACAACTTATTGGTAGAATAGAGAATCTTGAATTCTAAGATGTCAGAGAAGGAAGAGACATCACTTGGAAATACTATTAACTATTCATCAAAATGGCGCCACAATGCACTGGGACAGAAAGGAGAGGGCTCAGGTTGGATGGAGGAAGAAAGGGTGGGGAAAACCTCATATTCTCTTGGAGAAGGGGGAGTCCAGGATGATTTTGGAGGGAGGGCATCTATCTAGTGGACTTGTGCTAGGGTAAGGCCAACTCCTAGGAGAAGACGACAGAGACCATTTTGTTCCATTTAGGAACAGACCCCAGTTGGCAAGAGTAAAGCCAATGACTATTTTGCTCTTCCTAGAAGAGGAAGGACCCTTAAGGAAGCTTCTGAATTCTAAAAAGAAGACTGTATCATGTTTACCTTCAGGGCTGTTCTTGCGTATTGATATAGTTTCAACTATGTCGACTTATACATTGATTTCCCAGGAGCTCCTTCTCTTACTATCTACTTGCAGGAGCTTGAAATTGGTTTAATGAGGAACACAGAATTCTTTCATAATTAGAAGTAAAATTCAAGCAGGGAAACAAATAAACAAATCTATAATACCTTAAAATGCAAATGCCTAGTTGGGGTAATATTTTGGGAAAAAATCATTCTCTTGAGTATCTGTCAAGATATATTTAAGTGATACTATCAGATCTCTTCTGATTTCCATGAGGAAACAAGGAAGGTATTTGGGGATCTGGAAGGAAATAGGGAGAGGAAAGAAGCTGAAATACTGAAGACAATTTTATAGCATATGTTCACTGGGACCTGGCCTTATGCTAAGAGCTTACCATATATTATCTTTTTTTCCCTTTTATTTGTTGGAACAATATGTATTACCCCCAAGAAACAGAATCAGGGTTCCCCATTTGAATAGAATCAATAGGTTATTTTTTTTTTAAATAATTTTTAAATCCTCTTTATTTTTTTTTCCAGTTTGTCTACATTAGTAAAGCGAGGTAACCAAGCTCATCTTTTCCTTTTCCAAATATTGGTTGTTTTTTCTTAGTACATATCATGACAACAACTCAGCAAGATAGTTATTCTTTTCCTTAGCTGATAATTGAGGAGCTGAGGCACCATGAAGTCAATAACTTGCCTAGTGCTTTCCACATTTTCATCATTCTTATACTACTTTTGGTCGTAATCTTGTACTCTCAGAAAAAAAAACCATCACATTGATTCTTGACGAAATGGCTTACTACCTTTCTTTCTTTTGTTAAAAAATATTTGTATGTAAATTTACTCACTTTTTTTTTTTTTTTTTTTTTTTTAAAGGAGGGAGCAGCTCACAGTGGCCCATGTGGGGATTGAACTGGCAACCTTGGTGTTGTTACCAGCACCACGTTCTAACCAACTGAGCTAACCGGCCACCCCAACTCATTTTTGTTTTTAAGGGAAATTTTGTACCACTCCCATAAATGCAAAACCAGTATAGATTGCAATTCATGGGAGGTAATATTTAAAATAGTTATTAAATTCTAGTTGTGAGTCTGAGGCCTACTCCCATTTGTTAAAAAATGAAATTAGCCAGTGTTAGAAAGTTAGGACCCAATAGAATTTTTCTCTTGACATATTCAAAAGGATCTAAAGAAATTAATAAGAGAATAACCTTTTCACTAAGTGACTTTTTTTTGCTTGGTCGGAGCATCACCCAGAATTGGCTCCTGAACCACCTAAATTGTCCTGAAGAACATTTTGAGTACTCTTTGTGATTCTCTACCCATATTTTAGGAAATACCTGATTTGCCCAAGATAACAGAGCTTGTAAAGGACAAAGGTAGGACTCAAACCACTACTTGCCAATTTCAAAGTCTCCTTTGTGTAATGTGGGCTCCCCATTCAGCTAGTTTCAAAATTTTGCTCTGAATTGACCCTGTTTTTCTTCCCTCAGCACCATTTTATCCTGCTGTATCCATGAAGCCTAGTGGTGTTGTGACCTTCAGTGTCCTTCCTGAAAAGGTGCCAGGAGCTGTAGAGCACACTCCTGTGGGGCCTGGCGGACTGTGCTGTTTGATGTGATGCTGAGCTTCTCTAGTATAGTCTGGGAAGGCGTTGCCTGCTAAAGTAGCCACACTGCTGTCTCTTGTTGAACTGTGGTCCAGTTCATGACCCCTCTCCCCCCACCCCTATGTGATAATTATCTGTCTGAAATTAGCGTACAGGGCTTCACAGTAATGAGTCATCTGACTTTCTACTGTACTAAGTCAGGTCTACATTAGCCAAGCAAAGTAGGGCACTGAATGATAACACGGATTATGATTCTTTGGCCTGTGACAGAGCTGATTTCAATTGCTTCACACACTATTGTAAAAGGTTGTCCACCTCTCAGGGATGAGTGAATTTATCTTTCTATCCCTGTTGCCTAGCATAGTACCTGGCACTTAGGTTGGCCTAATGAATGTTTGTTGAACGATTGAGTTCACCTGAGTTATGAGTCACAGTAAAATTAAAATAGTGTTTGAATTTAATAAAATCGCAATGCCCTTTTGTTGTGTTTATTCATAACCATGTATTCTTCTTTATTTAGTGTTTGGTTTGGTTTGGGTTGGTTTTGCTGTTGTTTTTAATGGGGACCAACTGTCCTCTACTGCCAGTCTCCCATACCCACCTTCTGCCTTCTAAGAGTGGACATATAACTCCAGACTGACCAATCAGAGAGTCACTAGGGTAGTTTTAGGGACAGGCATATAACCCATTTTGTGTTACTGAGTCAAGCCCAAGAATCAATAGTTTGTTGCTAGACTGGTAGAATACAAGCTAGCAGCTGTCGTTGGTCATCTGCTCACCTCATGGGGAGAGCCTGTGTGAAACTGACGTCACCACCAAAGACAAAAAATCCAGCAACAGAGAAAGAGTTCCGGCCACATAACCTGAACACGTAAATCCTCTGTGTCTGAAATCCCTCTTATACATTTTTATTGATTTGAGCCACTAAAGGTCCCATCTTAAACTACTGGTTTACAAATGCCAGTCTGAGATGAAATATTTACTGTTCTCAGAAAATGAGGGAAGTAACTTAATCTACAAGACTTCTTTTTATCCTGAGAGTATATCTTTCCTAATTTGGGGCATTAAAGTATTTATGAATTGATGGTGATAGTAGATAGCAATTGTCCTTAATAAAGGATTAGAAAAGAGAAAGTTAGTGGACCCTATATCTATCCCTCTGTCTCAATCTGCTCCAGCTGCTATAACAAATCACCATAGACGGGGTAGCTTACACAACAAACATCTCTCATGGTTCTGGAGCCTGGGACGTCTGTGATCAGGACGCCAGCACGGCCGCGTTCTGGTGAGGACCTGTCCCCTGGCTTGTAGATGACCTTCTTTCTGCGGCCTCACATGGCAGAGAAAAAGGGCTCGCTAGCTCTCTTCCTCTTCTTAGAAGGACACTAATCCCATTATGGGGGCTCCCCCCTCTTACATGACCTAACTGCTTCCCAAAGGCTCCATCTCCAAATAGTATCACCTTAGGGCTTCAACCTATGAATTTTGGGGGAACACAAATGTTCAGTCCATAGCACCCTCCCTTTAAAAATTTTTTTTATCAGCCCATGAAATAAAGTCTGCTATAAATTATAGTGTCAATAAAATATTTGGATATACAAAAATTAAATACAATTTTAATCCTTTTATTTCTTAGTTTATTTATTCCAGAAAAGATTTAAGGAAATTTGCTTGACGCCTTTGATCTAATGCCCAAGATGGACCCTTCATTCCAAAGGCCTTACATGGGACGATCTGAAAGGAAGTCAAGGAGGCCTTCCCTCCCTCCTCCTGGCGGGCAGACATGGATCCAACACATGGATGATGTTAACGATTTTATTTGCCTCCTCCCTGGGACTGTGCTGTAGGAAACAGTGTGTCAGCAGAACCAAGCACAGCCCCTGAGGGCTTGTCCCCAGCTGCTGGTCATCTGCTCCTAATGAATCCAGGTCTCCTGCCTCTCGGTGATGCTTTGTCCCGCATGTAGCAGAGCTTTGATGGGGGGAGGGTTAGAGCGCAAGGAGCCTATGGGAAATGAAGAGAATGGAGGTAGGAGAAGGAAAGATTCATGAGGGGATGGGGCGTGGGGAGGAGCGTTAAGTGGTGATGGGAGGAATAAGAGAAACTGAAAAGGCAAAAAGCCTTCACAAATAGTGGAATCTAACTGTTGGGAGGAGGGAGAGAATTGATGTTTGTGTGGGCATTTGCCCAGGGGGAATGTTTACTCATGGTTTATTAGTCAGAATGGAGTTAGTGTTAAAGTAGAAATGAAGTAACATTCCAGGCAAGGAGGTGGGCATGATGGAGTGTCTGTGCAGGGTGTGTATACCAAACAAGTACCACGTATGTGAAGATGAGGCTCCAGACACCTGAACTTTAACTTCTCCCGTTCTGATGGCAGATGTGTCCCAAGCCGTGCTGTCCCACTTTCTCAATCCTTGTTTTTGAGATGGCTGGTAGGGTAAGGGGTGTTTGCTGTGGCCACGGAAAAAGTGAACCTCATTGGCTCACTTATGACTAGACTCAATATAGTTTGGATGTTATCCTGTTTCTTGCAGCTATGCTGGGTTAGGCTTCTAGGATGTTAGATTATAGATGGGGAAGCTAAACACACACACACACACACACACCCTTAGACCCAAAAGATGCAGCTGCTAGAACCAGCTGGGCTTTTTCCTGCCACAAGGTTCTTGGGCTTTTTAGTCCTTCTGCCTGATACTTTTATTCCTACTCTCTGAGCCTTCCTTTTTCCTATTCTTTACATCTCAGCCCAAATATTACCTCTTCAGAGAAATCTTCCCTAACCATCCTATTTCAAATAGATTCCCAGTATTTCCTCTCTCAGCACCACTTCTCAAATACAATTCTTTTTATCTTTGTTGATTAACTTTTTTATTCTCTGTCTCTCCTTCCAAATTCCTTCACCTCCAAAAAGGTAGGAGCCATGTCTTTCTGGCTTACCACTGTCTTCCCAGCTCCGAACAGGGCTTAACTATTCATCAGATGAATGAATCAATATGTGAACTGCTCTGAATTGGTATTCTGCATCTATAACAGATAAAAACATGACACCATTGTATTGGGATCTTATTGTTTTTTAGAATACCATTACAAACCATGGGAAACTGGCTATTTAAGAGGGCTCCTGTTCCTGCTTTTCCTTCTAAGTGTCCTGAAGAAGGACAGAAGAGACAGGATGTTGTACATTGCTTATTGATTTTGATCCTTCAGGAAAGAGAGAAGAGACCCAGTTTCTGGACACACTGCTTTTTCTCTTATTTTAGTATCGGTGCCAATGGTGCATGTCCACAATCTAGTAACATGCAATTTGGTGCAAAAAATGGGAATTATTCGAGACAACACACTACAGTTATCTAAAGGCTGAAGTTTCTGCTGTCAGAGACATAGACTCTTTAGTGAGAGAAAATGTTGTCACTGTCACCTCCTGGGTAAAGTTGCCTACGCCAGCCCTCTTATTTAAAAAGAGTTATATGTTTTTGTATTTCCTGTGCTTTGTTTTACGTACATTCACTTGAGGTAGGAGCATGACAGCTCTACTACTCAGTACAACGATCAGTTAGTTATTTGTGTTTTATTTATTTACATCCTACCTACTTTATAAGAAACATTGAGCTAGTTTATATATTAGTTTTCTATTACTAAGTCACATATCAGCACAAATACAAAGACTTAAAATAGCGTGAATATATTATCTCACAATTTCTGTTGGCCAGGAGACTGGACATGGCGTAGCTGGGTCTTCTGCTCTGATCTCACAAGGCTGCCCTCGGGTGTTGGCCCAAGGTCATTCAGATGGTTGGTACAGTTCATTTCCTTGTGGTGTATGACTGTGGTCCCCATTTGCTTGCTAGCTGTTGGCCGGGACCATACTCAGCTCCTAGGGGCTTCTTTTCTTCATAGATATTCACAACCTAGCTGTCTGCTTTGTTCCTCTGAGGCTGCCAGAGAAACTGTCTGCTTGTTAAGGGCTTGTTTGATTAGGTCAGGCCCACTCAGGATAACCTACCTTTTGAGAAACTCAAAATAGACTGATTTGGGGTCTTGATTACATCTGCAACATAGTCATAGGAGGGATAGCTCATCATAGTCCCAGGGTCTGCCCTCATGCAAGGGAAGAGGTGATATATGGCAAGGGTCATTGGGACTCATCTTAGAATTCTGCCTACCATGGTTTATAATTTTCTTTTTTAAAAAATGGATGCTTAAAACCATTTGTACTAGATAAAAGAAAAATATTGAAAGAGGAGAGGAAGAAGAAATGTGAAAATAATCCTGGAGATCAATCACTCAGCAAATACAGATGATGAGTTTATATATGCCAGGCAGTATTCTGAGTGCTGGGCAGACTAAAATGAAGACATGGTGGTTACAATTTACCAAAGCACAAGCCTCTTTGGGAACCAGAACCAGGTCCAAGAGGCAGTCCCGTGTTTCCCTGAAAATAAGACCTAGCTGGACCATTAGCTCTAATGTGTTTTTTAGAGCAAAAATTAATATAAAATCCAGTATTATATTATATTATATTATATTATATTATATTATACTATATTATATCATATCATATTCTAAAGACTGGGTCTTACATTATAGTAAAATAAGACCAGGTCTTATATTAATTTTTGCTCCAAAAGATGCATTAGAGCTGATGGTCCGGCTAGGTCTTATTTTTGGGGAAACACGGTAGGTATCATGCTGTCTGAAAATTAGAAATCCCCCTATCTAGTCATGTGAAGAAGAGAATCACTGTGTCATGAAATCTTCAATTTGGAAGGAAAAGTGCCAGAAAGAATAAGGAACTAACAAAGACCTTCCAGTATGTGAGATTTTTTTAAAAAGGGGGTGGGAGTGGGTATGGGCTTGGTCCAGCCCCTCACGAAACTCCCTTACATCCAAACTCCCCTTTGCACCCCTAAATCTTTGATGTCGCTATCAGACTCATTGGCTTATAATCAGCCAGACTGACAAGTGATAATCCTCTGAGAAGGTCTGGGGCAGGAGCTTCCTTCCCCTTGTTACTGATTTATGAGAGTATCACCTTTAATTCCCACAAATTCCAAATGAGGTAGATATTATCTTCAAGTTATTCCCGATGTAATTATGACTCAGAGAAGGTATTTGTCCAAGGTCACACATCAAATAAGGAGCGGAGCTAGGATTAAAACCCAGTTGTCAGAGTCCAAAACCTATGCCCTTAGCTATTCTACCCCTTTAGGAAACACCACCTACCTAGGCTGGCATTCTGTGCAGAAGGTTTCCTCTTTGAAATAAAACCCTAGATATAAAATAGAAAGAGTACCAGTCAGGAAAATGTTGGACTCAAAGTTGGAGGACTTTCCTCCTCGTCCTGCGAATCCTGCCCTCTCTCTCTCCTATTAGTTCTGATTTCACATCCTTCCTCAGTATGTTGTGAGAAATATTGACATGGTCATGGCCAGCCCCTGTATTTTCTATATGATATTCTTTCTGTATAATCACATCCAGCTTGAGTGAATTTTCCTTAGGATAGTCTTTAGGATTTGGTTGAAAACCTACATCTCCTTTAGAGCTTAATATCCTCAGGTGGGCAAGAAGGAACTGAATGAGAAGAACTGGAGGTCTTGCAGAGGGCACAGACGCCATAGGGGCCTAATGGGAAGCTCTCGGATACGCAGGGTGGACTCAGTAACTCGTGAGTTGTCTGGTATTTCCCCATGTGTGTTGCTCTGCCCAGGTTCAGGCCACCTTCCCACCCGGCATTTAGCAGTCTCCTCACTGACTTAGTCTTGCCCCTGCTCTAGCCGGCTCTTCAGGCTACAGTCAGGGTGATCATTCTAAATCTGATTCTGCCGCTCCCCTTTAATGGCTCTTAGTTCTTGGGATAAAGTCCAAACTCTGTAATATAGCTCAAAGTTCCTTTGTGATCTAGTCCCTCCCGACCCCATTGGCCTGTGCTGTGGGCACCTCACTCACTGCCACCCCCTCACTCACTGCCACCCCCTCACTCACTCCCGCCCCCTCACTCACTCCCACCCCCTCACTCACTCCCACCCCCTCACTCATTCCCACCATCTGCCTCACTCCCACCATCTGCCTCACTCCCACCATCTCAAACACTTTCTGGAGAGTGGCATTCTTTTTGAGTCTCCAGACTTTGGCATTTGCAGTCTCCTCAGCCTAACTCTTGCTCCCCCATTTCTTTCCACCTGGCCACAGCCTCTTTTTCTGACCTCATATATCCCACCTTAGACTTTACTAGCATTGAGATGCCTTTCCTGATCTTCCCGAGACAATAGCAGAGCCCTTCCAAAGGCTCCCTGTCCCCCACCCGAGTTTACTGAGTCATAGCAATCATTGCAATGTAGTATAATGAGATATTTGTCTTCCCAAATAGACCACTGCTGCCCTGAGATCACTGGCTCCATCTTCTTTTCTTTGTATTCTCTGCTTGTATTCAGAGCAAGGACTCAATAAGTGTCCCACAAATGAGTGAATGAATGAATGAATGAAAGTATGTGGCTGTGCTAGGGAAAGCACTGTGGCTATACTTTGCAAACATCAGCTCTGTAAAGTGACGACTAGGGAACCTGAAAACAAATAAGTGATATTCAGACCATCTGGAAAAAATCAAGTACATATAGCAACCTCGGGCTAAAGTTTCACTGAATTGAAAAGAGCCCTGTCAAGTAGCTGCTTCTTTACAACAACACGGAGGGAACCGAGGAATGTGGGATTAAAATTGAGAAGGAAGAAAGAGAGAGGAGAGAATACTCTTTCTAAACGGGAAAAGATACATTTATTCTGCTTTCCTTTCCACAGATTGAGAGATTGCTCAAGTAACAGAAAACTAAATCCTGTGTTAATCCCAATCTTGAATGTCCTCCTGCAGCGGGCGGGCTGTCACGCAAGAGCACCTATTTTCTGATGGGCGTTGATCCACTCAACGTCAAGAAAGGGCTGAGTCAGTGAGAGGCTGACGGTGGGGAGAGGGGAGGCTGAGAGGCTGGGAGGAGGTGGAGCAAATGGGGGAAACTGAAGGCTGCCTGCCCTACCTGAGGCTGAGCTATGAAATGGGGTGCACGGTAAAGAACCCCCACCAAGCCCTGGGGACAGGGGCTTGGAAACCCCAACATGCCCAGGGGTTGAACCTGTGTGCTATATGAATCTGTGTGCTATATGATGTGTGGTGAAAGACTATACATCCCTTCAAAATTTCCAGTAAATTCTATTGTGCTCAATCACACTTTTAGAACAAATGAGTTCATTCTGGGGAACTCAGCAAGAAAAAGAATGCTGTATTAGAATAAAGTATTGCTGGCACAGGGGTAGGACAAATTCCACAGGAGCACTTCCACACCCAGAAAATGTTTCAGATGATGCATACTGCTTAAAATGCCCATTACAAAAATGGGCAGCAGTGGGACCAGGTGTATGTATGGGAAATCCCTTTCTAATCAAGAAGCTATTGGCTATTGCTGAAATGGTCCTCTGGGATTTCAGAACTGGTCACCTGGTTGTGCTATGGGAACGAGATCCATGATGAATCGTTGCCGACTCTGAGCTAGACTCTGGCGGCAGAGTGGCCAGCCAGCCAGAACCAGTCTCTGGATGCAGTGTGGACTGGCATGGAGCCTTCAGGACCTAATCCGTACCCCCAGAACTGGTTCTGTTCTTACTGAACACTGAGGAATCTGTGTACTACTGATCAGAGAGGCCCTATCCCTGGAACACACGGAGACTATTCCCAGTTATTCTGAACATGTTTATATTTAAATACGTCCCACATAATAAAATAGAAAGTATGCTTCCTCTGATTGAAGAGCAGGATCAAAGCCTTGCTGAAGTGTTGCCCTGGACACTGTGGCTTTCAGTCAGAGCCTCTCTGCCCACTTCTTTTTACTTGGCTGCCCGGGGCTGCACTTTCTTTGGTAAGACTCTGCCTCCAGGCCCTGCGTTGGGAACTCTCCTCGTAGGGGTTACTTGAGGGATGCTTCTCTTGAGTTGGAAGTCAACCTGGAAGAAAAGAAGAAGAAGCCAGGAGAGTAGAGGAGTCAGTCTTCTACCTCCTGCAATTGAAATTGGGGGAAGATCTATTTGGACCCAGTTTCACCACAGATCCAGGTTCTGAGGGCACGAGACGGAGGAGAATATTACAGTAGTGACCCAGAGCAGCGTTGGTGGTGTCACATAGGCTTGGCTAATATTCTTCTCCAAAATGGTACGTAATCACTATGATACATAGGGTGCGTCTGGATGAACGTACTATTCATTTATATGTGTTAGAAAAAAACTATATCTATACCTCAAACCGTGATTCCACCAATATGATTGCCTAGGACAAGAACTAAGATTGATGGTGTTGTAACAATCCCTTTTATGCTGACTGTGTGAATCAGGCGTCATGCTCAGGCACGCCGATGAATGCCTCAGACCTTCAGAACGAAACTTTCTGCCATAGTTGTTTGGCAATACAGATAGGAGAGATGATATGGATCGTTAGTATGGATTCTCAAATCCCAAATTTCCATGTGCATTAATGCATCATTTCCAGCAATGCATTGAAACTTCCCTTCTGGTTTGGCATGCTGGTGTAAAGATGGTATTGACTGACAAGTTGGGATACACAAGTTGGGCCATGGAAACGTCCCAGGGAGTGAAGGGAGAGGGAGTGGCTCTAACCACACTCCCCTGAGGCATCCTTGGCTTCCAAGCCATCGGAACAGTTTAAGGTGCTGAACCCAGCTGGGAATTGAAACACTTGCAACTAACAGGGCTCTCCATGGGGTTATTCCCTGCCCCCCTTCCACAAAAATCCACCGCCAGCTTTTCTGTTCGTTCCTCAAAGCAGGGGAAATCAAAGCCAATTGCACTGTCATTGTTATTTCCCATACAGTAATACAGGGATCTATGAAAGAAAACAAAAAGAGACAGAGACAACAAAATGAGAAAAAGATATGAAAGAAACATGACGTCTGGAAGGCTGTGAGGAAAACCAAAGGGGAGAACACTGGACACTGGGAGATATTTGAGTCTTAACTGTAACCCTCTAGTTAATTATCTTTTTCTTTCCTCTTCCCAGGTGGATCTCTGCTTTAGAATGGGAAGACAGACTCTACTGTGATCAGTAAATGGATTCTTAGTTGTTACCGTATCTGGGAATTGTATCCAAAAGACAGATTTTTACCCTTTGAGTTATATTAACACAATGGTGGGTTATGTTCATTTATTTAAAGGCTATGTGACAAAGGAGGTGAAGAAGTAGAGCATGTTACTCAAGAGGATTTGCAGCTGTTTGCATTTGGCACTGGACAGATTTCCTTTAATGTAAGACTTAGGCATGCAGCTGCCGAACAGTCATTTGGTTTTGGGGCAACTGAGGAGCAGGGGGTATAACAAGAAAAAAAGGGAAAGAAAATATGTTGGCTGGGAAATTAGGACTGGGTAGCACGCTGCAATGGAAGTTACTCTTTGCTTCCTGCCTCTGCAAGGAGAAGTCCTTTATAATGTACAGGAAGTGGGAGTGGAGGGACTGGGAGAGGAGAAAGAGAAACACTAGAAATTTCAGAGGAATTTTCAAAAGATTGAAGAACTTTTTATCCTGATCCTTGTGCTTTCAAAAAGGGGGTTACAAACACAGCTATGAGCTTAGCATGAGGCCCTGTAACATACTGGCTAGCTAGGCAGCCCTGAAAGCCTGATGGAATCAAATCATGGTTCCTACCACTTCCTCACTGTAATATTGGACAAGTTTCTGACCTTCTCAAAATTTCAGTTTCCTCAGCCACAAATGGGGATACTTATATCTATAAAACAGGGTTGTTGTGAAGGTTACATGAGCTAATTCTGGAAAGCTCTTATATAGTATCCGATACATAGAAACTGTTCAACAAATAGTATTTATAACTGTATTTGAAAGACAAGCTATTTGACTGCACTGAGTTAACAGGAAAAGGGGAGGGAGGTCTGCTAAGCTCTAGGGCTGTACAGAGAAGGAACTGGACAGAGTGAGGAGGCCTAGGGAAGAGTTGACTTGTCAGAAAGCAGGTCTGTAGGTGCTCATTTAATAGGACGGCCTCGTTATCTTTTCCTCATTTGAGAAATATGAGATTGATGTCACTGAACCTCTTTAGCTCTGAGATCATAACGTAATATGACCAAAACTCAAAAGGTCCAGACTATAGATGAAAAAGTTCTTTGCTTCTCATCCTACCTGTAAAAGAAAGCCGTGGAGAGTTGAACATTGGACAGCAGCTGGTTCTTGGCTGAGGTGAGCAGAAAGCAAAGCTGTCTGGGCACACAAGGCACCAGAAGGGGTCAGAGTGCCATCTGGTGGCACAGAAGAATGCAACAGCTCGTATATTTGGGCAAGAATCTGGGATTTACAAAGTCACATTTGTTGGGCATTTTCTATGTGTCAGTCACCTTATTACACGCTCATTTCAGGCTCTTGTGAAGGAGGTACTATTATCACCAACTTACAGGGGAAGAAACTGAGGATGAGGGCGATTGGGTCATTTGTCCACAGTTTGAGGACAAACGAGCTGGATTTAGAACAAGCCGGTGCTTTTAATCACTATGCTATGTTAAACAGAAGAAAAGGAAAAGTCATAAGAAGTGGGGAAGGTTATAATAAGAAAATGACAGGATAAAAATTAGCATATGAGAGCAATGAATTTTTTTTTTTTTAAATGGTGAAAGAGGGAAGCCAGGCAAAGATTAGAACGATGCAATTGGTTGTTTGTGACTTTGTATAAGTGATCTTTACAGTTGTCTGTAAAGATCAGCCTCAACTCACCAGTTTGGGTTCCCCAGGACCCACGGTCACACTCACTGTCTCTGGGTCAAACCCAGGTGCTGTGGCAGTAACAATGTAGGTACCTGGTAGCAACAGCCGGAAGTAATCGCCGTGATCACCTGAAAGGTACAAGGATATCATTCAGTCTGCTGCTTAGAAATCGGTCCTGAATTGGGCCTTTATATGAAAAACAATCTGAGGATTTTAGCTGACCACAAGCTTGAGTTTCCTTAATAGCATGATGAAACTGGTTAAGATCTAAAACAATCATACATGGAGGGTGTTGTACGTACTATGTTTCCCTGAAAATAAGACTGGGTCTTATATTAAGTTTTGCTCCAAAAGACGCATTAGGGCTTATGTTCAGGGGATGCCATCCTGAAAAATCATGCTAAGGCTTATTTTCCAGTTAGGCTTATTTTTGGGGAAACACGGTAATAGGAGTAGGGGCCTCGTCTCCTGGGAAGTAGGAGTTAACTGTGCTGTGCGCGTAGAGTATTATGTTTAATTCTAGACTGTATTTTCAAACAAACTCATAGCCAGTGAGGGCTCACTAGGAGAAAGGTTGCGTATCCATAAATGTTTTGCCTTGTAAAGAGTCTACATGAGACCTCTGCTTCCATGTTTGAAAAGTCACTGTGAAGACATGTCTACCTAAAGAAATAAGCATGAGAACTTTGGGTTTAAGTTGCAAGGAGGAAGATTTTGTGAGACAGTAGCAAAAACTATTGAGACACACAGAGCTGCCAAAAAAGAAATGGACTGCTTTATGAAACTCTGAGCACTTAAGCAGGGACTGAATGAGGGGCCCTGGAAAAGCTATCCAGTTGAGCAGTGCACAACCTGCGTTAATGGATGTGGTGGCCCTGGTTTGACAACAAGCCCCCAGTGGTGTTATATGTGTGTAGTCTTATATATATAGTGACCACTAAAAGTCTGCTTTTGAGAATCCTATTTTTAATAGTTCTCTCATCACCTTCAAAGGGGAAAATAAAATTCAAAAGAAAGCCTATTTCTCTATGGCAAGAATATAGCATTTGGCTAGTGACTTTACATTTCTTTAGAATCAATTGTGACCATGTCTTTAAAATTTCTTTTAGGTGTACAGAATGAATAATTGAAATAATCAGTGCAATTACGAATGAGACAGACAATAAATAATGAGAGGTCTGTTTTCAGCCCCTATTAAATGTCTGTCACTTACTTTAAATACTTTAGCAAAAGCAGTATGTTATTATGCATATGTTGGATAGTTTAAGCCATGCCCCAGGGCTGTTATTTTCTTAACTTAGGACTCACACTCAAGAGTGGTAGCTAGTGTGTTAGAAAGGCCCAATTCCAGATGCTTTCACGAGGGCTATCGCGAGGGCTTTAGCTATCGTTATGTTTAGTCAACCCTAGATGCTTTCTTAAGCCGTATCATGAATGCTAACAATGACTTTCCTTAGTGGTGAAATGAGTAATTTATTAATTTAGTATAATGGGTGTTGGAAGTGGGTCCTTATTGGTGAAATTAATGGTATTCAATGTATGTTGATTGGCTAGAATGTTTCAGTCATTTCCCACCCTTGTGTGAATGGGATATAACAATCTCGCAAGCCCTGAAGCGCTTAGGGATACCTGAGGTTTGATCCCTAAACAGTCCTGGGTCCGGCCACTAGGCTAGAGGATTCTGGTGGTCTGACGCTTGACTGTGAGGCTACAGAATTCTGCCTTTAGAATGATGCTCTTTGCCTTGAATGAGCCTTTCATGTAAGATAGGTTGGGGTCATGTTAAAGGACACAAGTTGTCTCCTTAAAGTTGAGATTTCATCCAGTTGAAACAGTCTGAACTGCAAATGCCTGCTTGGTAATAAACGTGTGCAGTAGAATGCGGCTGAGCCGTGCTGGCATGGAGGCTGTGGGATACAGGTGGATCTCACCTGCCCGCTCAGCACGGACAGCTACTGTTCTACTTTCAAAACAAAACAAAACAAGCAAACAGACAACAACTGAAAAATCCCTGTGAGTTGTGCATGATCACATTGGGCTGGGGCAATTTGCAACACCATGTGTCATGAGCTAGTCTTTATCATTCTAGCAGGTTCCATCAATCTTGCCCCCCAACAAGCCTATAGGATGCATCTTGGCTCCTGAACGCTGAGAGAAATGGTACTTTTGCATTTTCCTGGTCCTTGCCTGTTATTTCACTGTCCCATTTCTATTATCCTTCCTTCGTCCTATCCCCCACCCCCAAGGATGTCCCTGCTAGTCTGGCTGGCTTATAATTTGGCCTCCTGATTATGCTGAAGAAGAGGGAGTGGGAGCTTCCTTCTCATCCCAATGGGTAGTAGCCACCTACCAGAAGTGACATCATGGTTAATCCCACTGACAGAAATGACAGCCTCAGGGAGATTATTGTTATTCTCGTCAAGTACCATTCCCTTGATGCCTTGGTGTACCTGTAGGAAAAAACTTACAGTAGAACTATGATCATAAAATATTTGTACAGTGTTTCAGAGTCCTCAAAGCTCTGTCTCGTATGTTTTTGCATTTGATCTTCACAAAGATGATCCTAGTAGCCCCTTAATTGGTCTCCCTGTTCCTTCCTCCACCAATCCCAATAATCTCTTCTCAACAGAACAGTCAGAACGATCCTGTTAGAATCTAAGTCAAATCATGTCATACGCCTGCTCAAAGTCCAACTCAGAGCAAAAGCTAAAGTTCTTAGGATGGTCTATAAAACCACAGCTCCAGGCAGCTCACTGAGCTCCTCTCCTACTGCCCTCTCCCATACTCTCAGGGTTGTTCCAGTTCTACTCGAGTCCTGGCCTTGTATTTTTTTACTTAAAAAGTTTTTTTTAATTGTGATAAAATCACATAATATACAATTTACCATTTTAGTCTTTTTTTAGGTGTGCAGTTCAGTAGTATTAAGCATATTCACACTGTTGGGCAACCAATCTCCAGAAATGTTTCATCCTGCAAAACTGAAACTCTATACCCATTAAACAACTCCCCATTTCCTTCTCTCCCCAGACCCAAGCAACTACCGTTCTACTGTCTGTCTCTATGAATTTGACTATTTGTCTTTTTGTTATTCGCTTATTTCACTTGGCATAATGTCCTCAGGGTTTATGTTGTAACATGTGACAGAAGTTCCTTCTTTTTTTAGGCCGAATAATATTACATTTATGTATATACCACATTTTGTTTATCCATTCATCTCTCGTTGAACATGGGTTGCTTCCACCTTTCGGCTATCATGTATAATGCTGCTATGAACGTAGGTGTACAAATATCTCCTTGAGACCCTACTTTCAGTTTGTTGGGGGAGGGGGTATATACCCAGATGTGGGGACAGAGCCCCAAAAAGCAGTTTCCAGGCTCTCGGCCTCACATAGAAAGGTGCTGGCTCAGGTAGTAAGTGGCCATCGACTGCGATCAAATAGCCATCAGCTGTGGCTAGTTGGCCGTCAGCTGTAACCAGTGAGCCATTGGGCACTAATATGACTGCCATGGCTACGCTAGCAGAAAAGGGGGAGCTAGCAAGGAGATGGTGGCTGAGCCTGCAAGCGGCACAGTGAGGGTTGAGAATTGTGTGGCTCCTGCCTCCTGTGTCTCCAACCCAGTCGCCAGAGAGAGTATAGTGGTGTGACTCCCCTACCTATGGCTCCGTGGGTGTTCCTTTTTGGCCTGGCCATATCCTGCATTCCTATGTGGGGAGCGGGACCAGAGACCCCACCGGACGTCCCGCATGACACCAGAAGTGGATGGTTGGCTCATATGGTAGTTCTAGTTTTAATTTTTTGAGGAATCGCAATACTGTTTTTCATAGCAGCTGCACCATTTTACATTCCCACCAACAATGTACAAGAGTTCTAATTTCTCCACATCCTTGCCAACATTTGCTATTTTCTGTCATTTGTTGGTTTGTTTTTTTTAATAGCAGCCATCCGAATGGATGTGAGGTGGTATCTCATTGTGGTTTTGTTTTCATTTCCCTAATGACTAGAGATGTTGAGCGTCTTTCATGTGCTTGTTGTTGGCCTTGAATTTGCTGTTGCGTCCTCATTGAGGAACCCTTTCTTCTCTAGACATCTGCGTGGTTCTCTCGACACCTCCTTTATGTCTGTTTAAATGTCCCCTTCTCTGTAAGGCTTTCTTCGTAACATTTTGCACTTAACATGTTATAAAATTTATTTTATTATTTTGTTTATTGTCCGTGTATCTCTTCCATTAGAATATAAACTCCATATGGGTGGGGATATTTGTTTGTTTGTTTATTCATAATTCCCAGCATATCGTACAGCTTCTGACGTAGAAGCAGCCCAGATCGATTATATTGAGTCAGACCCCAGACCCACACAGAAAACCTTACCTACCATTAGAATACTCTTTTCTTTCTATAACCATCAAAGTTACAGAATTCAATTTTACCTGTTCCAGGAATTGGATTAGGGCTTCCCGATTACCCAGCCACTCACGCTGTAAATCTTCTTGGCGGGGAAACTTGTCGCAACTCAGTTCCAGCGTGATCTCAAAACAGTTGGTATGGAGATAATTAAAGTCTTGCATTCCTAGGGGAAAGAGGGCAGTGGCAGATTTGTATAACCAGGTTCCCACCCAATACTCTATCTCCGCTCTCTTTAATCACAATTTCTCCACACGTACCCCATTACCTTCTATTCTACTTCTTGATCTCCATTTATTTTTCTCCTCCATAAAACCTTTCCCCAGATTCCCAGGTCACATGCCTTTCTAGCGTTCCAGTTCTCTCTCTTCATAAATGCCCATTTTGTCATCTCCACCCTCAACTTTTTTCCACTTCATGACTTAAATTCACTTCTTGTTCCTCTTAATATTTCCAAAATCCACTTACTAGTCATGCCTTAACATTAGACTATGCACTTGTACTGTTTTCCGGAAGACTATGAAGTTGGTCAGACCTGGGAGGTTAGAGATGGGACAAATATCTTGCTCTCACATCCCTTCTTCTACCTAGAACATGGCACTACCCTGAAAAGGCAGAAGGCAGCTACATTTTTTTCTCCATCAAATGCTTGTTTGCTCCTATCTTCTATATTATTCAATCAGATCAATTATTTTAAAATACATTTCTGTTGATTAGAATGGGGTTTATCTCACAGACTTATTTGGGTTAAAAATTATCCATTTAATCAACTTTCACCTGTTCTCAGCTGATGCATGCAAGCACTGTTATAGAAAGAATGGGGAAAGTTGGAGAACAACTGTAGCCTGTTACGTTGGTTCTCTGTCTGCTTCAGAATCACCTACACCTTCCATCCAAATACAGATTGTTGGGCCTTCGCCCCAGAGTTTCTGATTCAGTAGGTATAGGGTGGGGTTCCCAAATTGGCATTTCTAAGAAGTTCCAGATGATGCTGGTGATACTGGTCCAGAGCCCACACTGTTGGAAAAATCTTTTTGATGAGCTTCATGATCTTGAACTTGTACCAGATTAATTTGGGGCAATGATTCTTAGTGGATGCATGAGCCATGCTTTCCCAGAGGATGGGAAGGCAGAGGGAAGAACATGTATAATTTGAAAAAGTGTATTTGATATTTTATATATATTTTTTTGGCAGGGAAACTATTGCTTTCCTAATGCAAAGTGAAAAATATAAAGTTCAACAAAATCTTCTTGCCTTGTCTTCAAGTGAGTTTTCAGTCACCTTCCCAATGCATGGTGACTCCCTAACCTTCCCTCTCACTCTCTACAGGACAGGCCATCAGCCCAGTGCTCACCAGGGTGCTTTCTATTATGTGGGCTCTGGCCAGGTCAGATTGGAGAGGAGAGGGAAAGACAACTGCTAAAATATGATTCCCAAAAGATCCCAGCTTCCTGCTTCAGCCTCTTCCCTATCCTTAGCTTCCCTAGCTATGAGGGTTCATAAACAGAGGTTCTATCTGGGCCCTTGGTGATGGGGAAGGCCCAGGAGTAGAGAGAGAAGCCTCTTGCTGGAGGTTTCTGCTACGTTATCAATGGCCACTGTCCTGGCAAACTCTTGCTCATGGGAGATGGGCAGGCAGGGAACAGAGCATGAAGTGTTTGTGTCCAGGCCAGCTCCTCTGCTCACCTGTTGCTATGTGTGGCATAATGCCACGCCAGTTAGAAAAAGCCTAATGTTTATAAGCCAGGCATTTCCAAATGCTTTTTGTGCATTGTGAAATTTAATACTTACATCAAAATTATGAAACAAGTAGTGTTATTCTTAATGCACAGATAAGGAAGCCAAAGCTCGGAGAAGTTAAGTAATTAGTCCGAAGTCACATAACGGGTAAATGGGCAAGCTGGGTTGCAACTCAATGTACTGCTGATGTCCATACTTAACCCTTGACTACATTATTTCCCTACTATGCCCTAATCTACTGTGTAAACCACCAGTTTTAAAAGATCACAAGGTATCCCTACCTTCATTTTAATGAACCACAAAATGATACTAAATGCTAACTTAAGACTTCACCCTTTTCAGATTTCTTCTTGAATGCAAAATTCTACAATATTCCTGCCATTTCCCTAAGGGGGCGGGGGAAATTAGAAAGAAAAATGAGCCCTACTCTTCTCCAGCTTGCAGAACTGTTGTACCCAGCCTTTCCTCACCTTTGCTGAGAGAATACCAGGAAGCCCCATTGGTGATGCCATCTGGGAAGTAATCCCCACAATTCCAACCCTGATGCATCCATCCATGTGCATAGGAATAGACCTTGGCCAGCTGTAGGAAAAGTGGCAGAAATGACTTTGGGTGTCCCCAACTCATATGGCAATGCTCGTACTCAGAAGTAGAGTGAAGCCAAGAAACCCCAGGTATAAACAACCGATTATTTGCTTTAGAAAAAGAAAATACCAGCAGAGATAGAGATGGGGTGTGTGTGTGTGTGTGTTGGGCTAAAGTTAGGAAACCTGTATTCTGATTCTTCCACTATCTTGGGACTAAACTTCTTCAAGTGCCAAATGAGGGATGGCACTAGATGATATACAAGCTCCCTTCTAGGTATACTCTTTTTTTTAAATTTATTTTTCTTTTACAGTTGACATACAATATTGTATTAGTTTCAGTTGTATAACATAGTGATTAGACATTTATAAGCTTTTGAAGTGATTACCCCAGGGAGTCCAATACCCATTGGACACCATACATAGTTTTTACAATATTAATGACTATATTCCTTATGCTATACTTTACATCCCTGTGACTACTTTTGTAATTGGCAAATTGTACTTCTTAATCCCTTTCTAGATGTACCATTTTCCAGCTGAGTCTTGTTTGAAAGAAAGGAGTATGATAGAACTTTGTCAGAAAAAGAACTCTGTTTTGAGAGTGAAAGGTATGTGGTAGGAGGAGAGGAATATATTTAGAATGTCTATAAATTCTCTTTCATTACTATTTTATAACAGTGGACAAAATAAGGTTATTAGAGGAGAATATATACTTGCCTTGCCAAGCGACAACTGGTGTCATTCTCTATGTAATTCAGTAATTGATGAGATAATAATTAACGTTATTATAATTATAATTATAATAATTAAATGATGTTATTAACTATTATTTATATAAATTATGTTATTAATAATATATTACCTATAAAATAATTAGCCTGTTAATTTTATTCTATTGCTGTTTTGAACTATTACATAAATTTTTTTATATGCATGGTCTATTTTTCATTAATATAGCCATACTACCATAAAATTACAAATTAGAGCCCCCCAAAATTCACATTTAATGCCACTCGCTTACCACCAGCACTATTAATATTTTGGCATAGCTCTTGCTTGTCATTAGCTTAAGTACTTTTTTATACTGTGGTACAATTTTTTTACATTGTACTATAAAGCTTTTCTGTATATTTACTGTTTAATGAATTTATGGCTTATCACTGAAAACAAAGTGTAATTTAGTAGATCATAAGCTCCTAATGAGCAGCAGTATTTTCAGTTATTTCCTGTGCACTTGTACCTAACAGGGTCCTATGTCCCTGACTTGACCTGTGTTCCTCTCTTGAGCCCCAAGTTCCTGCCTGGACAAGCTGCCATTCTGCATACCTTCTGGAAAAGCTTGTCATCGGGCGTGGGGGTATTGGCAGTGCGGCGGAAACCTCGGAATCGATGCTCCAGGGACTTGTCATATGGGTAATTGGCCACCACTGCCCCTCCATGGAGATTGGCCGAGAGAACAAAGTTGAAGGAGCGTATCCAGTGGATCACAGCCCGGGTCTCAGGTTCCACCTGAGGAGAGAGGAGAGTTTGGTCGTGAAGCTGCAACTGAAGGTACCAAATGGCCATTTGAGTGTTTGTCAGGAAGTGGCCGGAGGAGAAGATGTATGCCTAAATGTATGTCTGAACAAGACAGTCCTACCAGATTTGAGAAATGCAGATGGGGAAATTTTGATCTTTTTTTGTGATAGTTTTAAAAACTAAGTGGATGGGACCGTTTTTCAAAATGCAATCTTATGTGGAATAGTAACACACAATATAGGTAAGAAGAAAGCATGTAAGGCACTGCAACTGTTGTTGTGTGTGATACTATGATGGTGGATACATATCATGATACATTTGTCCAAACCACAGGAAGAGTGAGCCGTAATGGACACTCTGGGTTTTGTGTGATAAGGATGAGTCAACATGGTTCATCACTTGTAACAAATGCACGGTGCTAATGCGGGAAGTGGCTGATGGGAAGCAGGGGTCTATGGGAACTCACTGGACTCTCCGCTCGATTTTGCTATGAACCTAAAACTGCTCCAAAAAATAAAGTCTATGAGAGAGAGAGAGAGAGACCCTAGTTTGGCCTCTCTCTGGCCCCTACGGGAAGGTTCTCCAATTTACTCACTGCTCCAGTGACTTCTAAGGAAACTTGGCAGAAATTTAGGGCTCCAGTAAATAAATCTGGAAAACTCTGGCTTAAAGTGATGGTTCTCAAACTCCTCCTTCCCGCAACACATCTGCTGTAATGTAGACATGTGGAACACACTCCTGTGGTCATACCCAAATTTTACGGATTAGAAATAGTGGAATATGGGCCAGTCTTGGCCAAGCAGTGAAATCCCACCCTTTCTATTGCATATCAGAGTGCTAGTGAGTGACAGTATTCTAAGGAAAGCTTTGAATCCCCTTGGACTTGCAGTATAAGTAAATAATTTGCAGTCTTCTGTGTTTTTCCTCCTCTCAGGATGGATGTGCTTAGAGGTTTTGTGGTGTTACTGTGTTAATGGCTCCTCCTGGGCCAAAGGCCAGCTGTGAAGGCCCCATCTTTTCGATTCCAGTGGGGAGTGGATAAATGGGATTAGGTTTCACCCAATCAGAATGGATATAACACCAAGGGCACCAGTCTGGCTCTGTGACCAGAGCTTAGCCCCCTTGAAGCAGTCCTTTCTCTGTGTGCTACGCCTCTGACCATCAGCACAAAGCCAGCTGCTCACTGTTCCTCTCCCTAAGGCTGTCCCATCAGGAGAGAGAGGGAGACTTAACTTCTCATTCTCTTTTTTTTCTTCTGAGATTCAGACAGAGGAGCAAGTGGGAGTCTATTATTATTGGCTCAATTACCTTCTCAATTACTTCAACAAGCTAATAAATCAGAACATCCTTCTGGTTGGATATGCTGATTAGTACAAAGTTATTTTTGATTTATTATTTACTTGAGCCAAGAGCATAGTTGCTATCTGAAATCTAAACATGTCAGCATGACTTTTGCTTCATTTCCGACTGAGATTATTCTGTCTACAAAACTCCCAATAAAAAGCTTTACAGGGCCGGCCCAGTGGCTCAGGCGGTTAGAGCTCCGTGCTCCTAACTCCGAAGGCTGCCGGTTCGATTCCCACATGGGCCAGTGGGCTCTCAACCACAAGGTTGCTAGTTCAATTCCTCAAGTCCCACAAGGAATGGTGGGCAGCGCCCCCTGCAACTAAGATTAAACATGGTACCTTGAGCTGAGCTGCCTCCCAGATGGCTCAGTTGGTTGGAGCGCGTCCTCTCAACCACAAGGTTGCTGGTTCAACTCCCACAAGGGATGGTGGGCTGCGCCCCCTGCAACTAGCAACAGCAACTGGACCTGGAGCTGAGCTGCACCCTCCACAACTAAGACTGAAAGGACAACAACTTGAAGCTGAATGGCACCCTCTACAACTAAGATTGAAAGGACAATAACTTGACTTGGAAAAAAGGCCTGGAAGTACACACTACTTCCCAATAAAGTCCTGTTCCCCTTCCCCAATAATAAAAAAATAATAATAAAAATTAAAAAAAAAAGCTTTATACCTGTTTCTCTCCCCAGTCTCTAGGTTTAGTTATTCACAAACAGAGCATTTAGAACTATCCCATACAGTGTGATAAACAGGGTGGTAGTGAAGATCTGAGGATGACAGGAGTTATTCCCGGGAGTAGGCCTGCCAGCAGGAGGAAACCATTCACATTACCAAGAGTGGCATTACCTCCTGGGGAGAATGGCCTGGGAACATCGAACGGGACTGAGAAAGTAAGAGAAATGAGAGTATAATCAAGTAGTTGAGGGTCATATAGAAATGGAAGAGGAAAATCAAGCAATCAAACATTTGAGGGCTAGAAGGGAAGAAAAAGAAAGAGGAAAACTGTAAGGGTGAGACTCTCTGAACTTCTTTCTATAACTGTTGATGAGCATACAGTTTATCACTTGTAAGAGAACTTTCTCTTTAGAATGTTAGAGTTTTGTGTCTATAGTACAGTGCAGAAAAAAGAACATTGGACTAGGAGTCCAAAGACCTGGGTTTTAACCCTGATTCCATCAATTACTGGCCGTATGAATTTAAATTATTTCATTTACATGTGTAACAGCTATGACACAGGGTTGGATAACACTGCTTGATGCATTCACCGTACAGTACCAGAATGACCAACTGAAAGGCTAAGAAAGAATTCTGTAAGACTGTAAAGTACTGTCACACCTCCTTCACTACCACAGCCACTAACGTCAAACTGTGTGAGCAGGTGCTCCATGGAGAGCCCTACACTGGGGGAGGGAATCAATATAAAGAAGCACAAGATACAGTTATTATTTTTCTGCACACAGTAACACAGAGTTGAGCTGATGGTCAATTCTTGCTTGTTGAGTTGATGTGAAGATTGCTAAAAGAAATTGCAGGTGCTGATTTCCCTACGTCTGTACACAAATTTCTTCTCATACCTGACTTTTCCAGTTGTCTGGAAGGGGCAGGTGGTGGTTGGGGCCTCCGTACTTCTCATTGTAGTAGATGTAGGTATTGAGGTCTGGAAAGTTGCGGTTCAGGTCCACGCCATTTGCGTTGTTCCTGCCAACCAGATACCCAGAAATGCCTGGGCCCTAAGAGGGGAAATGGAGAGACGAGAAATGAAGGTTTCAGACTGAATCTTATGTTTGAAGAACACTGTATAGTTCTTTTCAGGTATTAGCTTAATCTATCAGATGATAGAGCATTTTCCTCTTTAACTTATCCCAAGTTGCAGGGTATGGTTCAAGTTTCCCTGGAGACCACGTGCGGGAGGTAGAGATCCTAAGAGAAGCTGTAACAGGTGTTTCAGGATAATGAAAACCCCAATTGTTGTTGTTTTTTAAACAGCTTTCTTGAGAGATAACTTACATACCACCATATACACAAGTCTTAAGTGTACAATTCAGTGAATTTTAGGATGCTTACAGAGTTGTACCACCATCACCACAATCTAATTTAGGAACATTTCTATCACCCTAAAAAGAAACCTCGCATCCATTTATAGTCACTACTCATTTTTACCCCAGCCCTAGGTAATCACTTTCTGTCTCTGGAGATTTGCTTTTTCTAGACATTCACATACATGGGATCATACATTATATGTTTGCCTTTTTTCACTAGACAATGTTTTTGAGGTTCCTCTGTGTGGCAGCATGTATCAGTACTTCATTCCTTTTTATTGATGAATAGATTCCTTATATGAATTTACCACATTGTGTTTACCCATTCACCAATTAATAGGCCATATTAGTTTCCTAGGCCTGCCATAACAAATTACCACAAAGTTGGTGGGTAATACCCAGAGAAGTTTGTTCTCTTACAGTTATGGAGGCTGGAAGTCGGAAATCAAACTGTTGGCAGGGCCATGCTCACTAAAGGTTCTAGGGGAGGATCTTCTCTGTCTCTCCTAGCTTTTGGTGGTTACCAACAACTCTTGGTGTTCCCTAGCTTATAGACGAATCATTCCAATTTCTGCTTCCATCTTCCCATGGCCTTCTCTCCCATCTGTTTGTGTCTCTGTACAAATTTCTTTCTTCTTATATGGGACACCAGTCATATTTGATTTAGGGTCCACCCTAATCCAGTATGACTTTATCTTAACTTGATTACATCTGCAAAGACTTATTTCCAAATAAGGTCACATTCACAGGTTTCAGGTAGACATGAATTGGGGGGAATACTATTCAACCCAGTACATGGACATTTGGTTGTTTCCACGTTTTGGCTGTTGTGGATAATGCTGCCATAAACATTCATGGATAAGTCTTGGTGGGGATGTATGTTTTCATTTCCCTTGGATAGATCCCTAGTAGTAGAACTGCTGGATCATAAGGTAAGTCTATGTTTAACTTTTTCAGAATGGCTAAACTGGTTTCCAAAGCGAAACATGAAAACCTTACCACCACTTTTTAAAATTTAGTATTCTTGCTTATATTTCTTCTGAGCAATATCAACCTCATGCTTACACTTCAAATTTTATCATTCATTTGGTCATGTATTCATTCATTCATTCATTCATCCATTTATTCATTTCCTTCTTCCATTTAGTCAACCAACATTTATTCAAGTCCATCTCTGACAGACACTGGGGAAACAGATAATGAGACATTATTCTAGCACTAAGATTTCACAGTATATATGGGGATATATATATATATATATATAAAGCAGTAGAAAAGAGATGTATTCAAAGGCCCTTGCAAAATTGAAATTCCATTCAATGTTATGGGTGGCATTGGAGAAGGGGAATAGTCCACTGGACTATTGGAGTCCTGTGTACTGAGAGAGTAGAGCCAACTTGGTGGCTGTTCCTAGAAGTAGGGTGAATGATTTGGTACTGGACTGGTAAAAACTCATAGATGCATTACCAGTCTCATATTTTTCTAAGAAATCTTTATTTTTCTCAGATTTCTTCATTTTTCGTGGCATCCTGCTCAAATTTTATTTTTAGATCTCATTGAGAACATAATTTCTTTTGAAGTTCTCTTACACATCCTACATAAGTTTTGATCAGTTGAAAACACTTGTCTGATTTTTCAGTTTTGAGTTTGATTGTTCACTTCTATGAGATAGTGATTTTTTTCCTTTTTCTTCTAGAGGTTTTCTACTACTTGCTTATTCATGTCAACGTGGCTCTTAACTGTCCACATTAACAGCTATGTTAATCTTTCTATTGATATTACCACTCACACTGGGTCCTTAGTTAGGCAGGCAAGTAAAGAATTCCCTTAACAGAAGGATCCCATAAACAGGGTTGGTGATGCATTAGTTTCCTATTACTGCCATAACAAATTATCATAAACTTAGTGACTTGAAACAGCACAAGTTTATTATCTTTTGGAGTTTGGGAGATCAGTAGACTGAAATGGGTCTCACAGGACTAAAATCAAGGTTTCAGCAGGAATGTGTTCCTACCATAGGCTCTAGGGGAAACTGTTTCCTGACTTCCAGCTTCTAGAGGACACCCACATTTCCTGGCTCACGATCCCTTTTTTCATCTTCAAAGCCAGCAGCATAACATCTTCAAATCACTCTCTGACTCTGGCCTTCTGCCTCCTTCCTCGACATCAAAAGGACCCTTGTGATTGATTATACTGGGCCCACCCACACAATCCAAGATATTTTAAGGTCAGTCGATTAGCAGCCTTAATTCCCCCTTGCCATGTAACATAACGTAGTCACAGGTTCCAGGGATTAGGACTTAGGTATCTTTGGGGGAAGGAGGGGCATTATTCTGCCTTACCCACGGGTGGCTTTAAAGCTTAGTGGCCAGGCAGGTCTTCCCTGCGAAGCCATGCAGATAGGTTTCCTCTGGGTGTGGCAGCTCTGGGAATCTGAGAACCAGATGGGTCCTCTCTTGGGTTCAGGTTCAAAATCTGCTCTCTCTGAAAAAGTATACAACAGGTGAACAGATGACCCCAAAAATGGCAATAGGATTTGGTGGGCTGGCAGGGGTCTTCCCCACTTCTTCCCACCCCACCTCATCCTACAAGAGATGTGGGTAGGTCCTGGTGTTTCTCCAGTTTCCCCACTGAAATATAAGAAAGGGCCAATAGAAGGAGAGCAGCCAGGCTGGGACTCTCCCCCAAACCTCTTTCAGACTTTTCTACTCCTTTGGAAACTCAAGTCTTGAGGCATGAGTATGCACCTCTCTGATTTCCAGTGGTGGGACAAAGTTTCCTTTTTTTCATTTGTTCAGTCATGTCTGCAGGAAATTGTGAGATGGCAAGGGTCAAATTTGTGTTTGGTTCAACCTCTTGGCTCCATTCACCTTCCTACCTCCATTCGCCCTCCAGCCCTCTCCTCAGATAGGTCAAAAATACTCTTGGGATGGGCTGGTCATGGAAGGACAGATACTGCATGGTTCCACTTGTATGGGACAGTGTGGTCAGATTCATGGAATTGGGAAGGGTGGGCTGGTTGCCTGGGGTGTGGGGAGGGAGAAATGGGGACTGCTAAACAAAGGGCATAAAGTTGTCGTTGAGCAAAATGGATAAGTTTTGGAGATCTGCTGTACAACACTGTACCTGTTGTCAACAATAATGTATTGTCTACTTAAAATTTTAAGAGGGTAGATCTCATCTTGAGTGTTCTTATCACAATTTAAAAAAAATTAAATAAAGTAATGAAGTCTAGTCTTAAAAATGAAAAAATTATCAAAACTACTCTAAATAGATAATTTTTAAATTAAAAAAACTTTAATTTACACCTTCCCCAAATAAACAAACAAACAAATCAGGTTTAAACGTAGCTTTTAAAGGAACATATTCATTGTGAAAGGCAGATGCCTGGTTTCACCCTGAAAAATTCTAATTCAGTAGATCAAGAAAGAGGGTTGGGGAGATCCAGGAACCTGTATTTCAAAAATCTTCACTTAAGATTTTGATGCACAGCCATAACATTATTACTGCTTTAAAGTTAGGTATACCGACATTTTGAATTTATGTTAGGAAATAAAGTAAAAGCCCACAGACTTCTTTTTCCTCTCATCTCTCCGCTGCAAATACAACTCTAAAATAAAGAATTAAAAAACTGAGTATGATGCTAGTAGAGGGGAAAAAACTACAGAAATATAATAAAGTATGAAGAATCTTGAATTAACCCATCACCCCGTAATTCTGGGAAAAGATTGATCTCCCTTATTCCCAACCCCCCAAATACAAATGTAAGTGTCTTGTGGGAGCGAGTAGAGTACTAAGGGTTTGAAGCTGAAAGTTCAAGGAAGGAGGTCTATTTTGCAATATCCCTTCATGCCTGTGTATTATTTTCCTTTACAAAGTGTCACAAATATTGCCTCATTGATCCTCCCAATAAAAGGGAGATCAGCTGGAAAGGTGTTGAGATCAGCTGGAAAGGAAACTCGGAGCCTACATTCACTGGTAGAGTGCCAAAGGACGGAACCCAAGTCTTCATACATTATTATCTTTCTGTTGGTTTCTTCTCTATTACATAGTGACATTGACAATGGGCTAGACAGAAGACACACTGTCTACTGGTTTTCACTTTATTCCTTAAGATGGCTTTATTCTCTGCACGGCTCAGTACCTGGGCGGCGGCCACCTCGTAGCCATCGGGGTTCATGGAAGGCATGATATGAATCCGCGTGCTCTCCACCAGTCGGACAATGCGCTGGTTCCCGTTCCGGAACTCCTCGCACAGGAACTCCGACAGCTGCAGCAGCAGCTCACGGCCCAGCACCTCGTTGCCATGCATGTTCCCCACATACTTGACTTCCGGCTCCACTGCAAGTGTGAGAAAAACACACGGGCAGATAAAAGATGGGGAAAGCTTGCAAGTGCTAAAGAGAATCTCATGCTTTCATTGGATCTTTTCCAATAATAAGAGCAAATTGCAATTACAAAGTGCTTGGTACTTAGGAAACTAATATCTCTCTTTAATACCTGAGAATGTGTTTTGAGGCACAAAGTAGGAAGGATTCTACGTATATCTCATTCTTTAATCTTCTCTTTGGCTATGTTAACTGTTCAACTGAAGTAAGGGCTCAGGTCATGAAAAGTGCCTCTAGAACCACTTAAAGAAAATCATTCTTGCCTCCATTTAAAAGGAAGGAGAAAAGCTCTGGCCAAGTGATTTCCCTTCCACCCTCCCTGATTTCCCTTCCACCCACCTCCCTGCCTCCATGACTTCTCTGATTCTGGACCTCTTCCTCTCCACATTTCCAAATCCTCCTCAACATCCTTGTAGGCTCTGTGAAGCCGTCTCGGGTTCTCTCTCTGCTGGGAGGGAACTCCCCTTTTATGGTACTGACCACTTTCTACTCCGAGTTTTACCCAGTTTTGCACATGTTCTGTTTTCTTTACTGGACCTGGCCTTTGCAATGTATACAATTTTTAATTTTCTTTAGGGCATGATTCGTTGTTATTTATCTCAATATACCTACATCTGTTTTCCCCAAAGGAATGTCTATAACCTACAAGGATCTTGTAGTTAATTTTCCATAATGTGTAGTTTTTAATCTTAGTGCATTTCTTTAATCTTAGATTAGGTCTTTCTTATTTTACTTGGTATTAAAATATCCCTTCTTTTAGGAAAGGATGGTGATAGCAGATGGTAGGTAGTATTCTTCCACATTTTGTTCGGTAAAATAAAATTTGGAATATTTATTTTAGTCCCCTCCAATCTCTCTTATTAAAAAAAAAAATTAACTTCTGTAAAATCTAAAAGTTGGCAACTATTGCCCTATAGTAACTAGCATAATGCCTTGCACTTAGTAGGTGGTCAATGCTAAATTCTCTTGTCTCAGTATATGCAGAATCCAACCACTTCTCATCGTAACCCCTGCTATCATTTTGGTTCAAACTCCTACGCTCTCATGCCTAACTTATTACAATAAATCTACTTGAACTCCTTATATTTGCCCAGTCCCATTAAAGTGTATTTTTCTGATTCAGGGGTCTGCATACTTTTTTCTGTAAAGGACCACATAGTAAATACTTTGGGCTTGTGGGCTATATTGTCTCTGTCACCATAAGCAACCACAGACAATACAAAAACAAATAGGTGGGAATATTTCAAAGACACTTGATTTACCAAAACAGTAACTGGCCCTATGGTTGTACTCTGCTGACTCCCGCTCTGAGTGACCTTTTACATTTTTAAGTCAGATTATGTCCTTCTTTCTGCTTAAAACCCTCCTGGGGCTTCTTGCTTCACTCAAAAGAAAAGCCAAAATCTCTCCCAAAGCTTATAACACCCTACTTAATCTCCTCCTGCCCGTTTCCCTGACCATACTGCTCTCCCATTGTTCACTCTGCTGGAGCTGCTGGGGCCTCCTTGCTGTTCCTCACACATGCCAAGCATACTTCTGCTCTTTTCTCTGCCTGCAGTGCTTTTGTTCCCCATATCAATCAGGATAGAACACTCCACCACATGCTCAAAAATCATCTCATGAAGAAGCTTTTCCTAACCCTTCCCCTGCTCAATCCGTAGTCCTCCATGCCATTCCCTGTCTCTCTTTCCTGGTTTATTTTTCTCCATAGCACTTATTTCCATCTGACATAATACATATTTACTTAGTTACCCATTTATTGCCAGTCTTACCACCTAGAATTAAGTCCCTGAGGGCAAGGTCTTCGTTTTATTCTCTGTTGTATATTTAGAGTCTACAAAAGTGCTTGTATAGAACAAATAATCAGTAATATTTATGGGATTAATAAAGAATGAATGAGAGGAATGAATGGATGAACAGCCAAATTACAGGCATTAGTGGAAAGAAGGATCAGTGAGGGCGAAATAGTGAAAAAGTTTCAAGAAAGGCTTGAATGCTAGAAAGTAGAGGGGGCACCAAGAAGGGGGGCATGGAGTGAGAGGCTAACCCTACAATGCCCAGTGGCACGCACAAGCTTCCACAATGAACGCACAACATGAGTCAAAGCAGGGGCTTGCTATGCAAGTACAGCGTCAGAGCAAGGCCCCTTTCCACACGTCAGCACATAGCCTTCCATGAGCTTCCTCCCCACCTCCTACCGCACCCTCCTCACTGGCCATGTACTATTCTGAAGCTGTCATCCCCAGAATCCACTGCATGTGAGGTTGTCAGTGAAGGTTTTAAGCAAGGGATTGAGAAGATTATATCAGTATTTAGGAAAATTATTCTGGCATCTCGGTGCTAAATGGAAAGTTCAGTGGTAGCAGTTAGGAGTTAACGTGTTTCCCTGAAAATAAGACCTAGCCGGACAATCAGCTCTAATGCATATTTTGGAGCAAAAATTAATATAAGACCCGGTCTTATTTTACTATAATATAAGACCGGGTCTTATAACATAATATAATACTGGGTCTTATATTAATTTTTGCTGCAAAAGACGCATAGAGCTGATGGTCCGGCTAGGTCTTATTTTTGGGGAAACATGGTAGGAGGTTAGGAGCCTAGTGCAATAATTTAGGCAGGTTGTGATGGCGTTTGGGCTGGCGGGGAGGGTGTGGAAGTGGAAAGGAAAGGAGAGATTTGAAGTTGACAGTTTAAAGGGGGAATGGACATAACCTGAATGTCACAATTGCTATACATAAAGCAGTGAGAAATGAGAGACAACTTAAATGTCCATCAATAAACAGTTAAATACAACCTTGCATGAAATATTATGCTGCCAAAAATAATCATGTAGATCTACATTTACAGACATAATACCATTCATAAAAGGCTATGAAATGAGAAATGCAGTTATAGTATGATACCAATTTTATAAAAGAAATTGTGTGTGTGTGTGTGTGTGTGTGTGTGTGAGAGAGAGAGAGAGAGAGAGAGAGAGAGAGAGAGAGAGAGAGAGAGAGAGAGAGAGGTTAAATATGCATAGAATAAAGTCTGGAAGGATATACATGAATATGTTAACAATAGTCATCCGTGAGTGGTGGGATTATGAGTGAGTTTGTTTCCCTTTTCTAATTTCTAATTTTAATCCAAATACCAATTGCTCTTATAATAGAAACAAACGAACAAAAAAATAACACAGTGAATAAAACTCATACCCCAGACCTCAAACCCTCTCCAGGATACCATTCTCTACCCCACCGTCATTCCTCCAAAAGATATCTCTCATTCCTGACAGAACTAGAAGGGCTAATGGTTTCTGTTTATGTCTCCTGAGGTATTGGATAGGGAAAGACAGAACAATAGCAAGGGGGGAAAGGGTAATAGGAGGGAAGTAAGGGAATAGGATGGGAGCAGGGAAGAAGACTCGTCTTTCGCCATTAAGGTCTTGAGCAACCAGAAGCCAAAGAAGAGTAGTGGACTGGAGCCTGAACTGGGGAGCAGCTCCCCAGAGGCAGGGGCCATTTAAGGCCTAAGTAGGAATATACTTAAGGCAGACTGAGGAAGAGGTGATACTTTACAGGTGGAGGCGTTCCTGGATCTCCCCAGAAGCCACCCCGATTACTAGATTTGTAAGGGAACGGTCCTGCCCTATACACTCCAAGAACTGCTTGGGGCTTACAGGGTTCGTGGATTCCGGGGAAGTCGCTGAATTCCAGCACGTAGAGGTGTCTCCCCTTCACACTGCGCCCAACGCTGTAAAGCCGCGTGATGTAGGGGCATTCGTTGTGCACGTTGTACAGCGTCCGCACGAGGTCATCATAGCGGCGGTGGCGAAAGGTCACCGGGGCAACCAACTTGAAGAGAAGGAGGAGGTGGAGGAAGATTGAGAGCAGGCCTGACATCTTGCTGGGCTTTTTCAAAGAGAATCACTGAAATGGGCCCCACCTGTCCCAGCAACCTGGCTTCTTCACCAGTCAAAATCCAAGGGCTGGACCCAGCTCTTCCTAGCTTTCCGCCAGTAAACACCAGTGTGACAGCACCTGGGAAGGAAGTTCAGAACTGTCCCGGTGGAAGCTAGAAATTATTCGTATAGCTCCGGAATAGCCACTCATCTCTCCTCCCCCATTTCTCTGCTTCTCCTAACGGCAGGAAAACCTTTTGAAAGGTTTTTGCACTTCCCCGGATTGAGTAGTTTCACTGATTCTGGTTTACCTATTAACTGGACTGTAAACAGGCTTCAATAAATAGCTGCTTATAACCCTTTGATTCCCAGAGAATTTTGAGAAACGTGGCCTGTGCTTGTTCCCTACATTACAATTCAAAGAGGTGTATTAAAAGAGAGCTCTCTGGCGCTTCCCATCCATCCCACATACTGCTGCCAGACTATCTTTCTAAAGCACAGCTCCATCTTTTGTCCTGAAAAGTCTTTCAACAGATGCCACTGAGAAAATGAAAAGGTAAGCCACACACTGGGAGAAAACAATTTTAAATCATATATCTGAAAATGTATCCAGAGTACATCAAGAACTCTTACAACACAATAATAAAACAAAAAAAGCCCAATTTTAAAATGGGCAAAAGATTTGAATAGACATTTCATCAAAGTTGATATATGCATGGCTAATAAGCACATTTAAAGATGTTCAACATCACTGGACATTAAGGAAATGCAACTCAAAACCACAATGAGCTATCACGTCACATAGAATGACTCTAATTCAAAAGACACAACAAGTGTTGGCAAGAATAGGGAGAAACTGGAACCCTAGTATATATCACTAGGAATGTAAATGGTGCAGCCACTTGAAAACATATGTCCACACAAAAACTTATTCGTGAATGTTCACAGCAGTATTATTCACACTAAACAAAAAGTGGAAACAATCCAAATGTTCATTAACCAGTGAATAGGCCAACAAAATAGGGCATATCCATACAGTGTAACATCATTTGACAATGACTATACCAAAAATCATTGAACTGTATACTTAGCGCAGGTGAATATTATGGTAGACAAATTATCTCGCAAAAAAAACTGCTTTAAAAAAAGAATTAAAAATAATTAAGTACAGCTCCCCAAAAGTTAACAGTAAATGTACCTTACAGCCCAACAATTCCACTCCTGAGTTCCTGCCCAAGAGAACAAATGTCTACATGAAAATGTTGATAGCATCATTCATCATAGCCCCAAAGTGGAAACTACCCAAATGTCCCTCAACTGATGGATAAATAAAATGTGATAAATCTGTGCAATTGACCACTGTTCAGCTATAGAAAGGTTGACAATACTAACGCACACTACAACATGAATGGACTTCAAAAACACTATGCTCAGTGAAAGAAGTCCAAAAAACCACATATTATGTGATTGTGTGATTTCATTGGTATGAAATTTCCTGCAAAAGAAACCCACAGAGACAGAAAGTAAAATAGTGGCTGCCTGGGCTGGAGGTGAAACATGGAGATTCACTATAAATGGGCACGAGGGATCCTGGTGGAGCGGTGAGGACGTTGTAAAACTAGATGGTGGTGAGGGTTGCACAACTCGGTAAATTTACTAGAAATCATTGACCGGTACCCTTAAAATGGGTGAATTTTATGATTATGTAAGTTATACCTCAATAGTGTTGCTTAAAGCCAAACAACAAAGTTTTAGGGGCTCTTCATACACTATGTAAAATCCAAACGGCTCGCTCCAGTGCAGCCCGGCCATACTGCCCACTGTCTTGTGCACATGCCCTGGTCACCTGCCTTCCCTCTATGGCTCCTGCTGTTTCCCCAGGTAGCTTAACCCAGCTCCAAATCCTGGGTCTTCTCACATCCTTTTGCAATTGCTGCTACAATCAGTCTTTGTATCTCCCTCTCTTACTGCTTTGCCTGTTGTGCACTTGCCACCGTGGTCTGAGACAGTGCAACTCTGTTGATACATTGTTCCCGCCCTCCAGGACATCCGGAGCCTCCAGCACAGAGCCTGCCATAGGTGTACAGTTGTTGAATGAATGAACGAAGGAACCCATTTATTAACGTTTCCTTTTGCATACTGCTGCTTTGCCTTTAGCAAACATTCCAAGGAAAATCCTGTGTTGGTATAATCCGACAGTAAAGATAGCTATTCCATCTTGAATACATTGGTGGACACTCTATAGCCAGGCCAATCTGACCCACACTTGGTCCAGAGAGTTGGCCCAAGATAAGTACCAAATTGGCGGTACCACAGGGCTGCTGCCTTCCACCCACAGCTAAAATCCCTTAACTTTCTGATGAGATCCTGACACCCCAGGTGGTAAAGGCAGGGATCAAGAGAGAAGGCTGAGAAAGCATCACTAACGCTGTCACACATTAAGTCCTAGGACAATATCTACTGTCACTGCTGAAGGCTGGACTTAGTGGCCCCCAGATAACTCCAAATTGTTCTTCTGCAGAAGTCTTCCCATTTCTCTGGCACATGTGCCTATAGTTCTTCTGGGGACCTTGCTCATGCTAAACAGATGTCTCCCATTCTCTAGGAGAGAGATGCACCCTCCCTGCCTGCTTCAACTTCAGGTGGTTGTAAACAGGGAATACCCTCCGTATATCAGGGCCGAGGTTGGCACTCCTTTCCTTGCAATTGCAAGCAGGAGGGCATACCATGCCTCTCAACAACAGTAGAAGTAGAAAGAGCTTGAGTGTCAGAGGGATATGATATTTAAAAAAATGTTTCCAGCTTCTTTGAGATATAATTGACATATAACACTGTGTACATTGAAGGTATGATTTGATACATGTATATATTGTAAACTGTTTACCACAATAAGGTTAGTTAGCACCTCCATCACTTCACATAGTTGTGTGTGTGTGTGTGTGTGTGTGTGTGTGTGTGTGTGTGAACATTTAAGACATACTCTCTTAGCAACTTTCAATAATATAATATAGTATCGTTAGCTATAGTCACCGTGCTGTCCATTTCACCCCCAGAATTTACTCATCTTATAGTTGGGAGTTTGTACCCTTTGACCAACATGTCATTTCCCCCACCCCTCAGCCCTGGGCAACTGCCATTCTACTTCTGTGTCTATGAGTTTGGGGTTTTGGATTCCACATATAAATGAGAACATGCAGTATTTGTCTTCCTCTGTGTGACTTATTTCATCTAACAGATGCAGAGGGGGATGATGGTAAATACAAGTCCAACTCCCTTTTAGGCCGTCAGACTTTGGGCAAATTAATTACCTTCTCCAATCCTCCGTTGCCTTCTGTATAGGAAGGAGAAAAAGCAGCTCCTTCCTCATGAGTTGTGTGGATCAAATAAGATAATGTATGGAAGGCCTTTTGCACAGTCCTGGCACATAGTAAGGGCTCAATCATGTGATTAGCAGGAGTAATAGGAACAGCAGCGCCATTAAGCATCTACTCTGCGCTACAGACCCCGCGGGGTGTAGAGGGTACGATTCCTTCATTCAGTTAAGATATATATTAATTGATATATTAATGGATTAATACGTTATTAATATATTAATTTATATATATATATATGTATGTATTCCGGGGGTGCCAAAAAAATGTATACAAGTGGACACTTTGGTCAACGTTGCTCAAGCAGTAGTTTGCTGTCATCAGAAGTGTCTGGACGCTGATGCACTGATGGTAACCACTTTGAGCACCTCTTGTAACTGCAGAAGTGAAACATGACTAGTATTCATCTTTTGTTCTCAGTATATATTGAGTATTACTATTTTAATAGTTTTTTTCCTTTCTTAAAATGTGTATACTTTTTTTGGCACCCTCTGTATATATAAATTACTACTAATGGCTGAAGGCTTTATTTACGTGATTATTTTTTATCTATACTAAAACCAACAAAGACCCCTGCCCATGTGGTGCTTACATTGTAGTGAGGAGACAGGCAATCAAGAGTAAAAAAGGCAGTTTCTATCCTCAAAGAGGCACAACACTGGAGGAAGAGTGATGGATGTAACCTCATGGGACCACCAGCAGGGTCCCTTAACTAAGTTCTGGAGGGTCGGAGAGGCCTGGGCTTACTGGAGAATATGTGGGAGTTGAACTAGATCAGAGTCTGGTTTTCCCCTGCGGTAGGTATAATAATGGCACCCCAAGAAACGCCCTCATCCTAATCCCTGGAACCTGCAAATACGGCATGTCACATGGCAAGGGGAAATGAAGTTTGCAGATGAAATTAAGGTTACTAAAGAGCAGACCTTGAGATGGAGGGATTATCCAGGTGGCCTCAGTGTGATTACAAGTGTCCTTATAACTGAAAGAGGGAGAAGGAGGGGCAGAGTCAGGGTGATGAGATGTCAGAAAGACTCCACCAGTCACTGCTGGCTTTGAAGATGGAGGAAGGGAGCTAAGGAATACAAACAGCCTCTAACAACTGCAAAAGGCAAAGAAACACTTTCTCCCCTAGAGCTTCCGGAAAGGCAGCCCTGCTGACACCCTGAGTTTAGTCCAGTGAGACCCAAATTAATGAATTTGGGTTGTTTGAAGCCACTGTATTTGTGGTCATTTTTTTTCCTACAGCAATAGGAAACTAATACACCTCCTGGTACCTAAAGTCTTGGGCAGAGCTGTGGCTCTTGGGAGGAGGGGGGAGTAGAAAGATCACTGTCTGACATCCACCCAGGGTCTTGACTCAAATCCTGGGAAGCCAGCCCTGCACACAACCGACCGTAGGCCTGGCCAAATGGCATCTTCAGGGTTCTCTCTGTTTCTTCCCCTCGCTTTAATTTTAGAAACTTCCTTCTTTCTGGGTTCTTAGTGTCCTCAAATCTGCCCCTGCCTGAACCACCAGGGCTTCACTCTGCCTTAGACAAACATGAATAATGCTTCCCAATTCCACATTGCCTCACAGGGTACCAGCTAGTTCTAGATTTTTATCCTCACAACAGCCCGGGGAGGAGGATACTGTAATTCCATTTTAGGGGAGGGATTTGCCCAGAGTCACATAACTAGGAAGTAGGGGTGGGGGGCCTGGACTCCGTGCCCTCTGGTGCAGTGAGCCCACTATCCTACTCAGCTAATTCCAGTGAATACAGCTATGCAGCAGGAGAAAGAATCCACCAGAGAAATGTGAGCAAAAAAGGGAGCACATTAAAACGTAGAAAGGGTTGCAGGAGGTAGAGGGATACTTACCTCAAGTAGGGAGGTGGGAGGAAGTCATCTTCTTTCCTTCTGTTACCCCTCCCTAGACCCTAGATGAAGGGGGAGAGGAGTAAGGGGGGGGGGGGAGAGAGAGAGAGAGAGAGAGAGAGAGAGAGAGAGAGAGAGAGAGAGAGAGAGAGCCTTTACTGAGCAAGTTAACCAACCTTCCCAAGCCACCCCTTCAGTTACCTCAGTTTTCAAGTTTCCTTGTGTCCTCCAGTAGGAAGTCTGAGCTTCTGCAGAGCAGCCTCAATGTACCTGAAGCCTGATTAATAAATATCGGTTGACTGGACCTACAAATGAATCAAGAGTCCAGCTCAATTCAAACCACCAATTACTCTCTGAGAGATACTTGTATTTTAAGTGTCATGCGAGTGTAGGGCAAAGAGGAAACTGGCAAGTAAGGAGATTCAGTTCTCAGGGCAGACCAGGCTCTTTCCAATTCTCCTGGCCTGGAATGTTCTCCCAGCTCCTCTTACACTTGTGATCTTAGCACAGTGGTCAACTACACATGGAGGCCTCCCCTCATCTTCTCATCTGAAGAGGCCTGGTCTTAGCTCCTGTCTATTTCAGTCAGAGTACTTGACTTATCCCTCTGTAATGATCTTGTGTAGTTGTTTATTGGCTGTCACTCCCAGTAGAAGAGAAACTCAGTGAAGGCCCAGGCTAATTTACCTTACCGCTCACCACGTGAACTAGTTCTTTGTGCTAGTTCAATGTGCTAGATAAATTTAAGAAAACAAGGGAAGGGAGTAGTGTATGCGCTGAGATCTGAGATCTGAACGAGAAGACAGTAACCTGATGAAAGAGGCAGAGGAATGTGGAGGGAGTATGGGGATAGCTTTGGAGAGGGAAGAGCCTGTTGGTTCTTCCTTATCACGCTGACCTCCCCACCCCACCTCGAGTCTGCCAGGGCTCAGTCCTTGAATTTCTTCTCTTTACCTGCACTTACTCGCCCACAAATCCCACTCTAAGCTGACGACCCTCAAATTTATACCTCTTGCTTCTACATCTCTGAACTCCAGAACTGTATTTCCAACTGCCTACCTCACATGTCCACTAGCATTTCTAATAGGCATCCGTGCCTAACGCCCCCATCCTCCCTCCCCTCCACCCCCCACCCCCAGTCCCTGGAGCCAGAGCAGAGCCTTGCAGAGACAAACCATGTCCACAAATGGCACCAAATGACAATGAGCCAGTCGGATGAGGAGAAACCCATCTTGTCTCGAGCACTTCCTTTTCACCTCGCCCTGCTTAATCTTTCCCTAAAGTACTTATTACCATCTATATGAGGATATAAGCACCTTGAGGGCAGAGAATTGATCTCTTGTTTTCTGGTGTGTCTCCAGCAACTGGAGTAGAGCCAGGCATGTAGTAAGTTCCCAATAAACGCTTGTTGAGTGAGTGGATGATTGAATGACTAAATGTTGTTACTCACATAATCCCATTTGATCATTACCTCAATCTTTCCTGAGACCATTATATGCCATTTACATATATGAGAACCTCTAAAATGCAAATGAATGTCCCAGATCATGTAATTTCTATTTGGCAAATCTGGAGTCCCAGCTTTCTGACTCCAAAGCTGGGAGCTTTACACAACACCAGAATGCCTCTGTCACTTCAGCCTGGTTACATTGTGAAAACTGCCTCCATTCTGGTTTCCCATTCTTAAAGCTACCTGGAAAATAATTCTTTAGAAAAAATGACTTCCTTTGCTATGTAAAAATGAATTATGTTTGTTATAAAAATGCAGACAACATAGAAAAGTACAAGGATAAAAATGGTTTTACCCCCACACCTCATCAACTAGGAATAATCACTTTTATCAATTGGAGAATATCAATCCTATTGGGATTACTCTTAAAATCTGTTCCTTCCTTCCTCTGCTTCCCCAAACTGGCAGATATTACCATGACTGATCCAATTTCTTAAGCCAAAACCTAGGACTCATCCACAATCCCTCTCTTTATCTCTCTCCCCATATCAGCAAGCTATGCCGACTCGGCTTTGAACTATACTTAGAAACTGACTACTACTCGTACCTCGACCTCTCTCGGCTCTCTCATCTTACTCCAGGTCACTGTAAATTTCTTGCTTGGATGATGACACCAGCTTCCTCGAATATTCCCCGTTTCCATTTTTTGTCTTGCCAGTTTATTCCCTACAAAGTTGCCAAGAGTTTTAAAAACATTACATCAAATTATTTTCCCACTCAAAACATTTCAGTGACTTTCCACCATACTTAACAATAAAATGAAAAATTCTTACAATGACATAAAGGCCCAATAAACAACAGCCACAATGGCCTTTCTATTCTTTGAACATACCAAGCTTATTTCTGCCCCAGGGCCTTTGCACTTGCTATTTTCCCTGCCTGAAATGGTCTTCTCCTAAATTTTTTTGTGTAAAAAAAAACTTTTCTTTTTTACATTATTTAAGTCCATGATCAAATACCACCACCTTTGAGTGGTTGGTTGGCACTGACCTCCACACCTAAACTAGTTCCTGGCTGCTACCCCTTACCGTTCTCTAACCCTTTACTTCATTCATCTTCATAATACTCATCATTACCTACAGGTATACTATATAATTCCTATGTACTATACTACATAGTTCCTATATAATACTATATAGTTGTGGTTTTTTGGGGTTTTTTTTTTGTCTGTATCCACCACTAAAATGTAGGTTGTATGAAGGCAATGTTTTTTTACTGCTTTGTCCTCGGTGCTTAGAATAATGCTTAGCACATACTAGGTAATCAATAAATGTTCATTAAATGAATCAACTTGCAGATATAAGGCTAGATAAATAATTTTACAAAAACATCTTTATGCTTTTGAAAATAAAAATTACTATATTGATTTTTTTTTTAATATTTAACAGAAGAAAAAGAAAGCTGAAGTAATTACTTACCTTTAGAAAAATGGCTCTTCACAAGATGAAATAATAGTTGCCAACTAATGGCCCTAAAGAAAAAAATATATATAATTCATTAAGGGATGGTGATTGTTAAGGTCTTATGTTTTTTCAACCATCTATTTTGTCTTTAGATGGTAATTATTCAGTCCATGCTCAGGAACACGACACTTAATTTTAGGTAAATTGATCTCTTTCCCAGAGTCTGTACAGGGATGTGTTGGGTCTGTGTTCTCACACATTTTAAGCCAAAATTCTCTTCAGTTGGTAGTCATTCTTCACAGTTTTGTTTTATAACTTTTTCCCTATTTATTGAAGATGGAAGTTTCTTTTTCATTTTTTGATCTTTTATTTTGGTTACAGTTGGTTTCAAGGTTGGAAGCCAATTCAAAATGCCCCTTTCCCACTATCTTCATCTGGAATTCAGCCAAATAAATATTCCTGAATATACTTTCCTCCAAATGCAGCCTTTCTGGAGTTTCCCAGAAGATAAGTCCTTCTGGGGTTTCCTCTACATTTTGAATCCAGCCTAACCTCTAGTGTTGAACTTTCAATGCTCTCTGTAAACAGGCTCTTCTTACTGTCCAGATAAACTCCTTTTGGGGGCTTCCCCTCATCGTCTGTGCCAGGCACGCCTCACTTTTTTAATGACAGTTTTGCATACACTGTTGAGTGCTGTGTACATGCTAGTTGTATTTATTGTTTTCTTATTGCCTTGACTAGGACGCGTCCCCCTTTTGCCTATTCCTCAGGGATCTCAGATGCACCCTCTTTGACTCTACATGCAGCATCTCTTCCCCCAGAGCAGCTCTTCTTGGGAAATGGCACCACCTGTTGCCCAAGTCAAGAACATGGGAGCTGTTCTAAATTCTTCCTTTTCACTCATTTCCCAAATGTACACGGCCTCTAAGCACTCTCGGTTTTCTTTCTTGCCCATCCTTACAACTGCCCCTTGCTTTTCGCGTCCACTCCCACTGCTCAGGTCCGCTCTCATTCATCTTTGCCTGGATCTGCCTTCCCGCCTGGGACTCAATCCCCTCCCGTTGCACAAGTCACACAGCAGCCAGTGTGCTTCAGCGCCAGCCACATCATGTCTCCTGCTTGCCCAATCCGCCATTCACTTCTCAGCCAGCCAACCAACCAACCAACCAACCAACCCCCTAACTCAGCGACGGCAGTTATATTAGTGGCTAATGGCTAAGCAGTAACAGCTGTTGGCCACCCAGCCACAGCGGATGGCCATCTGATTACAGCTGATGGCCATCTAATAACCGAGCCAGCACCTTTCCATGTGAGGCAGAGAGCCTGGAAACTGCTCTCTGGGACTCTGTCCCCACATTATCCTATAATTATTGACTTAGTTTTTGTCTTTCCTGATTAAAATATAAGGTCCTTAAGGCCAGAGACAATATCTTATTTGTTTTTGGGCTCCCAGTACTTCCTATACTCTGTATGTAACGTATTAAATACATGTTGAAAAGCTGTAACGAATAACGAACTATCTCCTCTGCACTGACATTTGTTGACTTTGGAACAGGGCAGGAAATGATTAAGTAGAATTTCAGAAACCCAGGCTCTTCCATGTGCCCCCACTAACCCTACTTCCAACAGGGCAATCATTGGTTCCATGACATGTGGACTCAGGTTACCCTTCAGCCAATGGAAAGCCTGAATGGCATGGACTCTGAATCCATCTGTGTACCAGGGTTGCCTAATTTGTAAATAGCCTGGTACCTGTGTAATCCTCCTGGTTGAGAGTAAAGAGGTTCTCTCTGAGTTTGAAAAAAAACTAATGTAATGTGTATTTGCTGATATGACATCATATCGGGTATCAGGGCACCAAGGTATCAGGCAGAAGTTTAACTGGAAAAGAAGAGTCTGACTAAGTGATCTGGTCATCTGAAATGAAGGGACTAACGTAAGTCAGACTAGACTGAGCAGCCCTGTTAACTAGACCAGTAACGGATTATAGGTCCAAATGCAGTAGAGAGCAACTATATTTCATTGATTCTAAGGCTGTTTATTTCACATTTTAATATCTCTGAAACTGGAATGTATCCTAAAACATATGGCACCTTAGATTCAGAGAAATACAATATTACAATAAGAAGTATAAAAAAAATCCAACATGTCTCTATTATCTCAGAGAGCTATAACAACAAATATTAATTGAGTGAATAGTGACTAAGCCTGGAATTTTACACATGAAACCATGAAGCAGAGTAGAAAAACAGGAGCAATGAATGGCTTAAAACTTAAAACTTGAATTTGCATTAACTGTGGTAGAATTTTCAATAATTGGATAACAGAAAACATCATTTATGACCCCCTCCTACTACATAATCACTAATCCTCAGCTTCGTAGCCCTAGAAGGTAGGTGCTATTCATTTCATTTTTTAGATGATCGGAGAAAGTCTGGACCTGCCCAAGGTCACACAGCTTAAAATGTCAGATATAATCAGATTTCAAAACCTATTAGCTTTATTCTGTTCTATGTCCTCTCCTGAAGCAAGCAGCGACCCTGAAGATAAAAATAATTGTTATCTAAGATCACAAATTTTTTTCAGTTTGAGGAACTGGATCATCATTGAAGATCAAACAAATTCCTTACATGTTAGAAACTAACAAAGAAGATAAATAGGAAAGAGGGGCCTGAGCAAGCTTCTTGGGCTTGGTTTACAAGAGCCCTGAGAATTGGAAATTTATGGGGGTTATTTCCTCCCAAATGACCATAAATATGAAGTTGAGTGTAACTTCACTGAAAATTCAGAGCTAGAATTGACTGCTCTAAATATAGTATAATTTTTATACTGGGTTATGTTAGGGTCTTTGAGACTTAATATTTGACATCACTAAAGCCAAAAATATTTTGTCCTCAATCTGTCTTGCTGTGGTTGCAAATTTGTAGAAATACCTACGATTTACCAGACAGAACCTATGCATGAAATTCAATCCATCTCTCCTTTTTGTCCTATCTCAACGTCAGCCTCAGTCTAGCCTGAGTTTGCCCAACCCCCTGGGAAACTCTAGATTGGATTGTTTACTCCCCATAAGTGGTCCAATCTCTCTAGCTCTGGTACTTCTAGGATCCTCCCCTTACTGGCTGGTTCCAATTCCGTATTTCTGATGTTCCAGCTTGCCTTGAGCTGAGCTATTGTCTTGAACCTGAGTTTTGACTATTGCATGCCCTGAGGCAGGGTTTAAAAGATACCTGTGAGCTATAAAGTACTTTACCAGTTATCATGCTTCTACTTTATCTGGACAATTTGTGCTAATTATTAATGATTCTGTGCTTGTGCATATATTCATTTTTTAAGAAGACAGTTTTTTTGAGATATAATTCACATACTATAAAATTCACCCATTTAAGTGTAGAGTTCAGTGGTTTTTAGAATATACAGAGCTCTTCAATCGTCACTGCAATCTAATTTTAGAATACTTTCCTCACCCCATCCCATGAAAACCCCGTGCCCATTTGTAGTCCCTTTCTAGCCCTAAGCAACCACTTTTCTATCTCTATATGGGTTTGCCTACTCTGAATATTTCATGTAAATGGAATCATTCAATATGTGGCATTTCGTGTCTGGCTTTTCACTTAGTATGGTGTTTTTAAGGTTCATCCATGCTGCAGCATGTCAGAACATATATCCTTCCTTTTTTAAGGCTGAATAATATTCCATGTGAACATGTATACGTATGTCACATTTTGTTTATCCATTCATCCATCAATGGACATTTGGGTTGTTTCTACCTTTTGGCTATTGTGAATCATGCTTATAGGAACATGGGTGTACAAATATCTGTTCTAGCTCCTGCTTTTAATTCTTTTGGGTATTTACCCAGAAGCTCAGCTCTACTTTTAGAGCTCCTTTTTCTCCCTGTGTCCCTAGAGGCTGGGCTGCCTGCTGGTATTTGAGCCACCCTTTGTGGCAGCTGCTGTTCACAGCATCCCACTGGACCCCTGCTGGGGCAGTGGTTTCAGCTATTTTCTGGGTCACTGTCTCTTGGGAATACTCAGTCTTTCCTTGTAATGGGCTCTCTTGCTCTCCAACCCTCAGCCCCGCCTCTCACCTCTTTCTGAATGGGATACAGCTTGTCTGAATCCTAGCTGTGGACATGGTTTGACTTCTTATCTGAGGAGGCTCTTTGAGTCCCATGTAAATCCACAGTTGCAAAGAGATGGGGGTGGGGCAGGGAGAGATTTGTGATCGGAGGTTATCATTTAATTTTACCTATTTATTATATCCTAACAGTAGAGTGCCCATAACTCAAGGAAAGACATTTTTGAGACTTGAAATAAAGTCAAATGTACAAAGAAAATCTATTGTGGAAGGATTTATTTTGTGAGTGTGGCAGAAATCATGAGTGCTTTCAATTGGAAATAGAAATAGTACATATAGGCCATTATATTAATTTCTATGTTTTAAAAAAAACTACAGAAAATCAGCATATCTCCAAAGCCACAGAAAGAGTGAAGGCTCCGCTATTTGCTGCTTATCCCCGACAAAGGCTTTGTGTGGGCCTGCTCTTGGTTCTGCTGGAGCATAATTTATAAAGCAACATACAGGGTATAAATATATTGTTTGCACCCTTTGAGTTTTCAGGACCCCGCTCCTTTTTTGTCGAGGGGTTTGTAGATTTAAACAAATATCCATCGAGTTATTAGTGAATAGTGTTTCTGTCCTAGGCAGTATTTAAAATCAAGAGAGAAACTATTGGGGTGGGGGTGGGGTACAAGGGAGCAAGAGGAAAAAGCAATTGCTTTGATTTAAATCATTAAAAGCGAAACAATTTTTATCTAGGAATAAAGCACAGCTTGAAAGGTGGTGGGATATTCATCAACCCAGAAACAATGGGTTTGGTCTCTAGTTCCTTGGGCTCCACCAGGGGCTTCAGGGAAAAGTTTTGCAGAATGGTGGTGAAGAAGAGGAACAGCTCCATATGGACCAGGGACTCCCCAACACAGGCCCGTTTCCCTGGAAGGAGGAAACATTTCCATTAGCGCGTTCCAAATTCAAATACAGTAGTTCATATTGAAATACAATCAGAAAAGGGAATGCTCATCAACTACTCAAGGACAATAAATCCGTACAGAGATATTTGTTGGTACTTATCAAAACTCTCTAAAGAAGTTTTCACCCTTTAATTCAGTAGCTCTCCTTCTGGGGATTTAACTGTAGCAATTAGAGATTCACCTATTATGATGTCACTTGCGTTGTTATTTATGATATTGATGAGTTAGGTGAAAACTGGACATCCATCTGTAATGGATTAATGAAATAAGTCCTTGTGCACCTATCATACGATGCAACCTAAATATGTTGATGTGGAAGATTATTTAATACCACATTGTCTGTCTTTAATCACAACAGATTAAATGAAAGCAAGTTATCAAATACATTGTACAGAATGAACCAAATATTATTTTAAAATATTCATCTATTATGTATACCTAAACAATTGTTTGATGTGTATACACTAAGATACTAACAGTGCTTATTTTTGTAGGGTGAAATAGCAGATAATTTTTATTTCTCTCTTTTTTTTCTGCTTTTCTAAGGCTTTTTCCATTTTTTTATGTTGAATGCTTATTATCATCATAATTAGAAACAAAACATATAGCTAATCTTTGAAAATACGAATTCAATGATTAAATAAGAGAACAAGGAAAAAGAATGCATGCTGACCAATCCTAAGCTGTCTTTATGACCTCATGGGAAATAGTAACTGGGAGCCAACCAGCTCTTGCAAAGAGGCAGGATATGCGGGGCTCAAATTTCAGAGGGGAAGAAGGAATATGAAGTGGCCAAGGTTTCTCTGATGTCCTCTGGCTCTAAGAATCAGAAAGTTAATAATCGTTAATAATTTAAAAAGAAGAAAAAAACTTGTACACTTGTTTTGGAAAAGTCAATATTACAAAGGGGAGATCAACAGATAAAAGTTTACAAAAGCAGGTCCCTTTTGTCATCGGGTTGACGTTTGAATTGGATTGACTGGTTTTGGTTTATTTAAAAACTGGCATTATACTCAATCACCCAACAACAAAATGGTCTTTGGGTGATCTATCTAATCCTACTAGTGTACAGACTTAAAGGGCTCCATTCAGATTTGGCAGGTTGTAACATTTGCTATCATCAGTGGATTACTTAGCTATGCCACAAATTCAGTGAAGCTAAAAGTTGTCCAACATGTTCACATGTATGCTTTGGATGTATTTATTTGTATTTACCAATGGAAAAAGGCATGAAGTAGTCTGATTTCCTGAAGTGGCCATCTTTATCCAAAAAGTGGCCTGGGTCAAACTTCTCTGGATTGGGAAACTCCTTGGAATCGTACAAGGCCGAAGACAACATTGGAAATACAGTAGTGCCCTGGAACCAAGAAGCAGAGAGAGGAGTGATCCTTTATCATGCCTGTCCAGGTTCATAAATAAGGCTAACGCTCTTAACCACAGTGGATTGAATAGGACTGAGCACACTTAAGCTTGCCTGGTGAATGATTGCCTTGAGTTATGGCTATTTTACACACGCTATCATACAATATGTTTTATCAAACAATTGGATGGTTCTCTTTGGGAAGAGTGATGTTATGGTCAATGTGCAATAATCAGGTGTTGCTGACAAATGGGGATTTGCAACCCATGTTGCCTAGACATGAGCTTTACTAGAATTGCTGCCACGAATCAGAAATGCCTACTTTTTCACGATTTGCTCCTTTCTGATTTCGGGTATGAATGGAAGAAAATGAGAAATGAAATCTTGAATCTGTTGAATCAGACTCCACTTTCCTCACTTGTAAAATGGGGTGGGGTAACAAAAACACAGGCATAAATGACAAAATAATATTGAAACTACCATTTAAATTGGATGCTTCACATTTACAAGACACTGTGCCAATCTGTTTATAAATCATATTTAATTCTTACTTCAGCCATATCCAATAGGCTCTCTTTTTGTTCAATTGTATAAGTGGGGAATTTGCAATTCAGAGGAAAAATAACTTCTGTGAGGTTATACTTTTAACAAGTGGCATGGTTAGAATTTGACCCAAGTTCTAGCTGATCCTGTTGAGCATTACTGTTTCAGTGAAATCTTCCTTTATCCCTTTTTACTTTATTTTGTATTTCCTTAAACATAATTTAAGAATTAAATACAAAAAAATGTACAAAATGGTATAAAGTGAAAATAAGTCTCTCTTCCGATCCTCAAGTCCCCTGGTTTCCTTCTTGCTGTAATCACAATTACCATTTTAGGATCTTTCCTTCGGGAGGGATCTTATGGATTAAAAAGGAGGAGATATATATGGCCTCCACGATTTTCACACAAATAGTAGCACCCTATAGTATGCTATAGCTTGCTTAGTATTGCACTTTATAGAAAGAAAGGCATTTTTAAAGTCCTTTTAAAATGAACATTTGGGGATTTTCCAATCTTCAAATATCACAAATATTGCTGCAATGAATATTCTTATTTTGGGGGAAATACACACAAAGGATGAATTCCTATTAATGGAGCTACTCTTCAAATTGTAGGTGTGTTTTGAATTTTGATAGATATTACCACATTGCCTTCCACAGAGGTTACACCAATTTATACCACTAGCAAAAATACTACTAGTATTTTCATAGCCTGCCAACATATTATGATAAGTAAAAACATGTCTCTTTATCATTTTTATTTTCAATATATTTTATTGTGTGAGTATATTTTTACACATTTAAAAACCATTGTAATTACTTTTACTTAAATTTTAATTTTATTTTTTTTGCACTGTATCTGTTAATTTTGGGGTTTGTTCATACTGACTGTAGGAGTTCATTTCATTTTTCAGTAATTAGTCTTTTGGTCTTATAAACTATGCAAAATTTTCTCTCAGTTTGTCATTTGTCTTTCGACTTTGTTTCTTTTTCTAGGCAGATTTTTCTTATTAACATATAACCGAATTTATCTATTGTTAAATGTATGACCTTCACTCCTCTTTCCTTTGGTCAATGTTAGAAAGTCATTTGTCACTCTGAAATTCTCAAAAAAAAAGTTATTAAATACAGTATGGGGAATATAATCAATAATGTTGTAAAGATCATGTAAGGTGCCAGATGGGCACTGGACTTACCAGGGGGAATCACTTCATAGACTGTGTAGATGCCTGACTAATGCGCTATACACCTGAAGCTGAAGTAGAATAATATTGAATGTCAACTATAAATAAATTTTTATAAATGATTTTTTAAAAAAATATATATATAGTCTTGGGATGTGGAGTACAGCATAGGGAATATAGTCAATGGTATAGTAACAGCTATATACGATGTCAGAGTGGTAATAGATTGGGGGGATTATCACTTTGTGAAGGGTATAAATGTCTATTACATTGTTTTGTACACCTGAAACTAATAATAATAAAAAAAATATTGCTTTTATCCTCAGTACTTTTACAGTTTAATATTCTATGTGTACATATTTGAGACACCAAAAATAAATTGTCATGTAAAGTGTGAGGTTGGGATCTATTGCTATTTTTTTTCCACTTTCCCCAGGAGTTTTCCAACTTCTATAGAATAATCCATATTTTCTCTCTATGGTACAAGGAAGAAGCCACCTTTTTATGTACTAAGTTTCCATGTATAATTAAGTTTATTTCTAGACTTTATTTAATTGATCTATTCAAAAAGGCTGTATTATACTGCTTTAATTACTGTGACTTGATATTATAACATTTGGTAGGACCTGTCCCTGACTGTTTTTTATTTTTGAATTTTCGATATCAAATTTGGGATCTGTTAATTTAGTTCTAAAAAAAAATCTGGTTGACATTTTCATTGAGATCTCATAGATGTATAGATTGATTTTGGGATAACTGCTATCTTCCTACCCAAACAGAGTAATAATCTATTCAAAACTTTTATATCTCTCATTAACATTTTAAAGTTTTCTTTCTACAGATCTTAAATTTATTTATTCAGTTTATTCCTAAGTATTTTATCTTCGTTTTTATTAATGAAAACTTGTCTTCTTATATTCTTTAAATAGTTTTTATTTTATACAGGTGGAAACTGATTTTTTAAAAAATAATAAATTTGTACCTAACCTCTGAATAATTCTATTTTTGCAATGGTGCTTCTGTTAATTTTCTTATATTTTCCATGTACAATTGTAACATTTACAATTTTGCCTCTTCCTTTAAAATTTTTTTATCCCTTATTACCTTTTTATAATTCTACTTAAGTGATATTAGTAATTGTAAATAGCCTTGTCTTATTCCTGACATTAATGGGAATACTTTTAGTCTTTCATCAACAAGCATGATTTGGGAAATACTATTTTCTGGCTAAAGAGCTATTTATCAATTCTTATTTTATTAAGGGTGAAAAAATTAGAAATGGATATTGAATATTATCAAAAGTATTTTCTATACAAATGAGAAAACTAGAACATAGGAATGGTCTAACACCAGGAAATCTATAAACTTTTTTATTAAACTAGATTTCCTGATGTTAGACCATTCCTATGTTCCTGATTATCTTAAGCTTGTTGGTGTTGTATTTTTTTTAATGTGATGCTAGACTTAATGTGTTAATAGACTTTTACACTAATACTTATAAGTAAGATTGGTGGCTGTTTTGTAGTATTTTGATTCTGTTTTGTAGTATTTTGATCAGGGTTGGAAACTTTTCTTTCTCTTCGATGCTCTGGAACTTTTTAAATGTAAAACCTAAGCTCCTAATCACTACAGAAGACTGACTACATCCCTAGTATGTATGGAAAGATTTTGGTGAATGCTAAGTGTTCTACAAATGGTAACTGTTAGGGGTGGTAATATCCCAAATGTCCTGTATGTGAGGTCCTGGAAGGAGAGAATTCAGGTTAAAGAAGGTTGACACTTCTAAGGTTTGATTACCTTAGAGCTATAGACACATGTTCCATTTCTTCCCCTTTTTCATAATCCATCATGAAAAATCAGATTTCAGTTCCCATAAGAGTCTCATTAATAGAAATCACTGCTCCCTCAATATATTCTATAAGAGAATAGTGGGACTTGGAAACCTCAGGTCAGTCTCTCCCATTCTAGGAAGGCAGAGACAGGGTTGCAGAGATGACAGAATGGTGCACTGCATGACAGCGACACTTTTGAAACCCAGGCCATCTGACTTTGACCTTGTGTTCTTTTCATGACACTTGACTGCCTCTCCTCCTGAACTAGAACTGAGAGGCTCTCACAGGCCCCACCGAGTTACCATGCCACCACTTCTCTCCCAGTCAGTTTTCCCAGACACATCTAACCTTGGGGATGACGTATTGTCTGAATTTCGTGTCCCGGATCACAGCATGGGGCAAACTAGAAGGAAGGAGGGAGATGTATCTTTGTATCTCATGCACCACAGCCTCTGTGTAGGGCAGCCTCATCTTGTCCTTCATGCAGGGGATTTGGTTGCGTCCAATCACACGGTCGATTTCTTCATGAACTTTGGCTGTAGAGACATGAATCATGAATCCTATGCAAGGGATATTCCCTGGACACCTGGAAATTACCTGAAATACTTGCAATATGCAACAGAAAGTGGCCTGGAAAAGGCTCCCAACCAAAATCAAAGATATATTGCTAAATAGCCCATTACTCTGCTCCTGATGGAATTTCTATTTTCAATTTTGCTGCAAAATACCAGAGACTTTGCTGAAGGAAACATAAAAGGTGGGTCAACTATGTTCACAGCCTCCTGCCTTAATTGGTTTGTTCTCATATACCAGTGAGGGGAGGACCTTTGTGGCAAGGTCCTTATCCCATGATCCCTGGCAAAACAGCTGTAAAGGGAAAATGTTTAATCTTCTAGTGGGAGCATCTCCTTTGTCAGCTTCATCCACTCTCCTACATGTTTTGTGGGAACAGCAAACACCATTTTGTACCATTTTGTTGAGCAATATAAACACTGGCTTCCTAAGGCCTGTGCTCTGAGAATGTGCTTGAGAAAAATCGAGCTACTATAATTTTATTTTTAAAGTTTAAATTATATCAGAGCTAAAAATCCCCTGCGAGGAGCCTGGTCCATTTTTCAAGATGGGAAAACAGAGGCCTGCAAGATGAAATCATTTGTTTGAGGTCACAGCTAGGTATCGGTAGGTCTAGAATGAGAATCCAGTATGGGGACCCATTGGTCCCTCATTTAAATTAAATAGGGCTCATCTTTGGCATTGCATCTGATATATAAGAGTTAGGATTCAGAAGCTCCTCTATTTTTCAACTTAAATGACCACCTTTGAGTTCTTAAAGTTGTCTTTTCCTTATCAGCATCATTAGATAGAATTCTGATCTACAAAGCAGAACCACACGGATGGCCTTTTGCATGATGCTCTACAAGGCAGCCCAGAGAAAGGAAAATTCTTACTGTCGGCAGCACCTTCCCACTTTCATCTAGTGCCAGGATCTTATGTTTTATTTGGTCTCTAGAAAATTTGCTGTACCTTTCACCTCTGGATGCTTCATTAGGAGTAGAAGCCCGTATTTCAGGGTGATACCAGTTGTCTGTGTTCCTGCAGTAAACAAATTTGATCCACAGATTGCCAGGTTTTCCAAGTTAAATTCAGACACTGGGTTGTGTTTCTCCTGTAGATGGTAGAGTTAATGGCTACATGAGTTAAAAAGAAAGAAATGGCTTATCAGAGCTCCACAATCATTCTCCTTTACTACTAATAGACTTCATTTTGTGCCCCTTCATGTAGTGGATAAAAAACATCAGTCATGGAATCGAAACTCCTGGGTTCAATCCCAGGTTATTCAATGAACAGATGTGGGCCCTCAGCAAATTACTTTTACTCTTTACTCAGTTTCATCATCTGTGAAACTGGGATAAAAAATAGAACGTACACCCTAGGCTTATTATAAAGATCAAAAGGGTTAATGGGTGGAAGCTCTTGGAACAATGCTTCATATATACAAATACTTAATGAACGATATCTTCTTTTATTATATTTAATGAAAAAGACCAGATGATAAGCTGTATGCGAGAACAATGTAGAGAAATCACTGGTTCCTGGCTGGTTGTTTCCTTCACTTACACAGACTTAGAAGAACAGAACAGAGAGCCCAGAAATAAACCCATGCCTATATGGCCAATTAATCTATGAGAAAGAAAGCAAGATTTTACACTGGGGTACAGACAGTCTATTCAATAAATGGTGCTGAGAAAACTGGACAGATACATGCAAAAAAATGAAACTGGACCACTGTCTTATGCCATATACAAGAATAAACTCAAAATGGATTAAAGACTTAAATGTAAGACCTGAAACCATAAAACTCCTACAAGAAAGTATCGAAAGTAAACTCACAGACATTACCCTTAGTAATAGTTTTACTGATATAGCTCCTTGGGCAAGGGAAACAAAAACAAACAAACAAACAAACAAACAAACAAACAAACAAACAAATAAATAAATAAATAAATAAATAAAAACAAACAAACAAATGGGACTACATCACACTAAAAAGTTTTTGCACAGCAAAGGAAACCATCAACAAAATGAAAAGCTATCCTACTGAATAGAAGATATTTGCCAGACACATCTGATAAGGGGTTAATATGCAAAATTTATAAAAATCTCATACAATTTAACACCAAAAAAAGAAACAATCCAATTAAATAATAGATAGAGGACCTGAACAGACAGTTCTCCAAAGAGGACATACATATGATTAGCTCAATGACACTAATCATCAAAGAAATGCAAATGAAAACCACAATGAGATATTACCTCATACCGGTCAGAATGGTTATCATCAACAAACAAATCAACAAACGACAATTGCTGGCTGGTGAGGATGTGGAGAAAAGGGAACCCTTGTGTACTGTTGGTGGGATTGCGAAATGGTGCAGCCACTATGGAAAACAGTATGCAGTTTCTTCAAAAAATTAAAAATAGAATTACCTTATGACCCAGCAATTCTACTCCTGGACATTTACCCAAAGAAACCCCAAACACTAATCTGAAAAGATACACATATCCCTATGTTTACTACAACGCTATTCACAACAGATAAGATATATATGGAGATAATTGAAATGCCCATCAGTAGGCGATTGGATAAAGAAATTATGGTACATATATATAATGGAATATTACTCTGCCATAAAAAGAATGAAATTTTACCATTTGCAACAACATGGATGGACTTAGAGGATATTATGCTAAGTGAAATAAGTCAGACTAAGAAGGACAAATACCACGTGATCTCACTTATACTCGTATGTGGAATCTAAAGAACAGAATAAACGAGCAAACAAAAGTAAAAATAGACTCATAGATACAGAGAACAAACTGATGGTTTTTAGATGGGAGAGGAGTTGGGAGGATGGGTGAGAAAAGTAAGGGATTAGGAAGTACAAATTGGTAGTCACAAAATAGTCATGAGGATGTGAAATACGGTGGGAAATAGAGTCAATAATATTGTAAAAACTATCTTACAGTGTCAGATGGGTACTAGACTTATCTGGGGGATCACTTCATAAATTAAATAAAAGCCTAACCACTATGCTGTACACCTGAAACTAATATAAAATAATATTGAATGTCAACTATAATTTAAAATATATATAATCACGAGATATAAAGTACAACACAGGGAATTGAGTCAATGGTATTGTAATAGCTATGTATCATGTCGGGGGGGTAGTAGATTTGTTGGGGTTACCACTTTGTGAGATGCATAAATGTCTAATCACTATGCTGTTTTGTACACCTGAAACTAATAATAATAATAAACAATAAAGATTAAGTCTTCTTTGTTGATATATCCTCCATACCTGGCATTATAACTGACCCTAAGAATTTGTTGAATAAATGAATGTTTAATGCTATAACATTAGTTAATAAAAGTTTTATATTTCTATTTTTATTTTTTTATTATTAAATATTTCTATTTCTATTTAAATTATTCTACCATCTTTAGATTATTTTCATTTATTATTATTTTTTGGTGGGCTTTTAATACCATTGGTTTTTAAATTTGAGGAAAATATTAGGGTACTTTTTTCAAAATTAGCTTCATTTTGAAAGCTCTGAATGAAGGTTATCTTCATTCAATTTCTTTATAATGTGTCTCTCCTATTCATTTCAAAACAGAATGATTCCTTCATATGGATGTCCAAATTTTTAGGCACATTGTCACTTCCTACCTATAGTCTTTACTGCCTTTATCTCAAATCAAGAATATTGAGTATTTAAAATAACTCCCTCACAACAAAAAGTCCAGTTAGTTTTTAAAAGTCTTTCCTGGCGAAGAGAGGGAGAAAATGGAAATATTAGCATATATTTTATTTATGCTCTAACTCTGTCATTTCACTAAGTAGTATGGACTCCACCATTTTATTTAATTCTTAACACAACCCAAATCTATTGTGTAGTAAGGTAATAGAGATTTAATAGTAAAACAGAATGGAACAAAACTTAGAGGAAAGCAGAAACAATTTAGAAGTTTCTACTCATCTCTATTGATAGTTACCTTACAGGAAAATAGACATGGAAAGAAGGAGAAGGAGGAATGGTTGAAATCTAGACATTGGCACATCAACTTCCCTTTCGTCTCTTCCTCTAACTTAGTTCAGTGAATCTCAAGGCTTTGGTATGTCTGTTCACATGGTCCCCTTCCAGTGTTTCCAGTATTGGTGAATGGCCCTAACCTCCACCAGTTAGGGAGACCAGGAACCTAGCATCTCATCCCTTGCATTTCCCAGCTCACCACCAGTACTGTTAGTTAATTGTACCTCCTAGATGTCTCTCAAATCTATCCACATCTTTCCATCTTATCACCAGTGCCTACGGCCATCACCTCACCTTGGGCTACCGCAATAGTTTCATGTAGAAAATGGTATAGGTGTCAGGCCTAGGTGCCTTTACTGGTTGAGGTCACCTATCTCCAGCGGCTATGGCCCCATCTCTAACTTTCTTGGAGGAGTCCTTTGGGCACTGGAGCCACATTGCCAGGAGATGCCTGGGACTTCATCAGCCCCAAACACCACCATCATGGGGCTGCCGGTGGCCAGTGACTAATGGGTGCAGTGATACAAAAACCCAGCTCCCTTGCCTCAGGGCCTGACACACTCTGCACTGCAGTTTTTCTCTACAGCCCCTTATAGGATCAGGCAGAGACTAGAGAAACTGCATCTATGTTTAACTTTTCCCCCTTCCCCTCCTGTTTGTCTTATTCACAAACAAGTTTTTTCCTAATGGAACTCCCTTAAGAAATCACTTTCATACAAATCCCTATTTTAGGCTCTGCAGCTAGGAAACTCACCCTCAGGCAAGTCCTTGCTGTCCTCTCTGCATCCACTGTTGACCCTTCCCATATGTCCTCCACATCACAAAATATGATCATTCTTTATACAGGGCTTAGACCCGGCAAACGATTTTCTATTTGCTATTTGCTAGAGCTGATTGCCCGGCTAGGTCTTATTTTGGGGGAAACAGGGTAGGATAAAAACTAACCTAATTAACAGGGCCTGCCAGGCCCTGAATGAGTGATCTGCCTGCTGTGCTGCCCTCCTGAGGCTTCAGCTTCTGCCCCGCCGCTCTCTCCTGCCTTCCCTTCCAGTCACACTGGCTTTCTTGCTACCCCTCCTATTCCCAAGCTCCCTTCTACCTCGGTGCCTTTACACATCTTGTTTTTCTGCCTGGGATATTTTTCTCTGCCATCTTTACACCGATAACCCCTCTTCAGCCTTCAGCTCTCAGCTCAGTCGTCACCTGCATACACAGGATATACCCAGTGGGCCTTGGTGTAGAAGTCCCTCCATCACTCACATCTGACTAGCAGCAGTGCTTCTGTCACGTTCTCTCGGAACAACCTGTACTTCCCCTGTTAGCACTTCATTCTTCCAGCTTGTTTCGATAACCATTGCACTAGACTCGTAAGCTCCGTTAAGTCAAGGCCTGTACCTTTATTAATTAATTAGCAAATTTATTCAACACTTATTGTGCATCTGTAATATTCTACACATTGTGCTAGTTGTTGGATGATACAAAGTGTGGAAAATCGACACTGCCCCAGCCCTCTCAGCAGATACATCGTAGAGGAGAATGTAGGAGAGTATTTCCTTATACTCCGACAAGTGCTATGAGAGAAAATTGCAGGGTATTATTTGATTCATTATTTTATTCCTTTTACCAAGCACCATGTCTAATAGACAGTTGGTGCCAAATAAAAATTTTGAATGATTGAATTAATAGCCTGGCTATGGGGTTTTTCTGTTTGTTTGTTTTCCTATTTTCCCAAACATCTAGTTCCCTGAAAGCCAACAACAAACTTGGGTCTTTTGATGTATGTCCTTGGCAAGTGGAATGAGTTGAAATGCCTGTACTGATTCTGGGGAAATTTCTGAGAAGTAAAAGGAACATCAATACACCTTCCTTAGACATGTTTTCTAAGGAAACCAGGCTATCCAAATCAGCCCTCTAGAGCTTAAGAAGACTAAAGATATTATTATTAATTGTTTGCCATAATTTGTATATTTATGTATAATTGAGTGGTATTTTTCTTTCATTTATATGTATTTGGGTGACCTTTGAATAAACAATGTTAATTATATAGGGATCAAAGAGTAATTTATAGGGATCAAAGAATAATTTTTGTATTTTAAGTGGCTGTATATGTTTATACACTTAATACCTTTTTAAAAAAAATTTATTGCTGGTCACAGCCTTGGCTGTTTTTCTACTGATGTGCTCATGGGTAGTCATGATGGTATTTTATGTTCAGTGACAGCATGAGGACTGGTGGCTGTGTGAATACTTGCTATTCAATACTTTTAATACCACTCATGGTTAATATATAATGTCTTTGCTTTAGGATCTTTATCTACCACCGATTTCAAAGAATAAAATTGTTTCTGTAAGAAAACACAATCCATTTTTTATAATGCATTGATTTATGACAGGCAATCTGGGAAGCACATTAGCAAAAATGGCTGACTGTGTACGTGTAAGTGATGCGTAGAGAAAATGTATGTGTGTCTCATCCAAGCCAAGGTGAATATAGGTTCAGAAACATGCACTTATATGTCAGTGTGTGTATCATGGGGCTCATCGTAAATATGTACTGAGAATATATAGATGCTAATGCCCACGTGTAGGAAGTAAATGGAAATACAAAGGAAAAAGAGGGTTTTGGACTATTTTTGAATTTCTATTATTACTGATAATAGTGTACCCCATTGCCATGAAAATCAAAACATCAAGAAATACCTACATGGGGTGACTGTGCCCTCATGCACTCCCATGGGATGATAAGATACAGTACCTGCTCCATCTTGCTGAGGAAACAGTCAGTGTAGTCCTGAGGGTTACTAAGATCCAGGGACTTCTGATGCTCCTTCACTTTTTTCAGAATGAAATGTTTAACACTCTCAAGCCGTTCTGAAAATGCTCTGTGCTCTCCAGGGAGATGCCTTATGAGTCCTGGCCATAGATTGTACATCTAAAAATGGGATAAAACATACACTGGAGATTCCGTTTGTGAAGAGGAACCAGAGTTTCCAAGTGGAGCACCTCACCCTGTGTGTGGTCTGGCCGGACAGAATCCCTTCCTCCGGCTTCCAAGCGCAAGAGAAGGAGGGATGATCGTCACACATAGGACAGGGTTCCCTTCCCATCTCCTTCAGCCAACCCCAGAGTAGTAAGGGGGGAAATGGGTGCAGGGGCCTAAAGAAACATAGGCAACTGGGCACATTTTGTCTTCTATTGTGTGAGCAAGCCCATAAAGGCAAGCAGAGGGCAACCTTCCAATGATGCTGGAATAAGTGACACTGCACTTATTCACTCGATATACATGGAGGGAAGGGACAATGAATGCTCACACTGGCACTTTGTTCCTGGCATAGGTTAGTGGAGGTCACAGCCCTTTCCCCTTCCTGCAAGCTACCAGGGAGCCAATGAGATCGACCAGGAGTGCAGTGCAGCCGTGGCCTTACCTGGTTCCATGGAGAATTTATTTTCCTAAAACTTTCATCTAACAAATGCATCAGGGAAAGGAACGTCTCATTGTCGTACTGGAAATGCTCATTGAAGAGGATGGAGCAGATAATGTTGCAAGGAGCACAGCTGAGGATGAAAGTAGGGTCAAGGGGCTGAGCTGATGTGAGAAAAAAGACATTTAGAATTTTCATCAGCCTGCAACAGGATTTCCAGAACAAGAACTCCCGCCTGCTCAGATTTATACATAGAATTTATTTTCTCTAAATTTCCCCAAGTGGGATGTGAGCATCTTCTAATAATACAAATACTGTATGTTATTTGGTATTATACTATGCTACTAATAATATTGATTATGTTGCTATATGAATACGAGTATGATAACAGTCATAAGAGCAACAAGTGACATTATGGAGAATTTTACCACATGCTAAACATTGTGTAAATGTTTTGCAAACTATGTATTTAACTTTTATTCTGAGGTATGATTTTTAACCCCCTTTTTCACATGTAGAAACTGTATCTTAGAGAAATTAAGTAACTTGTCCAAGTCTGCATACCCAGTAAGAGCTGAAGTTGGGAAATGAGTCCAAACTAAAGGATTTGAGAGTCCTAACTAAGAGCTCTGTATCTTTTTCGTCCCAGCCCTTTTTTCCGAGCCAATTCTCTGAAAAATAGAGCAGATTGTGGACCGCAGAGTGACACCCAAAGAAGGAGCTGTGACTGAGGGCAGTGTATGTAGGAAGTCCCTTTGCCCCCTAAGGGATGGTCAGTGGAACTCACCCTCTGTTTTTCTGAGCTCCTCCACCAGGTACTGGGCTTCCTCCTGGACCCTCTCTTCAACGCTTCTCTTCCCCATCCCAAAGTTCCTCAGGGTCATCAGGGAGAAGCGTCGCATTTGCTTCCACGTCTCCCCATTACTGAAAATGATTCCTAGAAAAGCAGCAGGAGCAGGAAAGTGTTTTGTATCATGGAGTCAGATGTTCCCTACAGCTGATCTCTTATGTCTACCCTGAACCAATCCCAGTGCCCCTCAGCAGGGATTCAGCAACTGGCAATTTAAGAGCACAACCTATTCTGTGGTTTGGGTGAAATATTTGTCACAAAGGGGAAAAAAAACCCAAGCTCCGGTCAATAGGGGCAGAGATGATGGAAAGGGGCAGGGGGTCACTGGCAGGTGGAGAATATTCCCAAGTGTAAGAAGGGCCCTCGGTTTAGTTTTGTTAAAAATGATCCAAAACGGCATGTTTTGTCGCAAACCCCTTTCCCCAGCATCTGTTCTCACACTTCATATCCCTCTTAGTTGTGGTTTAGTTCTGTTTGTGCTTTTCTCTATGACAGGATAAGCAACTTCAAAGCAGATCGATATGGGATTTACGGTTCTCGTCTCCTCCGAATTTACTGCAGCGATTGTTAGCCTCATGTGAATAAAAAGAAGCAAAGGAGCAGAGGAACCCAGTATGTTCCATGCCTGTGCTTTTTAATTTCTTCCTCCGTACAAAACCTGTTACTTATTCTGAGTTTCCTATTTCTTTTAATGCACCATTAGTTTCATCTGTGTAGTGCATCCTCTCAAAAGTCGGTGCTTGTTCGCGGCCGCTAACTGCCAAATGATCTCCCTCAGACTGAAACATCAAAAAGGAACTAAGAGAAGACCGATTTAAGGATTATGAACCCGAAGCGGTGACCTGTGAGTATCACAGGGATTAAACAATAACATCATGACCTGATTGGTAGTCACAATATAGTCACAGGCATATGCAATACAGTATGGGGCATATAATCAATAATGTTGTAGAAATTATGTAGGTGCCAGATGGGCACTGGACTTAGGGGGATCACTTCATAGACTGTGTAGAGGCTTGATCACTGTGCTATACACCTGAAGCTGAAGTAAAATAATAATATTGAATGTCAACTATAATTAAAGACATACGAGGTCTGACAATTAAGTTAGCGAACTTGTTGCAACGATGTTGCTAACCTTTTTTGATATCAGAGGGATTATTCATTATGGATTTGTACCAACTGGACAGTTAACCACGTTTACAATTTGGAAGTGCTGAAAGGCTGTGTGAAAAAGTTTGATGACCTGAACTTTTCACCAACAATTCATGGCTCTTGCATCATGACAATGCACCAGTTCACACAGCACTGTCTTTGAGGGAGTTTTTAGCCAGTAAACAAATAACTGTATTGGAACACCCTCCCTACTCACCTAATCTGGCCCCCAATGACTTCTTTCTTTACCTGAAGATAAAGGAAATATTGAAAGGAAGACATTTTGATGCCATTGAGGACATCAAAATCATATGATGACAGCTCTGATGGCCATTCCAGAAAGAGTTCCAAAATTGCTTTGAAGGGTGGACTAGGCACGGGCATCAGTGCATAGCTTCCCAAGGGGAGTGCTTCGAAGGTGACCGTAGTGATATTAAGCAATGAGATATGTAGCACTTTTTCTAGGATGAGGTCACAAACTTAATTGTCAGACCTCGTACAGAGGGTGCCAAAAAATGTATACATATTTTAAGAAAGGAAAACACTGTAATAAAACTGTAATACTCGGGGCCGGCCCGGTGGCTCAGGTGTTTAGAGCTCCACGCTCCTAACTCCGAAGGCTGCTGGTTCGATTCCCACATGGGCCAGTGGGCTCTCAACCACAAGGTTGCCAGTTCAATTCCTCAACTCCCGCAAGGGATGGTGGGCAGCGCCCCCTGCAACTAAGATTGAATATGGCACCTTGAGCTGAGCTGCCACTGAGCTCCCGGATGGCCCAGTTGGTTGGAGTGCATCCTTTCAACCACAAGGTTGCCAGTTCGACTCCAGCAAGGGATGGTGGGCTGTGCCCCCTGCAACTAGCAATGGCAACTGGACCTGGAGCTGAGCTTCGCCCTCCATGACTAAGACTGAAAGGACAACACTTGAAGCTGAACGGCATCCTCCACAACTAAGATTGAAAGGACAATAAAAAAAAAAAGGAATAGGTTAATTAAAAAAAAAAAACCGTAATACTCAATATATAGTCACGTTTGACTTCTGCAATTACAAGAGGTGCTCAAAGTGGTTACCATCAGCATCCAGACACTTCTGATTATGGCGAACTACTGCTACATAGATCACATCTCTTAAAATGTGTATACATTTTTTTGGCACCCTCTGTATATTTCGTCACGGGATGTAAAGTACAGCACAGGGAATGTAGTCAATGGTATTGTAAGAGCTTTATAAGATGTCAGAGGGATAATAGATTGGGGGGATTATCACTTTCTGAGGGGTGTAAATGTCTAACTATAATGTTGTTTTGTACACCTGAAACTAATAAAAAATATTAATTAAAAAACTCATAGACACAGAATTTAAGAGCACTGCATTTGGGATCCTTCCAAACCTTGCCTTATGTGTCTCTTCACTTACATCCTTTATATAACAAAACTGTAAGTATAGTACCTTCCCGAGTTCTGTGAATAATTCTACCAATTACTGAACCAGAGAAGGTCATGGGGACCCCTGAATTTTTAGCCTTCTGGTCAGAAGTATAGATGACCTAGGGATCTCTGAACTTAACGGTTAGCATCTGAAGTGAGGGCTATCTTGTTTGTAGCAATACCCTTAACCTATGGCGTCTGCACTAACTCTAGGTCATTAGCGTCAGAATTGCATTGCAGTCACATCTAATCTGTTGCTTGGGGCAGAACAAACATTCATTAAGTTAATCACTTTTTTGCTAAAGAAAATTAACCCATATTTTGATTTGAAACATACCGTGTCCTTTTTGGACATCTGAAATAATTGGTAACGGTCCTCTGCCAAGGAACTCATCACCCTGCTGAATCAAAGCTTCCTTTATCACTTCATATCCATGTAAGACCACCGTGGGCTGGGATCCAAGGTACAACATGTAAACAGGGCCATACTCCTTGGCTAACTGGAAAAAGATAAAAGCAGTTGTGTAAGTGCTATTATGAAATCTTTCCATTGGAGGCTTGGTTAGAAATTAAGTAATAATTTACATGTGACTTAGACTTTGCCCACAAATTCCATTTTAGAAATTTAACCCAGGATATAGTTACAGATTCAGTCTTTCCTTCATTTATAATATGTAACCATTGAACAGATATTTACTAAGCACCTACCCTGAGTCAAATACTGTGTACAGCCCAGGAGCCCTCATGGAACTTAAGAGTCTAGTGAAAGTGACAAGCAGTAAACAGCCAAACAAACTACAATTGCAGTACAAACTGAGCATAAATCTATGAAAGGGATAAAGAATGTGCTTTGTGGATGATAATGGGAGAACTTAATAAAATAGAGAGGTCAGGAATCTATGAGGAGGCAAGATTTAAGGTTAAACTAAAGATGAACAGGAATCAGCCAGAGTAAGGGCTTGGGGGAGACTCACTAAGCGGGTAGAAAAAAGGATGGAACTTATACATTTACGATAGCATTGTTCCAAGAGGCAAAATAGAGTACTGAAACAATTGCAGGATGTTTTTCAAACACCATTTACTCTCTACAAGTCTAACCGTTTTAGATTCTACATGTAAGTGAGATCATGCAACATTTGTCTTTCCGTGTCTGACATATACTTAGGATAATGTCGTCCAGGTTCAGCCATGTTATTGTAAATAGCAGGATTTCCTTTTTTTTAAGGCTAAATAATATTCTAATATGTGTGTGTACAGGGATACATACATATATTTTTATTGATGCATCAATGGACATTTAGGTTGTTCTAGAGTATATATCCTTGCACAATATATTCACGGTAATAATATCTTTTCTCCTATTTCCAAAGGAATGAATGTCAGTCAGGGTAGCAGAGTTGGGATGTCAGAGCAAGACGCTGGGTAATGGAGTGGAATCAGAAGGGAGAATCACAAAGCATCCCACAGATCATTTAGTGTAAAACAGTAGTAGTATAGTAGCAATATAAGACGGCATTTAATGCATGTTTACATTTACTGAGCTTGCTTTTGGTGAGCGTTATATGCTGAGGGGATTGGAAGCCTTTCAATTAAAATATGTTCTGATCCCAGAATTTTCTCATTCACTAAAATTCAACCTACCTCTATATCTCAGGTCAAGTCAACATACTTGCTCGAAAGTGATCCAGTCCAGAAACAAAGAGGTATCTATATTGTAACACAGAGACACACACCGCCCCCAAAACACCTCAGTGGTGAGTTAAACTAACAAAGATTGAGGTAAAAGAGCCCAAGATGACCCTGCAGAGCCCAAGATGACCCTGCTTACCTGGAGCTGACCAGTCCCAGAATGAAACCCCCTTACCTCGGAGAGAGATGCAGGTACGTTCCTGAAGTTTAGCTGCATCAGATTCCCAATGATGGGAAGGGGAGTTGGGCCCGGGGGGAGGCTTCTCCCTTTGTGACTTCCCTTCCACACAAGAAGGTAAACCAGGTAAATGACACAAGTCATAAGAACAAGAGTAGTGATTCCCACGAGCTCCATCTCAGCTACCTGAGGTTAGGACCTGTCCGGATTGCTCGCTGGAAAGCAGTCTTGTGCAGGAGGCATGACTGGCCAGTTTTTGAACTTTGGGAGAAAAAACAAACTAGAATCGTGTTGTGTTTTATTAGCTTTGCTGAAGCTTGAGGTTAGGAATGTTTTCTACTGCTCATTTACAAAATCTGTGAACTTTTGACCTGCTAAACATCTCCATGACATGTACTTTTGTTCCCTTCAGCACTAATGATTCATTAAGTTGCATTTCATTTTTCATAACTTTCTGAAACTGTTCCAATAATTAAATTCACAAATTTGAAAAAAAGAATGGATCATATATCCTGAGATCTGATATGGAAAAACACAACTTCAGAGGAGTCCTCGTCAATCATCATTTTTTATCATGTTTCTCATCAATTAAAAGTCTACTGTGTTCATTAACAGATGAAGGGATAAACAGGAGGAAGCATATATGTATACATATACATATATATATATATACATATACACACACACACACAAGGGAATATTAGTCACCTTAAAAAAATGAAATTCTAATATTTGCTACAGTGTGAATGAACCTTGAAAACATTATACTAAGTGAAATAAACCAGACACAAAAGTACAAATATTGTATGATTAAACTAATCAAATTCAAAGTAGGCTGCAGGTTACCGGGGCCGGGGGTGGGGGGAGGGAGGAAGGAATGGGGAGTTAACATTTAATGGGTGTAGAGTTTCTGTTTTGGGTGATAAAAAATGTTCTGGAAACGAATAATGGTGATGCTTGCACAAAACTGTGAAAGTACTTAATGTCACTGAATTGTACACCTTAAAACAGTTAAAATGGTAAATTGTATGTATGTTTTACCACAATAAAAACATTTACTAAGATGGTATTTGAAAAATATTATCTCATTTGTATTTACATTTAAGATAATTCTTATTGACTTATTCTTTGAGATAAATTTTACTATTAATAGTAATATCTGTACATTATTTTATGGGGAATTTTTACTATACTAAATGTTTTTCTAAAATCTAATAGTCTACTGTGGTTTCCTATTACTATTATAGCAAACATTAAAAATGCATTAAGCACTAAAATTCTTCATTGTTTTAACTTTACTATTTTTCACTTATTTCAGAGCCATCTCTCTGTATTTTCCACAACAGACTATTCATTTCCATTAAACAAAATTGCCTATTAGCCTGCATTCATATATCCATTAGCCTTGGGGCTTGTACACTGGGATGGAGTCACAGCAGATGATGGGTTTGCACATGGAGTAACCAGGCAGAGGTAATCAGTTTAAGGACCTCTTATACATCCTTGTATTCCTTCTAGCACCTTCTGTGGACCCAGTGTCCACTGTGCTTTTGCTGAGTTGTTTCCAGGTATTCACTTGCAGACATTTCACAGTGAGGTAAATTATTGACTTTGAAATTCTTTAAAAAGACTCTAATGTTGTTTTGGATGCTGAAAACAAGTGAATAAACTGGATGCTGGAAACATGTTGGAAAAGGGCAGTTTTAAAACCACCATTTCCTTGTTTAAAAATGTTGAAAGGTTTTTGGGTTTTTTTAATAGACTTTTTCTTTCATTATTAAAGAGAGTGTGTTTTTTGAGTAGTTTTAGGTTCACAGCAAAATTGAGTGGAAGATAGAATTCCCATATACCGCCTGTCCCCACCATCAAAATTCTGCACCACAGTGATTATTTGAGGGCCAACCTGGTGGCTCAGGTGGTTGGAGTGCCGTGCTCCTACCACTAAGATTGCTGGTTCGATTCCCACATGGGACAGTGAGCTGCGCCCTCTACAGCTAAGATTGTGAACGACGACTTTCCCTGGAACTGGGCTTCTGTGTGCCCGCTGTGAGCCACCGACCAACAACAGACTGCAGGAAGGGGGAAGGTGGGGAGGGAGTAGGGAGGGAGGGAGGGAGGGAGGCAGAGAGTGGGGGGGTGGCGCAAGGCTCATAATACCAGCATGGGCCAGGGAGCTGTGTCCTACACAACTAGACTGAGAAACAACGGCTTGAACCAGAGTTGGAGCGGGATGGAAGAACGGGGGGAAAAATAAAATAAAGTGGTTATTTGTTACAATCAGTGAACCTACACTTGACACATCATTATGAATACCATGTCCAAAGTCCATTACTGTTCACTCTTGCTGATGTACATTCTATGGGCTTTGACAAATATATAATGACATGTATCCACCATTATAGTATCATATAGAGTATTTTCACTGCCCTAAAACTCCCCTTTGCTCTGCCTATTCATCTCTCCCTCTCCCTAACCCCAGGTAATCACTAATCTTTTTATTGTTTCTATAGTTTTTTCTTTTCCAGAATGTCATAGTTTGGAATCATACAACAGATAGCCTTTTCAGACTGGCTTCTTTCACTTAGTAATATGCACTTAAGGTTTCTCCATGTCTCTTCATGGCTTCATAGCTCATTTCTTTTTAGCACTGAATAATATTCCATTGTCTGGAGTTACCCCGGTTTATTTATCCACTCACATACTGAAGGACAATTTGGTTGCTTCCAGGTTTGGGCAAATATGAATAAACGTGTGTGCAGGTTTTTGTGTGGACATAAATTTTCAATTCATTTTAGCAGATACCAAGGGGTGCAATTGCTGGATCATATGGTAAGAGGATGTTTAGTTTTGTAAGACAAAACTGCCTTACAAAGGGGCTGTACCTTTTTGCGTGTCCATCAGCAGTGAATGAGAGTTCTTGTTGCTCTACATCCTCACAAGCATTTGGTGGTGTCAGTGTTCTGGATTTTGGCCATTCTAACAGGTGTGTGGTGGTGATCTTGTTGTTTTAATTTGCATTGCTTTGATGACATATGAGGAGCATCTTTTCATATGCTTGTCATCTGTATTTCTTCTTTGATGAGGTGTCTGCTAAGGTCTTTGGCTCATTTTTCAATTGGGTTTTCTTATTGTTGAGTTTTAAGTCCTTTGTATATTACGGATAACAGTGCTTTATCAGATGTGTCTTTTGCAAATATCTTCTCAGTCAGTGCTTGTCTTCTCATTCTGTTGACATTGTCTTTTACAGAGAAGTTTATTTTAATGAAGTGCAGCAGCTTATCAATTATTGTTTTCATCAATTGTGCCTTTGGTGTCATATCTAAAAAGTCATAGCCATACCCCAGGTCATCTAGATTTTTCTCCTGTTATCATCTAGGAGTTATATAATTTTGTGTTTTACATGTAGGTCTATGACCCATTTTGAGTTAATATTTGTGAAGGGTGTAAGGTCTGTGTCTCAATTCACTTTTTTGCATGTGGATGTCCAGTTGTTCCACCACTATTGAAAAGATTATCTTTCTTTCCATTGAGTTGCCTTTGCTCTTTGTCAAAGATCAGTTGCCTATATTTATGTGGGTCTATTTCTGGGCTCTCTGTTCTGTCCCACTGACCTACTTGTCTATTCTTATGCCAGTACCACACTCTCTTGATTACCACTATTTTATATTGTCTTAAAGTCAGGTTATGTCAGTCCTCTAACTTTGTTCCTTCCATCACTGTTGTGTTGGCTATTCTGGGTCTTTTGCCTCTCCACATAAACTTTAGAATCAGTATCCACAAAATAACTTGTTGGGATTTTGATGGGGATTGCATGGGATCTATAGATCAAGTTGGGAAGAAGTAATATCTTGACAATATGGACTCTTCCTATTCATGAACTTGAATCTCTCTCCTTTTATCTAGTTGATTTTTTCCATCAGTTTTGTGATTTTCCTCAACTAGATCTTGTACATAATTTTTAGACTTATACCTATGTATTTCATGTTTTGGGGTGCTAATGTAAATGGTATTGCGTTTTTAATTTTAAATTCTGAAAGGTGTTGCTTGAAAGATCTGTTTCTAACTTTTGGAAAAAGTCACTGATACGTAACAAGACTTAGGAGGCCCACCATGATCTACCTCTACCTTTCCCTCTCTTGACACCTACTTTGCCAGTCTCATCTTTGGGTGCTCCCATTCTTACTAATCAATAATGGTTTGCCTGCATTAAACTTTGTTCCATTGCTGGAAGGTTCCTGAACTGAGGTCTTCACACTATCACCTGAGCCTTTATTATTTATTTTATAACAGCTTTATAGAGATATAATTCACATACCACACAAGTCACCTTTTAAAATTATACAGTTCAATTTGTGTGGACACGTTCTAGTTCTTTTAAGTAGACTCCTGGAAGTGGAATTGCTGGGTCATATGGTGTTGAACATTTTGAAGAACTGTCAAAATATTTTCCCAAGTAGCTGCATTTTACATTCCTACTCTCAGTGTTATGAGGATTCCAATTTTTCCACATCCTTGCCAACACTTGCAACACCTTTTATAGCCATCCCAGTGGGTGTGAAGTGGCATCTCTTGTGGTTTTGACTGGCATTTCTCTAATGACTAATGATGCTGAGTATCTTTCACGTTCTTATTGGCCATTTATGTATCTTCTCTGAAGCAATGTCTATTGACATCCTTTGCCCATTTAAAAATTGGGTTGTCTTTTTATTGTTGCTATCCCCTGATCTTTAACTGGCTAGCATGCTTTCTCTTTCAATATTCCCTCTTCTCTGTTTTCACACAGCCCTAGCACCATTCCTCCCATTTATATAGTCTTATCATAGCTGGAATTGTTTGGTCTACCTTGCCATGAGATTGTTGATTCGGAGACAGCAGAGATGTTATGTCTTATTCACTATTTTGTTCACTGTTGGTCTGATACTTGTTTGTTTTCTGATACAGTCTAGGCACTTAACAAACATTTGTTGAATTATATTTGATGTTCACATTGTTTCTCATGATGTATCAGGAGTGGTGCTATCTCCACAGAAAAGGTTTTAGGGGTCAGCTCCTCTCTGACCACTTGCACTCCTATCTCCCACCGGTTGAGGGTTGTTCCTGCAGATGTTAGTTCTTGTGCATATCTGAGTTATGTGCAGAATGACTGCAGCTTTCATAGCGTGGGAGGATCCCTGTGGTTCAACACATGTGAAATGCATGCATGGTACTGTTGAGACAAGGGAACCCAGTGAATTGCTTTTTTTCTTTTTAAAGATTTTATTGGGGAAGGGGAACAGGACTTTATTGGGGAACAGTGTGTACTTCCAGGACTTTTTTCCAAGTCAAGTTGTTGTCCTTTCAGTCTTAGTTGTGGAGGGCACAGTTCAGCTCCAGGTTCAGTTGCCGTTGCTAGTTGCAGGGGGCGCAGCCCACCATCCCTTGCGGGAGTCGAACCAGCAACCTTGTGGTTGAAAGGACGCACTCCAACCAACTGAGCCATCTGGGAGCTCAGCGGCAGCTCAGCTCAAGGTACCATGTTCAATCTTAGTTGCAGGGGGCGCTGCCCACCATCCCTTGTGGGAGTCGAGGAATTGAACTGGCAACCTTGTGGTTGCGAGCCCGCCTTCCAACCGAGCCATCCGGGAGGCAGCTCAGCTCAAGGTGCTGTGTTCAATCTTAGTTGCAGGGGGCAGAGCCCACCATCCCATGCGGGACTTGAGGAGTTGAACCGGCAACCTTGTGGTTGAGAGCCCACTGGCCCATGTGGGAATCGAACCGGAAGCCTTAGGAGTTAGAACAGAGCTCCAACCACCTGAGCCACCGGGCCGGCCCTGAATTGCTTTTTAAAATACAGTAACATCTGGTGATCCCTCTGCCTGGAACACATTCCATCACCACCACTCTTCAATTGCCTGGCTAACTCCTGTTCATCCTTTAAAATTTGGCTCAACTCTGACATTGCCTTCTAGAAATCACTAGACTGGGCTGGTGCTCATTTGTGCCCTTTGCATCCAGTGTCCACTCTGCTATGTTACTTACCACACTGTATTTGCCTTTATTTGCTTACCCCACCCCCCAAGGCTATAAGCCTTTTTGTTGCCTCAACAACTAGCACATACTAGATACCCAATATATACTTACAGGGAGAAAGGAAGGAAAGATAAAACAGTTTGGAAGATAAAAAAATAGAATTACATGGTGTTTTAGTCTGCTTGGGCTGTTGTAACAAAATCACATAAACTGGGCGGCCTAAACAACTTTTCTTACAGTTCTGGAGGCTGGGAAGTCCAAGATCAAGGTGCTAGCAGATTTGGTGTCTGGTGAGAGCCCTCTTCGTGGTTTGCGGATGGCTGTCTTCTTGCTGTGTCCTCACATGGCTGAGAGACATCTTTCTCATGTCTCTTCTTATAAGGGCATTAATTTCATTTATGAGGGCCGCACCCTCACAACTTAATTATAATACAGTACATAATACACGTAACATACAAAATATGTGTTCATCAACTGTAGGCTTTTTTGGGAGTCTACAGTTATACACAGATTTTTGACTGGGCAGGGGGTTGATGTCCCTAACCCCAGCGTTGCTCAAGGCCAACTGTAGTTCTACACATTTATTCAAAGACAAGAGACCAGGAGAAAGCCAAGAAGCTGAGGGCCAGCTTGTTGAGATTTTCCTGGAGGGCTGTGGCTGAGGTTTAAAATCCAGCTAGCTTAGCTCATGGCTGCTGAAGACATCACTCAATGTATCTTTTATGATGTACTCATATATATCAGGCGCTATGCTCTCTCCACTACGGGAACTTAGTCTCCTCAGAGAGAGAGACATATACTGACTCCTATAGACTGGGTGAAGTAACACACCCAACAATCACCATGTGCAAATCGCTATGCTAGATGCATAAACATATCTTGCTGGACCCACTGAAGAGCCCTGCAAGGATAGGTAAACAGGTTCAGCGATGTTAGGTAACTTCCTATGCTTCTCCTGGAGTCCTGACACGGACACTCTAGCCTAACTTCTGTCCTTTTTTCCCACTACTCACGTAACCTGCATTTCACATTCATCCTTTTTTTCTTTCATGCAACAAAAATGACTAACTCACATGGGCCAGGTACCATGTCAGGCGCGAGCAATAGCTACTACCCCAGGGAAGACCCCTGTCACAGTCCCTGTCCCCAGTGAGCTGAACATTTCTGAGAACAGACAGTAAGCAAGTAATGCGAGTTGTGTGAAAGGTTACAAAGGGGAAAATGTAGGGTGCTGGCCTGGGCAAGGAGTTCAGGGTGACCTCTCTGAAGAAGTGAAGACTCATTAGGAGTTAGCAAAGGAAAGCTGGAGCTTCAGGGGAGGAAAAGTGAGCCAGGCAGATGGAAAAATATATGCAAAGACACAGAGAGAAGGTACATTCAAGGATCTGTGCTGGAGAGGTCAGTGGGGGCCAAATCATGAAGAGCTTTGTACACACACATCTGGGACGTAATCCTAAAGCAATCAGAAGCCATAACTTCTAATTTACGAAATTCCTTCCCACAGCAAGAGGAAGAAATCACTTAATTCTAAGTCACTTCATTTTAATACCTACCAAAAGACTACACTAAAGGATAATTAGTTTGAATTACATTTCCCTGGTTTGCAGCAGCAGATGTAGATTACTATGGGGTCGGATCCCACAGAATCCAAGTAAAGGGCTGCTTTCCTCAAAACTCCCAATCCTCAAGCCCGGCTGCCCCAGCATCACTGAATTGTCCTTAGGATGGCATGCTGAGCCTGGGAAGACAGGCCCAAGCCTGGCTCTTGGGCTAACACCTACATTCGAGGTGAGTTAGACCATACCATTGCCAGTTACAATTTCTACAATTTGTCCTTCCTGTGCCTCAAGATAACTGCCTCCTACCTTCCTCCAGCTCTCAGGCCGTCTCCATGGGGCACACTGCTCCATCCTCCCTCTTCTCCTCTGCAGCTGGCTGCATCCCATAAAGAATCAGAAGAACATCCCTTGTTAAATTCCATGAGTCAGGAAAGGGTAGAAACCCTGCTTACAAAACTCTTATACCAGGTGCTAGATTTATTGGGGTGATCACTTCATAAGTTATATAAATGTCTAATCACTATGTTGTACAACTGAAACTAATAGTATAATATTGCATGCTAAATGTAATTGAAAAAATTTTAAAAAAATTCTTATACCAGGGAGGCAGTGTTCTGGGAATAGTATAAGAAAAAAACCTCTACAGTTAAGTAAAACTAGTAAATAAAGTGGCTACCTAGTGAAACGGGCAAGACAGCCTGCGATGCCCATTAAGACAACAGAAACGAATGGAGAGGCAGCTGGTTAGCTCAGCTGGTTAGAGTGCGATGCTCTTAACAAGGTTGCCGGTTCGATCCCCACATGGGCCACTGGGAGCTGTGCCCTCCAAAACTAGATTGAAACAACTCCTTGACTTGGAGCTGATGGGTCCTGGAAAAATACACTTAAAATAAATACAAGTTAAAAAAAAAAAAAAAAAGCATGGAGACATACAGAAAACACAAATCACTGATAGTAAAATAATTTTATTTAGTTTTTTGTTTTGTTTTTTAAAAAAGGTAGCATTTCACATATAAATTTAGACTCAAGATTACAGTGTATATTTGCCGAAAGACACATCCCTGAAGGAGGGACAGACTGAGAGCTCCAGTGAGCACAGGAAAGCACACCCCACCGGGAGGGAGGTCAAGTGGAAGTATTTTCTGTAAAACTTCACAATGGAGTTCCCTGTGCCTCAGCTCTGCCGCCAGAGCCTGCGGCTGGTAACACAACCCACACCCGGCACTCTGGGGCAGCGTTTTTTAGCTCACGGGAATAGGAAACATCTCCAGGAATGAAAGCACAGAGGTCAATGATCCAGATTTCCCACAACAATCATTATTTATCTGCAGCAACAATGGATGACAGGTGAAGAGTTTATTTTTATAGTTCAAAAAAATTTTTAACGAGGGCTAGAGAACACAAAATTCAGTCGTAAAGAGAATGTATACAATTAAATGAGCAAAAACGAAAAAATGATTCTCTCCATATTACAAATGCCTCTGTAAGGATAAGGCCTGGGAAAAGACCCGCTCAGATCTGGGACTCCTTTCCCATAGTGTTTGGCACAACCCACATCTGTTACGAGGCTGATGGCTAGGTTGCTGGAAGCGTCGCGGGACTTTTCTGTCCGGCTTGAACACAGTCTACACAAACTCAGGCTGCACACAGCTCAGGCCTAACTACTACGGGCACGCTACTTTAGGAAAGCTAATCTTCAGGGGAAAGAAGTCCAGATGAAACAGGCTGCCCACAGCCACAGGCTAACTAATCCTGTCATCCTCTCATGGAAGATTAAAGCCACTGGCTGCCTCGGAAGTCAGTGGGATTCTGATCTCCTAGGGAAGGTGAAATCAAGTTGGAGAACTTTGATTCCTGCATCTCACAGCCAGGCGGGCAGGAGACAAGGATGCTCTAAGTTACTCTCTGTTCCACACCGTAGGTCTCCTGGTGAACAATATGGAGAAGGAGAATAGGTGTGCTGGTAACCATGGCAGCCTAGAAATTGGCCTTTAGGCAGAGGTACTGGGGCAAATAAATGTACCCCAAATCCAGTTTTCAAAATAAAAACTTCCTGCAGTTATGATACAACACCGTGCAGTGAACAGCTAGGAAATGTATGCTGCTGTTTCCGGTGGAAGCCCTGTCCCGCTCTTGGCTAGCCAGAGCTGAGAAGTGACACAGAAGGAGTTGTCTGTAGTTAGAAACCAGGCACCTTAGTCACACACAGCCTAGGGCAGTGACACAGACAGTCACCACTCAATGGAGAATGCAGGGCCCCAGAGCTTTGGTTCGAAGTAAGGGTTTCATCTCACCGCAAACTTTAAACCAAGCTCCATCTCTGAGCCTACTAATGCAAAAAACTTGTGATTAGGAATCTCTACGAGGAATCTCTGGTTGAGTGGCAAGGTGCATATCCCAGCAAGCCACCAACTTGACTGTAGCAAAACAAAAGTGCAAATCTATCAAGTAAATTGCTCAAGTGGAAGATCATTTCCTGGGGAACTTCAGCGGACTAGACGCTAATCACATGGATGAATGCAGGGACTAGACCCTAAGGACAGCCTGGGTCCCAGGTGTAAGGAGTCTTTACACTTACCACATCCTGGCTGTCTCCTCTCTGGCCTTCTGTCTCTTGAACGGCTGAGCACACTTTCCCCGGAGGCCATTGTAAACATTATTTAATAGATCTCAGCTTAGAAAAACACAGCTTGTTATGTATATAGTGTTTAACATTCCAGTGCAGACAGTATCTTAGCATCAGACTTTCCCTCATTCATGAGTACCAGTTTAGAAAGGAACACACACAGCATACTTGGTAAAACTGTGGCTGAAAAGACCATTTGGGTGTCAGACAGCTGGCTCTATCCTGGAATCAGCTGAAAAGCCAGGACTACCACAGGAGAGGCAGAACAGACGAGCAGGGAGAGTCGTTAAACCATTGTTTCCATTTAACCCCTTGGGCCACATTTTGATATGGGAGAACATTTCCACCTCTTGCATCAACCTATGCTCTCCTTCTTTTGGATGGGGCTCTCTCCAGAGGCTTCCAGAGCCTCCTTCGAGAGGAGAGGAGAGCTTCTGCTTCCAGTCCTAACATCTGAATATTTCAAAGCACACGAGGAGTCCACGAACATGTTAGGGATGCTGCTGCCAAAGTAGATCTTACTGTTAGAAGCAATGGCCTGGTATCTTTTGAGCTCCAGATACTCCGGGGTCAATTTGTGCTGTGTGGGGACAAATAAGGGCAAAAGCATCAGGACACTGTGGTGCAGCAGTCCTCTCTCTTTCCTCACACGCATTTTCCCGCCTGCTCTCCTGAGTGTCATTCCTCAACTTGGAATCATTGCCAAAGACCCTCTCTCGCTGGGAAGCATGGCTATCCTACCCCCTTAATAGCTACACTCCACACCTGAGGTTCCTTCAGCAAGCTCCTGTCCTCATGTAGAAGGTGTTCATTTTTTTTAATTTAAAAGAAAAGGAAAAAAAGGATTGGGGAGGGGTGGTTGGCGAACAATGAATGATAACTCACAAAGAAATGATAATTACATTTCTATAGTGACTCAGGGCCGATAAAGTGCTTTCATAAATACTTTCTGATTTCATCTATCTGGAATCAATCTGGAAGTTTCTGCTAGGTCTCTTGACAGGTGAACAGGTCAATGGATCAGAGTGGCAGAGGGTCAAAGAAAGGGTCTGGGCTCATAACCTTATAATCAACGATCTGTGGTTCTGCTTTTCTTGACCACATTCCAGAAATGGGAAAGATCTCAAGAAATCACCTCGTCTGGCCTATTGCCTCTACCCAGAAGCTGCATGTTTAAAATGTTTGTGATGGATAGATATCTGTCAATCACCAGATCTCTTTCCCTGTCACAGCGTTTTGTTTTGTTTAAACCATGGTGCTAAGATACAGCCAACCAAAATCTCTCCGGGTTTGATTAAAACTCATTCATTTCCAATGTTCCCTAAAATATACTCCTCCAAAAGCCCCTCAGAACCTTCCCTAGTGATCCCCTCCTCATCTCATGTCAGCCTGTGCTCCAGGCAGATGCCCACCTCGTCCTTCATGGCCCTCTGGTATCTTCCACTCCCTGGATCTATACGCTCTCCAATTGACTCATATCCTCTGCTGAACACTGCCATCAGATCTGGTCAGTGCATAACCAAATTACTTCCTAAACCCTTATTAAAATGGGTCAATATCTGAATAGCATTTTTCAAAGTGAAATAAAACAACTCCCCCTTGCAGCATCAGGCGAACCTCAATGACAAGGTCTCGATACTTGTGCCTGGCCAGTCTCTCCTGTGACAGATTTGTATTGCTAGTTCTGTAAACTCAAATTTCTCATCTTGCCTTCATTTTGACCAAACTTCATTTTGTTTCTATACAGCTGTGTCCTTCAATGTCAAATTTATTTCTGAATTTACACATTGGATTTTAAAGTACTGACAATGCTCACTGTATCAACCTATCGTATCTTATCATTTCTTCTGAATACATATTATTTTGTTCCTTTCTAAATCTTGTCGTTCCTTTCTAAATTGAAAGAGTTTAAGCCTTTTTAAACCTTAAATCTTCAAATGTATCATACACCCCAGCAACCTCTTTCTCTGTTCCAATCTACTTTATAACTAATAACCTTATAAACCTTGGTCATATCCTTCCCTTCCCAGAATACCATAGGGGTTCTAGCTGACACTTAAATTCCTGTGAACCAGGCCTATACTCTCTAGACCTAATTTTACCCCCGTCTCTACACAAAAATTGGTCCTATAGACCAGCAAACCTCCTTTCTCAAGTTATTACACATGAAATTCCTCATGACTAGAACATTTTTAAGTCTAGCAAACAAGCAGTACTCAATTGGAGGCATTAGGAAATGTGTGTGCATGGGGGGGAGGGGTGTTGATTGTTAAAATAATTGGTAAGCACAACTGACATTTAGTAGGAAGGGTCAGGGATGCAAAATATCCCGTAAGTGTGAGACAGTCTTCAACAGTGAAAAAGTACCTCACTCCAAAATACCAAGAATGTCTCTGACAAGAAATACTGCTTTCAACAAACTTAGCATCTACCCAGAAACGTCACCTTATCTGAGACGCAATTCTAAGTGAACTTTACTCTTCTCCCATCATTTTTGTCATTCTCCCTCAACTTTCCTGAATATTGAGCTCTTACATAGCAGTACAAATGAACAGCTAGCTATATGGCATTTGGACTTATATATCCACTTGCCTTTGGCCTAGCTCCCCGCTTTTATAAGGAAAGTTCCCTATCCAATGAGTGTGCTATATGTCTTGCTAAATGAATGACTGATTCTAGCCGGTGTGAAGGTAATCACCCTTCCTAGACAATGGATAAAACTGTCTCTATTACATTAGAGCCCCCATAACCCACAGGGGAAAACGAACCCCAAACTATCACTAGAAGGGTGACATGGAGGGCCAGTCACCTTGTTTGAGGTGGCATATTTATGTGCAGCATAATACTCAGCATCTGCTTTTGCCTTCTCTCGGGCCAGGAACGCAGCATCTAGCAAAGAAAATAGTCAGGGTATTGAAAACAAAGGAATTGCAATACAGTTCCTCAGCTGGGTATGAGTTCAGATCCACTCTAAGAAGGAGCACCTTTCACCACTGCCTGATATGTTGATCACTTACATTACTTCAACAACACTAGCAGTTTCAAATCCCAGTCCCCAGACAGCTCATTCTCAAAGGGGAACACTCTTGTCACTGTCGAATAACTCTTAGCTCTCCTCATTTTCCATCTAAAGTTGTTCCTTCTTACCTCCACCCCACCTCTCGGCACCCAAAGCCTCAAACCTAGGCTCTCGGCTTCAAGTGAAATCACTAAGTCCAGACATGAAAGCTCTGCTCTATTTACTGCATTGTCTCCATAGCCTCCGAATTTCATCCAGAAGCAGTTAAGGCAGAACGATAAAAAGCAGTAGTATATAAGCAAAAGAGGCTGAATGGTCTTCAAGACTGTGAGCTAAGAACTGCACTATCTCATTATGTGAAATCAAGGACCATTTGAGAGCTTCTGTGAAAACCAGGCCTTCTTCTCAGCAGGTTTTGTTTTGTTTTCTTCTTTTTTGGTTGACAGGTAGAAGAGAAACTAGTTGTGGTGGGGTTTCTTCATCTTGTACATTCTTTACAACTGATTATGGGTAATTATCATACTGTTTGAGAACAAAGTGGGAGCTAATAAACCCCAGTTTAAGGACGGAAAATGAAAAGGTTGAGTTGCCCATAGTCACAAACCAAACCAAGAACTAGATATGTAATTTAAAAAACTCTGTCTAGAATATGAGGCCAGCCGCTTCCTCCAGCCAAGATGATTCCATCCAAGGCCTTCCCACCCACCACAATCAAGAGCCCAATTCCTGAGACACAGAGGCAGCTCAGATAGTCAGAGCTTCTTCATTCCCTGAGGTACCTTCAATTTCAGAAATGCGTTTTTCAGTTTCTTTCTCCATCACCTTCTGCTGAAACTGAATTTTTGCCACTTCTGCAATCTTCTCTGCTTCTATAATTATACACAAAAGAAGACACATTCAAAAACATTTCCCTAGTTCTGCAGGTACTTAGATCAGCAGCACAAAGCCTAATATTTAACTACATAAGGCGCTATGGGCTAATTGTTTTATTAAGTTTTATCTACCCAAACTGTAAACAACTCAATGGAAAAGAGAAAATTTATTTCCTACTTCACTGTTCTATTTTGACAGTGCTAATTTTGTGGGAAGAGAGGAGTACAAAAGGTAACAGCTCCAGTCCTTCATGGGATTAAATAGCAATGGTCCATGAGCTAATGGGAAAAAAGATACATAGTTCATGGAAGTGCTCAGAACAAAAACAGAGCAACATATATGCATGGCAAGATAGGACAATTATATAATGTGGCAGGACAAAGAAAGAATAAGGAAGGTAATTTAAACCAAAGAAGGCCCTCGGGAAGAAATCTTAAAAGAAAATAATGGACCCGACTTAGGAGGACATGGCGGAAGGCATACACAAAGACAAGTAGGTACGAATGAGCAAGTCACAAGGAAGAGGTGATACAGAGCTAGCTGACAAGAGAAGACAACAAAAAATAAGAATAGAAAGAAGCTAGAAGATCCCTTTCTTGAGAAACAGGCTAAAAAATTTAGCTTTAATATACTCAAGATTGACTGGTAAGTTATCACCAGGGAAATGACACAATGAAAGTATCAGAGAAGGAGTATTCTGACTGCTGTAAGAGTTAGAAGAGAAAGCAGGATAATTCACCTGAGGATGTGAAAACAAGTGTTGGGAATGAACAAGCTGGCTTCAGCAGGCAATTATAGGCAGGGAAAACAAGAGAACACCCTTAGTAAACCTCTGGCCTAACCAAAGGATCCAGCACCAGGGAAGCAAGACTCTAATTACACTTTCATTTCAATCACTGCAATTCTTGAAGAACATTCCCAATTCTCCTTTTCAGCCAAAGAAAGTGAGTATTTTTAACACATCTCTGGCCCCAGGGGGAAGTGCATAATGGAAAGAAAACTTCCAAGTGGTTTTTTTCTTTCCAGAAGACAGTATTCTTTATCAACAACTCTCGGGCACACCTACCTATTTCCCCATCAGCATAAAATCAATCATTATCATACCTAAAAATAGACTACTATGTTCCGTTGGACTGAAAATTTAGCTATAACCAGAAACTTAAGGTAAAACCAGGTGAGGAATCTGGAGTCTGCAGCTAGAACGCAGAGAATGGTGTCTCAACACAGGGGGACTATTGCCACAATCCCATTTAACACTGCTCTCTGACGTGTGGGGATAAACCCATAAAGAGCTGACCAAACTTCTAGCTCTAGAAAAATGGTGGAGTAGGCTAATGAGAAAACCCTTCAGCTAACAACACCTTAAAGTGCTACACAAAATATAACAAATTTGTTTTTTAATGCATGGCTGAGATCCTAAGAAAGAATGGGACAGTGTCAAGAGACATAAGCAAAGGGCGAGCTGAGAGCCTATCTGGGGCAGCCGCGGCGGTGGTGGTTATTAGAAAAGCAAGGGAGAGGACTTGGGTGATTGCCCAGGCAGGGCCAGGAGATGAGGCCTGGAGATGTTAGAACTGCGAGTCCTGTATAAAACCGAGAACGCTAAAGAGCTGCAACTCCAGTGAGATTAAAAAACTCTACCCACAGCCCACTGAGCAGCTTTTCTCTACCTAGATACAACACAGTGAAACTGAAAAACACCCAAGACAGAGAGAAAAATCTTAAGAGTGAAAAGAGAAGAAGTCGAACCAAAATAAATATTGCCAAAGTAACAAAGAATAATAAGTTTAGTTGAGCTTACAACTATAGGCTAAATTACCATTCAAGAATAAAACAAAAGCATTTCAGGCCAAGGAATACTGAATAAGTTTTCCATTCCTTAACCTTCATTTAAAAAAAAAAAAAAAAAAAAGGCAGACAAAAGAACAAATTGCCAGAAGCAATGAAGAGGAAAAATTACATAACACATGTAAGTCAAAATGTTTACTGTAAGAATTGATGATGATAATAGGGGAATAAAAACAACACAAAACTCAAATACTAGGCAACAACATGAAAAATTGGGGGACAGTGGTAAGAATTAAAGCATTCTCAGGTATTGTTCAAGAAGAGGATGGAAAGAATGATTAACATTAGACTTTGTCAAGTCTTAACATTTTACAAGTAATGATTATTTATGCATTCTAGAAACAGAATATAAAACTTTCAATCAAGTAAAAAGGAAGAATAAAGAAAATTCAATCAATTTAAATACCAATCAAAAAAAAGAAAAAAAGCAAATAAAAAATGCATGGTAAATAGCACAAAATTAAATGATATAAAAAAATCCAAAGATAGCAGTAACCACAATAAATATAAAAAGACTAAACTCACCAGTTAAAAGACAGATTCTCACATTGGATTAGATAACAAAATCCAGCTATATGCTGTTTACAAGAGACACACCTAAAACATAATGACATAGAAAAGTTGAAAGTAAAAGGATGTGAAAAGATACATCAAGAAAATAACTAACCAAGAGAAATCAGGCATAGCTATGTATTATCATCAGACAAAATAGAACTTGAGCCAAAAAGCATGTTTGGGATAAACAGGGTTATTACATAACAGGCACAATTCTCCAGGAAGATGTAACAATTCTGAACCTGAATGCTCTTAATGATATAGCCCCAAAATACATAAAGAAAAAAATTATAAGTCAACAAATCCATGATCACAGTGAGAGATTTTAACACACCTCTCTCAGTAATTGATAGCTCAAGAAGGCAAAAATTAGAAGAATATGTAAGATGTGAACACCACCACTCATAAGCCTGACCTAATTATATATAGAGAAACCTGCACCCAACAAATAGTGAATATATATTCAATCTTTTCAAGCACATATGGAGCACTTTCCAAAAAACGACCATGTACTGATAAGCCACAAAGCAAATTTCCACGAATTCTTAAGAATCCATATAACAGATCATATTTTCTAACTATATTTATATTCCAGGAACATTGGAAATCAACAAAAAGGTAGCCCCCTGAAGACCCACTGAATCAGAAATTTAAATGTACTTTTAATAATTCCTGAGTCAAAGAAGAAATCATAATGGAAATACTTTTTAAAAATTAAAATGGAACACCAGTAATAAAACACATTTCAAAACTTGAGATATGCCTAAAGCAGAACTTAGAAGGAAATTTATAATCTTATATATTTCCATTAGAAAAGACTGAAAACTAAAGAATTAAGTAACTCAAGAAGTTAGAAAGAAACCAATAAGTAACCTCAAAAAAAGGTAGAAGGAAAGAAATAAAAATAAGTGTAAATAAGCTAATTGAAAAGAAAAGTGACAACAGAACCAAGCAATTTAAAATCCAGTTCTGTGAAAAGATAAATAAAATAAGGCAGACCTCTGGCAAAATTGATCCAGCAAAACAGAAGGCACAAATAAACAACATTAGGAATAAAAAGGGAGCATACAGATTTCGTAGAGGGGTTTTAAAAAGGAAAAGAATTCTATAAATTTATGCCCCCAAATATGAAATGGACAATTTTCTAGAAAATTATAACTACCAGAACTGAATTAGAAACAAATACCTGAATAGACCTATATCCAATACAGAAATAAAATCAGTAGGTTAAATGTTACCACAAAAAACAAACAAGCATACAAAAAAAGCACAAACCCCACTAGACCAAGATGGTTTTTACAAGTGAGTTCCACCGAAACTACAAAGAAAAGATAATACATGTTTTATACGGAATGTTCCAGAACACAGAAAAAGAAGAAATGTTCTCCAACTCATTTTGAGGCTAGTGTAACCAAGATACCAAAAAAAAAAAAAAAAGAACCCAAAAAGATGACAGGGAGAGTACAAGGAAAAAAATTATAAGCCAATCTCATTTATGATAATAAAAGTAAACATTTTAAAGAAATCACTAGCAAACTATATAGAGAAATGAGGACTATAAGGGGGTGAATCTCCTACATTATGATGAAATGGGTTTATCCAAGGAAGACAAAAATGATTCAGTAATTTAAAAAAATCTATTAACGTAATTCACATAACATCTTAAAAAAGAAAAATTATATAGTCATCCCAACAGATATAGAAAAAAAAATTCTAAAAGTTTTAACAGCCATTCATGATAAAAACTCTTGGCAAGCAAGCAGCAGAGAGAAACTTCATTAACCCGATATTAGTTAAGAACAAGTCAACATCACTGGGACTATTTAAAGTTAGGAAGACAACAAGAATGCCTGTAACCACCCTTTGTTTTCAACAAGGCATAGCCTAAAGCAGTAAGATAGAGCTAAAAGATGTGGGACTACCAATAAAAAAACCAAACTGTCCTTATCTGAAGACAATATGATTGCTCACATGGGAAATCCAAGAGACTATTAAGAAATAGCAGCATTTTGAGCAAGACTGTTAAAAAACAAACAAAAAAAACAACAGCATACCTATACAAAAGCAAAAATCAGTTAGAAGAAGCACCTTCAACAAAGAGCTTATTTATAATACCAAAAAACTTGAGGAATATATAGGAGTAAATCTCCAACAAAGATTGTGCAAGAACTTGAAGAAGAAAATCATGACACTTCTCATAAATGGAGAAATGTAACAGATTTATGAGACTTAATATCATAAATATTGTAATTCTCTCTGAAGTGAAGTATACAGGTAATGCAATTCCAATCAAAACCCCAATACAGTATTTTACAGAACTTGAGTTGGTTCTAAAATTTACATAGAGGAACAAAAGACCTAGGATAGCACAAGATAATTTTACTAATAGTCAAGGAGAAATTGACTCTCACAGATAGCAAGACTTAACATAAAAACTATAATAATTGAAACAATATTGAAGAGGCCAGACCAAGAAATTGAAACAAAATAGAGACCCTAGCAACAGAACAAATCACATGTAGGATCTTGTTACATAACAGATGTGACAATAGAAATAAACAGAGGAAAATAATGAACTATTCAATAAACAGTCTGCAGAAAATTGGCTTGCCATTTGGAAAAAATAGAACTGAACGCCTATGTCACACTAAACACTTAAATAAATTCCCGATGGATTCAAGACCTATATATGAAAAGCAAAACTTTCAGAATAAAATTTTTACTTTGGGGCTGAGAAAGAATTCTTAAACAAGACAGGAAAAGCACAAGAAAGGAAAAGATTGATGAATTTGATTACATGAAAATTAAACATAGACGTATGTCAAAAACATCATAAAGTTTAGACAAGTCACAAGCTGAGAGAAGATATTTTGCAATGCATAAACCTGGGAAACTATTACTATCCAGAAGATATAAAGAACTTCTACAAATTAGTTTAAAAAAGTAATCAAATAATGAACCAACAATATAAAAGGCAATTCACATACTACCAAAAAAAAGGGAAAACCTGAATGACCAATAAACAATATTCGACACTATTTGTAATCAGGGAAATTTAATTGAAATTATGTGATACCATGTCCATCATCAAACTGGCATAAATTTTAAAAAGTGTGATAATTCTAAGGGCTGAAGAGGATATGCAGAAATGGGAATTCAATATGGCAGCACAGAAATTGGAACTCAAACTGCTGAAGAGAAGGTAGAATGGAAGAATCACTTTGGAGAGCAATATGGCAATATGTTATACATTTGAAGATGTATATGCCCTATGACCCAGCAATTCTACTTTAAGATATATATTCTATAGGAATCTGTGGGAAAATACACTTTTGTTTTTTGGTATTTCAATCTGTTAGGAATCATATTTTATAAATTATAATAAAAATGAATTACTAAGAACAATATTAAAAACAAAAGCACAAGTTCCAGTTTTTATTATTAGATTCAACAGACATAAAATTACTGTGTTAAAAGGCTGTAAGAACTTATAAACATCCATTCTCAATTTCTGTACTCATCTCATTGTGGATCAGAAACAAAAAGCTGGTGGTTAAGTGCTGACCCACACCACATGTGAATAGCACAACTCTAGGAAAACCCTCATATGTGTGCAGAGACCTGGATAAGGGCATTCCTGCAGCACTATTTATAGTAAGGGAAAACTAGAAACTACCCAACTCTTCATTAATAATCAATCAGAATAAACTGAGGTACACTCATAGAATGAAATGCACAGTAGTTAAAAATGAATATGTACCATATAAGTAAAACTCAAATAATGCTAGTTTGAAAAGGCAAGTTATGGATGGAATAAAAGAGAGCATTCGATATCATTTTTGTAGTTTAAAACAATTCTGTGAATTGTTTAGTGTTACATATTAATAACATAAAAATATGGGCAGAAAAGATATAAACCAACTTTAGAATAGAAGCTACTCTGAGAAGACAGGTCAAGAAATAAGACCAGGGAACGGACAAATGAAGTTTCAAATGGATATAACTTTTTTTCTTAAAAAAAAAATATGATCTGGAAGAAATATGGCAAAATGTTAAGCCTTCATGATACTGTTTTCTGTACATTCCTGCGTATTTGAAATAGTTAATGAAAGACTTCCTAAACTTTCAGTATGCCAAGGAACAAACAGCTGGGAGCTAGGATGGCAGTCTAATTATACAGTATCCTGGGGTGTTAGGGAAGTCGCTGTGACCCAACATCAGCTGTAAGCAGTCCTATCATACTGTCGGAGACGGTGGTATCTATCCATCCAAATTAAACTAGGTGCGTGTCACAGGTGCGTACTATAACCCTGAGCTTTGTCCCAAAACTTCCCAAAGCTGTATAAAACAAAAACCTTACTCCACAGAGGCTACAGCTGCCCCTAAACCCTATCCACTTTCTCCATCCTTGAAAAAGACAATAGTGGCAGCCGAAAAAATGGTGGAAAGCCAAAACACTTCATTAAGTATTGGCCTCATCTGCTTTGAAAGGCTTTAGGAAATCTGACTATACAAAGGAGTTTCCAGAATTCTCCACTGTATGATGCAATCTTATTTGAGTCCCATCAGTATCTAACATGAGGCTGGCAAAAAACAGGACAAACTCATAACACATGTACTTAGAGCCATCCATTTTAGAAAGAAATCTAAGTACCTATAATGGCCTTTTTCCGCTCTGTCTCAGCTTCTTTCTCCACCACCTTTTGTTTCTGGGTAGCTATAAGAAGTTTTGTCTTCTCAGCCTCCCTGTGGAGCAAAATATTATAAAAATTAGAAATGATGTGCAGTCACAGGCAGTAATTCTGACTCTATCCTGGGTCAGAGAACCATCTGCAACAAGAACTTTCTGACCCATTAAGGTAGGCAAGAAAGGTATTACCCTATTTTACATACAATGAATCTGAGATTGAAAGGTTAAATTATTTGCTCAGTCACTCAGAGGTAGGAATGAAATTTAGTCCTTTTGAATTTTAAACTGATTTTTCCCTCTAACTGTATCATGGAATGGCCTGTGCTCTGGAAGTATCTGGAGTGCTTCCTTTGCTGTGAGGCCTCCACCGGCCGATACAGCACCTCTGGGCCCATTAGCAAAAGGCACGCACCTCTGGGCAGATAGAGTCCCTTAGGTGCATGGTTTGGCAAGCAGAACGGAGCTGGATTTCAGCCCCTCCTCAGGCAGACACCCTGTGTAGTGGCCCTATTTGCTGTACAAAAGATCTAATTAGGTGGCAGTTTATCAGGTGAACTGGGGCTCAATGTAAGGAAAATTTTTCTAAGAATTTCGAGCTTTCTAATGATGGAGATGGCTGGCCTGTCACTAAGCATGTACAAATGGAGACTGGGTGACCATATGGCAGGAATGGTATAAAAAAATCACTAGTAGGTGGGAGGCTAGATTGGATGATCTCAAGGTGGTTTTAATTCTGGAATTCCAATAGTCTATAACATTAGAAAAGATCCAGAATTATCTGGAAAATAACTCCAATGGTTTCTCCAAAACGTTTACCCCAAAGCTCTCCCCTTTCCTCCTGCCAACACTGATAGACAAAAATGACACTGTGGATACTATGAGGTATTTGAGGGCAGAGAGCATATAGAATCATCTTTCCATCACTAGAAGCCATCATATTTAAGGCCTAAGACCAAATTGAGCCTTCAACAAATATTTTTTTTCTATAAATGGATCAGACGCATGATTTATCCAGTCTGGCACTCTACGTTTTATAGTTTTTAAAAAAGAGTTCCTTTTCTACAATAAAAAATGTGAAACTAAAACTCTGCATAATAGAAGACATAGACTTGGGAATAATAAGGACACAGAAGTATATCATTCCATAAAGAGTATATCATTCCATAAAGAAGTATTATTATTATTACATCTTGAACCCCCCATATTTATACAACTGTTGTATTCTTGGCTTTTGCAAAGTTACCGTTCCAGCATTTCATATTTTCCCTCTTAACAAATCAGCCAAATTTCCTAATGACTTCTGTTTCTTCTTTTTAGTACCTGTCATATGAGAGTAACTACTGCCATTTCAACTGTAATAGGTATTCCCCTAAAAGGGATCTTCTAAGAAAGAAACTAACTTCATGCCAAACAAGTAACTTCTCATACTCAGTCAGCCCTGGACACATGGAAGAGAATACTACCAGGAATCAATTCAGGCAAATTATAAAGATCCAGGTCTAAATTTAGATACACAATCACATACAAACCAAACTTTACACCAAAATGGTGTCTATTCTTACCATTATAACACAGCAACAAAGTACAGGCAAGGCACTCTCTCCAACCTTAACAGCTAAGACTCTGTCCCTCCTCTATTAATATTTAATTCAAGGTATTATTCACAACCAAATTATAGCCCCTTAGGCTTCCAACAATAGTTCTACAGCAAAGTGCATCTTTAGCCACTGAAACTGCTCCTGAAATGTCCATATATAAAGAGAAAACTAGTGAAAGTCTAGTGGGAATTGAGACACCAGAATAGACAATATCACTAAAGTATGGAAGACAGGCATATACCACACCCCAGAGTGTAATGTCTCACACATAAGTTTCCTCTAGACTGGTAAATTAATATGTAGACAGCCCTAAATAAAATATTGGGATCCCATGCATATTACTCACATTAACTCAAAATTTCTTCTTATGGCTTCTGGGATTTTGGGTTTTGTAACACGCACAGCCTAAAAAATAAAAGTGAAAAAGCCAAAGTATATTTGAAAAATAAATCTTCAAACTAAATCTTGTACAGAAGAGTTCCTCAAATGAAACTAATAAAACAACTATAACAGCTGCCTCCTAACACATGTGGGGATCCCATGAGAAAATCTACTTTTCCTGCCATCCTACCAAGAATCGAAAATAAGCTGCTTCTTGTTTCCTTAAAAAAGAAAAAAAAAAGCCTGGCTACAGGAAAAACCACTCTACCCCCTGCAGAAATAAATTCCTTTAGGGAAAAAGTTCTCTCTTAAAAGACCTTTCACAAAGCTCTTTAGATGGCTACTTCAGTTTCCTTTTCAAACTTGCAAACCAAAGAATCAAAAGGAAGGTAAACTTCCAACATGTAAATTGTAAAGTAGGAAACAGTCAAAAACAAAAATAAAAACAAAAAACCCAGATAGTACATGTAACTTAATACAGTGGACAGTAAATGAATTTCCCACTTCCTAAACCTGTAATCACTCAGTACTGGCTGTAAATAAACAGCCCAAGGCTGAAAGAAAACAGCCCAAGGCTGAAAGAAAACAAATGCCACTTAACAGCTTATATTCTTTCTTCCTAGAATCTCACTTAAAGCAAAGTCTACTTGCCTTTGTAGACACTGTTAACTAGACACTTTGTTGCCCTGACCATAGTGTACTGTGACATAATTACCTCATCTACTTTGAAAACTCAGTTTCTTAAAAGCTGACTTTTCTACATCACAGACTTCATCTCTCAAAACCTTTTTATTTTACTAGAGAAACATCCCTCACTCCCCACTTCCACTGGAAACACACAAAAAACACTTTGCTGATATGAAGAAAGTTAATTTCCCTCTGAAAACTGGCTAAACTTTTAAGCAACAAAGACTAAGCACATAGCCTTCCTTAAAGACTTTTGAAAGGCTTTAAAAATGTTTCAGCAACATAGCCTTCCCTACGTGAAAGAGAACAGTCAAATCTATACATAATTGTATTAAAACTAAATACAAGAATTAGAGTGAAATGGAGTAAGAAGCTGGGGACTATGGTGAAGAAACTCATTCCACACTGACGGCGAGGCCTGTGAGGCCACGAGGAACAACACATGGAGACATCCAAAAGACAAAAATTCAGAACCAGAATTTGTGAGAGATGCCAGTTTTCACTGATGTGACGAACAGAAATAGAGATGACTTCCAATACATTTTAATGAAGATTCAGATGGAAGCATTGTCATACTGCATTTAATTAAGACACTAGCCACCTATCTTTAGTCTTATAAAAAGAAGCATAAAATAGAACTGCTTTCTGAAGACTTCAATCTTGCTGTATGAGGCTGAAGAACATACTATGTGCTTGCAATTCTTGGGAAATCTCATATAATTTTCAAATGTGAAAATATAAACACCTATTGTAACAGATACCATGAGTTAAGCTGCATAGGAGATTTAAAAAATAAAATGACAACATATCCAAAAACAACGGTCAAAATGAACGTTCACGTGCACGGGTGTATACACATACACACACGCACACACACACACACACACACACACACACACAGTGAATGAAGCAAGGAAAAAAATGCTGATGAAATAAGTATATCTGTTGAAATTGACCCCTGGGATATAAACATGTATTTTAAACCAACAAAAAAACAAAACACCAACAGAAAATGGGCAAAGGATATGAAAAGGCAATCAACAGAGAAGAGTATAAAAGGCCAAAAAATCAAAAGATGCTCAACCTCATAAATAAGGAAATGCAAATCAAAGAGAGAGGTTAACTTCCCACCTCCCCCCATTGAGCAAAAATTAGTATATCTGATTGCTTCAAATGCTGGTGAGGTTGTAGAAACAAGTATTCACACATACTCCGGGTAAGAATGTAGATATGTACAGCCACTTTGAATAATAATTTGTACATACAAGGAGATGCGTCAGGAATGTTAACTGCACTATTGCTTACTCATAGCAAAAAACAAAAAATTAAATGGAAACAATAGGGAAATGGTTATGTAATATAAAGGAAGAAATCCTAGGCAGCTGTTAAAAAGAATGAGCTAGATCTCCAACTAACAACCTAGGAAGAATAGAAGAATCAGTTACATTCACATTTATTATCTTTAAAACTGAAAAGCTCCTCCAGCCACAACTGAATGTACAACAAGAAGTTTTTAAAAAGTTAGCTCTGGACATTTCACATCACTGCTTAACTTTGGCGGCTCCCCCCACCCCACCCCCAGACACCCATCTGAGATAATGGTTCCGTGTGAGTGAGGGCTGGCAAGACCTTCACCATCTTTCCCGCCTTGTTTATGAGATCCCACGTGATCCCTCATGGTGAAAGCACACTCTCAACAGCAGTGTGACACTCCAGACACATGACATCAAACAAAGCTTTATCTAGTTGCAGTAATGTTCACAACAATCAACTGATCTCCTAGAAACTCTGACAAAGGACACCAGAAGCCATATTACCGCTTCTCAGGTAATCCAGATTCAGAGCCATGGCTTTCAAATGTTATTGACCATGAATGACCAGAGTAAGAAACACATTTTACAGTGAAACCCAACATAAACACCTACCCACACACTTACCTAAAACAAGTGAAATTCTGCAGAATGTTGAACTGCCTACACAACCCACCTTCTGATTTCTTTTCCTTTTCAATTCCATTTAATTTAAAATGCTGGTCATGATCCACCCAAACTGATTTTAGAACCCACTAATAGCTTTCAATCCAATCTGAAAAAACACTGACCCAAAAAAAGCAGACATGTAACTCTCACCACCCTGTCTCCCAATGCCACCACCACCGCCAGTTTCATCTGCTCCCTTGCTTTTTACTCAGGCCACGCTACAAACTTGAACTACTTTCCTCACTCCTCTCCCCCATAGAGATCTTACTAATTCTTCCAGATTTAACTAAAATCCCAACTTAGTCATTTCCAGGTAGACGCTTGAAATGGTCTCTAACTCTAAACTCTTAAAGTAATAATCATCCAATCAATTTGTCTGTCAATTAATACTTTCTTACATCTACTTTGTCTAAAACTATCGTTCAAATCTTATACCTGAAACCCTTTCTCATAATCTTACTGAGGGCAAGGGTTACTCTTCCACTAAGTTATAACTGTTATTGTATCTTAGTAATGCCTCACACATAGCAGTATGTGGCTTTTATTTCCTTGTAAAAGCCTCAGCTTATCTGTTTCCTCTAAGAGTTCAGAAGAAAATGCCACCCATGATAAGTTAAGAGTATTTTATTTTGGCAGAAACCTAAAGTCAAACTGAGAAAGATAATTCTATAAATCACCATAGCACTTTGATTAAATAATTGCTGAATAAACAGTCTGATGAAAGGACAATTAAGACCAAAGCTCTCAAATTTTCCTAGAAAAAAGGGCTTACCTGTATCGTGAGGCCTGGGGCCATGAGGTTTAAATCTTCCTGCAGAGCCTGCTTCAGGTTTTCATCTATTTGATCTGTTTTTGAAGGCAAAAACAACAGCTCTCATGACATTCAAAAAAATATTTTTACATTGTATTAATATTGAAACAAAACCAATCATTATTAGATCTAAAGCACTACTCTTTTACAGAGCTTACACTTTTGTGCAGGAGAAAGTGTGAGGAATTATCAAACAAAGAAATTAAAAAAGATGACAAGTAGCTAGTCTAAGTTTATCCAATAAATGCAAAATTCAGGTCTCTAATCTCTTAATTCAGTGTTGTTACTTAATATGTGTCCTGATTCTCATTAAAAAAACAAAAACAAACGAAACATAAATTCTTATCTTCAGTTAATCTTTACCCCAAATCCCCAAGTAACTAAATTTCATTTCCATGGATCTCTGCCTATCATTTTGGATTTAAAAATAGAGAGGGTGCAAAAAGGGTCATAGGAAGGTGTTTGAAGCACATGCGAATGGACAATAAAGATGTCACTTCACTTGGCCTTGTAACTCATGAATTGTCGCTTCACCTCAACAGTACTTTCACCATTATTAAAAAGACCAGCGATGGGACAGATCAGGATAGATGTTTTCTCATACACCGTGCAAGTAGTTATCAGTCATCAACAAGGAAGCAACTGGTAGATGTCTCAATTGATTAACCATCCCTATGCCTGCCTCTAAGAAATTCACTAAGAATTCCAGGAGTGGTCAGAGCTTTCACTATTACAAATGGAAATAACTTGTGCAGAAAAGTAACATAGCAGGCCTGCAGCTGCAATCGTTACAAAGGCTTGTTTGCATGGTGGCCCTTAGCTGCCATGTGGGAATTTGGATTCAGAGAGGATTCCCACTATCCCCAGAATGGATAAGAATGACTCACGGTGCCTAAACTGTTTATACAAACAATGTGGTTTGTTCTGAACACCTGCTTTCCTTCTGGGAGTCTGGAATTTTGGTATGTGCTAGCAGAGGGTGCCCATGTGACCAGCCTCCAATAAAAATCCTGGGCTCTAATGAGCTCCCCTAGTAGAAAACATTTCACACGTGTTGTCCCATGATTCAGTGCTGGAGTAATTAAGTGTACCCTGCGTGACTCCAATGGGAGAACACCTTCGGAAGCTCGTGCCTTGTTTCCTGCAGACTTCACCCGCTGCCTTTTCTTTATGCTGATTTGCTTTGCATCCTTTTGCTGTCAGACATCTTAGCTGTGAGTACCACTCTGAGTCCTGTCAGTCCTCCTAGCAAATCATCAAACATGGAGGTGGGCCTTGGGAAACTGCAAGACACAGACTTCTAGGTTTCCCCAAATTATCTAGTAAAATAGCAACAAAGCTAATTTTTAGGAAGTTATCGTAGTAAAAAAAGAATATAATCTATAAGTACTGATCTTTTTCCAAACTCTACCGAGTTATGTATCATGCACTTCAGAAAATGGTTATCATTCTTAAAATATCTTGTTTGAGTAACTATTAATTTAATCATAAAAATATTAAACTTAAGGAGTATTTTAAAGATAACTGCTCTATCATAAATTCAGAAGCGCTCAAATAGCATGTTTACTAGTAATATTGTTATAGTGTGCATAAATGAGTTGAACAAGATTTCCTATTGGTTATTTGCATATTTAAAACCAAGGCGACACTTACCAAACAATTCGATGTAAACTTCCTGAAGTGTGTGGGCACTGCAAAACTGGTTCAGTTCATGGTGGATTTTATTGAAGATTAAGGTCTTGTCATAATCTGCAGTGTAGTTCCTCACGATATCAAACACTGAAGGAGAAGTACAGTTTATGTTTACCCCGTATCTTCTAATTCAGCGAAGGTAAAAGTTACAGTGATGTGATACACACGTGGAAAAGTACCAACAAAACAGTGAAACACAACTCACAAACCTTGATGTGCTCCTTGTGCTCAATTTTCCAGATATTACTGCATTTGTAATTCTAATGGACAAGCTTCAAATTCTATACAATGGAGAGTATACATATCTTGTAAATAAGGAACTGCTAAAGTTTTCAAGCAAGGGCATAAAATAATCAGATTTGTACTTTGGCAGCAGTATGAAGATGAATTGTGAGGTGCAAAAATCAGAAGCAGGAAAGTGTGAGGCAATTACTGCAAAGCAAAAGTTTAGCGAAGAGACAAAGAGAAACAGTGGGAATAAAAGAAGGAAACAGCTGCAAAAGTCCACTTTCAAAAAGGCAGGTTTTAAAGGCTGTAAAAAAAGACACCAGGTTAGAAAGGAAAGAAGCTAACATTTACTGGGCCAGGTTTTAAGTCAGGCAATTTATAAACATTAGCATTTAATTCTCACAAAAAAATCTAACTGAGGAAACTGAGAAAACAGAGAATTTCAGAAATGTGCCTAAGAGCACATACTAGACCTACCAGAAGCTGTGCACTATCTATTAAAACATGCTGCTTTCTCCCTACAGACCCAAGGACTTGACCCACTGGCATTCCCTTGGTGGACAGGCCATCAATAAATACTTGCTAACTAACTCATTTGCTTGGTCATTTCCAAATGTATTGGTGATCCAATAGTTTCCTCTTTACCGCCTGCTAGAGAACCAGCATCTCTTCTTTGTTCTTATATTTTTTCCATCATAATCCATTTCACTGATTTGTTACCAGGGGAAGTAGATGAATAAACACAAGGAAAATACTTAATCACTGAAAAATATAATCCAAATCCACTTGACAGTAATACAACTTGCTCTCTGCTCTGAAATCCTTTTGCTATTTGTGCCTGCTCCAGTAACATGTAATTTAGCATGACCTTACATTCCAATATCTATTTGGTATCATGTCTTCCCAAGTAAAATAAAAACCTCTCAGTGCCAACGTTCTAACTTCACCTTTTTAAATTGTTTTTGCTGAACACAGTATCCCGTATATACTTAGCATGACAATTTTAATAGTAAAGATAAAATAGCAGATCTTTCTATTGAAAGAAGGGTCTTGAAGAGATCCATGTACATCCATGTTCATAGCAGTATTATTCACAAAAGCTGGAACTTGGAGGCAATCCAAGTTTCCACCAATGGATGAATGGATAAACAAAATGTGGTGCATACATACAGTGGAATACTCAGCCTTAAAAAGGAAAGAAATTCTGACACATGCTACAACATGGGTAAACCTTGAGAACATTATGCTGAGTGAAATAAGCCAGTCACAAAAAGACAAATACTATATGATTCCACTTAAATAAGGTACTTAACGCAGTCAGAATCATAGAGACAGAAAGTAGAATAGTGCCTGCCAGGGGCTGGAGAGAAGGGGAAAAGGAGAGTGATGGTTTAATGGGTACAGAGATTCAGTTTTACAAGATGAAAAGAGTTATGGAGATGGATGGTGGTGATGGCTGCATAATAATGTGAATGTATTTAATGCCACAGAACTGTACACTTAAAAATAGTTAAGATGATAAATTTTATGTTATTTGTAGTTTACCACAATTAAAAAAAAAGCTGGAAAAAAATCAAACGTAAAAAAAGGCTGATTTTCTTCAGAACTTCTAAATAGGTTTTTGATTTGAAAAGTACCCACTCCATCTCTGTGAATTTTTATCTTTTACCAAGAAAATGTTTTCCCCACACAGTGGACTTTGAGATTTGCAAGTTATAGCAAATCTCAACTAGAAAAGATTTTTCTATGGTCACAAATCAATGTGGCACAGGAACTGATCAGTTATATTTTCAGCATGCAAGGAAATTATCTCTCATCCTGACTGGATAAAGTGTTACTTTCTAGGAATTCTAGAAATAATCAATGACTGTCTTGCTCTTTAAAAACGAAGAGTAACCCATACTGTTGCAGCAAGTCGACTTGCGACCTATTTCTGCCACCATTCTTTACAAATGGAGAAGATTCCAGTGATAATTTTTTATACCTATCAGAAATGAATGAGATCATAAAAACTTTAAAAGTACCTTTCTATTCCTCAGGGAATCTCTTACTTATAAATACTCTGATTATAACTAAAAACAACAGAATAGATCAGTAGTACCATACCTGCATAAGGGGCCAACATATTAACCACTTCTATTCGGTCAATATAGATCATGACCCCACCACTAAAAACAAAGAAATGGAAAAAGTATGAGCCAAATACAAATATTATAATCTCAGATCATCAAACATATCACACACGATAGAAATTTAGAAGGAAAATCTAAAGACATATACCACTGACTGATTAAAATGACCCCACTAGTCACTCCTGAGATAACCCTACACACACTCACCTGGCTCCTCTCATAGCCTCTGTAACTGCTGTGATCAAATGAGCTCACATGAATACTCAACCTGTAACCCAGAGCTACATAGCACTTTGCCCTTACTAACTGAAGACAGCAGCTAACGCAGTGCTCTTCTCAAACTCTTCTATCAAGCAACCAAGTAAAATGGTTCCCCAGGAGGTGTGGAGGCCAGCCACAGTCTGATATTCTTTTGGTTTCCTGCCTTATCTTAATACTACACCAAAAGTTTTAATCTACTTTTTATCTGTATTTATTCTAATATGAAAACAAGAATTTTCTCCCAGACCTTCAAGTAAAAGTGACACTTCAGAAAGAGAAGTCTTGTGAATTAATGGCTTCCTATACTTCCTGGCCTACCCTGAAGGGCTTGTGAACCTCAATTTAAGATACATACAGTTAGAGATTTTAAAACTAAACAACTAAGCCTTCTTAACAACTTACAAGGACAGTTTTTGTTCTCCTAAAAAAGGGTAATACCTGCCTATTGAAAAAAATCTGAGAAACACAGGAAAGCATGAAGATGAAAAAAAATTTACCCAAAATCTCCCCAGCTGCCAATTTTGAGTCATCTCTAAAGGGAATCCATAAAAGAGAGTTACAGATAGACCTAGGGAGAACTTGATAGTAAATATCAAATATCTTTAAAACAGAGCGAATTTGTTCCCTTTTAAAAAGCATTTGTCCTTCTATAGATGTCATAGCCTCTTTTATGTAGACTTGTAATAATGGTATTTTAGTCATTTATAACAGAGCATTAAAAAAAATACCTTCAACTTTGCATTCTTCTTTTGATACAATTCAACGTACGATTATACTCTAGAAATAATTTGGGTCTTGCTTGCCTGTATCTCCCTAATTCTTTAGGGCAGTGATTTTCAAAGTAGGGTCCTCAGACCAGCAGCACCAGCAGCACCTGGGAACTTGCTAGAAGTGCAAATTCTTGGGCCTCATTCCAGAGCTACTGAATCAGAAACTCTAAATTAGATGGCATTTAATACTACAGATGAGAAGATAAGATGATTTCATTTTAAACAATCTGTCACTGAACACTTACTCTGAGTCAAGTGCTGGATTAGGCACTTTTATATACACTAATTCTAATCCTTATAAGAACTCTGCAAGGTAGGTCTTATTACCTGATTTTTATACATGAGGAAACTAAGCTTAGAAAAGTCAATAAAGGCATGTGTGGTGGCAAAGAATATATGGGGACTCTGTACTTTCGCTCAATTTAGCTATGAATCTAAAACGGTCCTAAAAATACAGTCTATTAAAAAAAAAAACTCAATAGAGCAAATGTGGCAGTGCTGATATTTGAAGTTAGGTCTACTGGCTCTAAAACCCTACTTTTTTCAGTAACACCCTAATGGCTCCTAAGATGGAAAACACCTATTTGGAAATAGGGCTTTCCTCAAATAATGCTTAGAAGAGAAACCCCCCTAGGTTACTATCATGCCTATTTGAATCACAACTTATTAATAGAAACACCATCTGAACTAAAGGGAGGGTGGTAAGCGAGGGGAGCTTACCTTGTTCCACAAGGCACATTTTTAACTTCATCGGTTTGTAGTGTTGTCTGGGGAGGTAAAAATATCTCATCAATACTCCGGATACGTAGTGTCAAAGAACTACTGGTCCCAGAGGAAAACCTCTGGAGAACTACTGAGACCTAAGTACTGGAGAGCTCCATTACAATTTCAGTCACCAAAGGTCAGCTATCATAAGTCATTTCTTTTTGTATCCTAGCAGACATAAAAGCCTTGAGACAAAATATTTTAGAGCTAATGTCTGAATCAGGATGCACTAGAAGAGTTCCAATGTTCAGTCTGAAAGCTTTCATTTTAAACCTCCGAGTCCCTTATTTGCCTGGAGCTAGCCTGGGGTTGCAAACTACACGTCTCACCCACAAGGACACACTGCTAGGACTTTGTGCTCTGAACTCGGATTCCACGTCTACTGTTTACAATGAAGGTAAAAGAGAACCACTATATGCATACCAGTACTCTACAATGCACAGGTAGCCTTGAACTCAACTGCAACTTCTTCTCTAAAGCAATGGTCAGTACTTTAGTTCAAGCCCCAGTGATCTCTCAAATGGTCTGTTGGATTTCCTTTTCAACAGAAGCGCCGCCACCAGCACTGCTCCTCCTGGTGAGCCAACAATCTGGTACGGAATTACTTTGCCCCTGCACACCTTTGTTCGGATTCAGAATGACTCTCTGGTTCACTCTGCGGCCTCCAGTAGGTAAGCACCTAGTGAGTGTGTTCTAGACTCAGGCATCTTATTAATAAGCACAGAGCAACACGCTACTTTATGGAAAGCATGGTCCCTGTTTCCAAACAGCTCACAGTCCAACACAGGAAATAACATCCTTACAAAGCAATCCATAACAGGTGTAAAATAACAGGGTATAAACTCAATTGTTAGGTATTAAGTGGCACAGAGTAAAATGATAGTTTGAAAAGCTCTGTGAGGTGAAGTATTTATAAGCCAGGTCTAGCAGGAGAGAAGTAAGTATGGATGAGGCAAAGAAACATGTTAGGTTCAATAAATATCCTATTCAAATACACAAAGTTGAGGACAGACTGTGTGTACAGGTGACAGGAAGCAGACTGGCTTGCCTGGAGCAGAAGGGGTGATATAGCTGAGAGCTGCAGTTCTGAGATGAGAACACGGTGCTGTTAGATAGAATGCCCTGAAATGTTCGCTGGGGGGCTTGGGTTCTCCCTAGTCTATCTTATATACAGCCTCCAAATGAACCTTTCAAAATATGTTTTTTCCTTAATTCCTTGGCTCACATGTGGCACGGTTCTCATTATCCATCACATCTAGAAGCAAAAAACCAGATGGAAAGCTAAACTTTTAATTTATTTAGGCTGACTTAGTAAAGGCATGGAAATTGAAAGCTGTCAATCCAGGAGACATAATAGAGGAAGGATTTAATAAGTGGTTGCATACAAAATTCCAGGAGGGAAAAGAACACAATACAACCCTAGGGTTGAGAGATTAGGGTGATGGCAAGCACAGTGACAGGTTCTAGGTGGAGTGAGGGGAATTGACGAAGACACGAATTCAATTTATTTCAGTTCCTTCAAAACATTAACCAAATTCAATTTCCATGTTCTACACCAATGTAGAAGGCTAGGTCTCTTAATGTGTTCCAAAAATTCCTAAAAATAAATTTCTTTATGTCTCATTTGTATAAGAACAATTTTTTAAAAGGGTTTTATAAATATAATTCTTTCCTAGAATGTTATTGTTCCACACATTTAAAAAAAGAACATTTGTATTTAGTCACACCGGCTCCAGCATTTAATTTTTTTTGTAAATGCAAAATTAGTTTACACTGAAATCTTTTTTCTAATTTCATTTCCATTTCTTGTATGATAGTTTACTACAATATATGTATATATACACACACACACTATATGTTGTATTTGTTACATGTGCAATTAAATTCTAAAACCTATTTAATGTTCATCGTTTGTATCTCTCTCATATATAAATCGTTCCGTTAGTATGAATCGACATACTAAGCTCCAGGAAGGAGCTTGGCTCTGAACAGATCTAAAAAGCCTCTAATTTCTAAGGCTCTGATGATGCCATTAATAACATCATTGTAGACTGTTTGAGCTTTTGGTGAGGTCACATAATTAAAACGCTTTCTTTCATGGAGGAATAAATGAAGTCTACAGCAGTTAAGTAATTTTTGCTAAGTCATGTAACTAATTGGTGCCAGAGCCAAACCTAAGTCTCCAGGTTTCCGGCCCCACGTTCACTACACCATACTGCTTCCTAAGAAATCAGCTCAGTTTAACAACTTTCACAAATAGAATGGTCAGGAATATAAGTGGGTTAACAACCCCTACTTCAAGAAGCTTGGAGACTCTCTGAAAAAGACACACAAAACTTAGAGAACAATACAAGACAACATTATTAAGAGAAATAAGACCACGGGACAAAATTTACAATACAGACTTTAAGAGCTATAGATTAGAAGGAGAGGGATTTGCGATGAGCCTTTAGAAGGCTGGCAATTCACAGACAAGAGAGAAGGAAGGAAGGGAGAAATGGGGAGAGAAGAGGTGACAGTATGAACCAAGGCAAGAGTGAATAAAATAAATATAAGAAAACAATACGGAAATCGGTCTGACTAAAGGAAGAACACATTTCATTTCAACAGACACAATTCTTGCCCTAAGCCATCTAAAAGGGAATTGGAAGGAAACCTGGAGAATTTAAGTATTCATAATGAAACTCTAACTTAGTGGGAAGCCTCGACTTAAATTACAAGATAAATACATTAAAATTTGCCTGAGTCTCGAAAAATCAGCAGATAGTAGACAAATTTCTGAATTCAAAGATTTATAATCACACTGAGTGTGCAAGAGTAGTCACAATAAAATCCTGTTTTGTCATCTTATGTCAAGATATATTTAATAAGTATCTCCCATGGCCAAGACACTGTTCTCAATGATCAGACGCTATTTCCAATATTCTGGAATGCTATCAAAATAGAACATTCACTAAGGTTCCACATAATATTGTGCTGAATGTCCCAGACAAAAATGTGAGGCAGAAAAGCTGTGTATTAAAATTCAGATCCACCATGTTAACAGTAGCCCAAGAGCTTGCCTCTATGGAAACCAAACACTGTTCTACACCAAGTGATCACTGATTTGTATTTCTAAGTGTGTTCTAAAGTCCTGATTTTATTTTCACTGCATCAACAGAAAACACCACTATATAGACGGGAGAAATCAGTTCTAGTCAGTTTTTCCAAGCTGCATAGGTATTACTGCTTATATACTTCAAAAAGAGTGAGGTGGCTCAAAATCATAACCTGTGCTGTGACAACTGTACTTTGAACTTTAATTTCTGCATTTAAGTAAATACCACCATCTGCTTAAGCAATAAGGAAATGTATCTCCACCCACAAATGTTGTAACTGTTCCTGTCACACCTGTCTATCCAGTGTGGAGGCTTTCCTAAGAATCACTCACCTGCACAGATCTGAACGTAGTAATGAAAGGCAACATGATATGATAGCCTGGTCCACTGGGGTTAGTTAGTAAAGCTCCTCCCCTGCAAAAAGATGTTTCAATTTGACAAGATTATAGAGAAATGCTCTTTCCAAATCTAAAATGCTGTAATAAATATTCACTCTTACTCATGCTGCTGACCTATTAAAGCTTCACTAATATGAATTACTCACAATGAACAACTGCTGGTCCCTAAAATATCTGCCACAGCTAACAAGGTGAAAGGATCACATTAAGCTGCCGATGTTACAGCTTGTTTCATAAGCTCGACCAACCATACCTCTGGGTCTCCAGCACTGCACTCAGGTAGGAAGGATTCTCCTTGGTCTTTAACCATCTGAGAAGTACTTGTGAAAAAAAATTCTAAGGCTCTTAGTTGCTATACTTTAATTGCACATAACACGAGTTCAAAACATAATACATTTAATCACTATGTTGAAAAAAAAATGACACAAACTTTCAAGGGAGGAGAGAACTTCGAAGGCTCAAGAATCTTTTAATCTACCTACAAGGCAATTAAAATACTGGGGATATAAAGTCTATATAATAAACAACAAAAAATTAGCATAGAAAGATAAAGGGTAAGGGAATACAACTATAAATAGATAGGATGTAAGCGTGGACTTATTTACCAAATGCTGGAATGTGATAACTATGAAAGCACATCTTGGAAATTATAAAAGGGAGGCATTTTGGAGGCAGATATAAAAAAAGTCCTATTTTACATTGTGAAGAATAACTTCATAGAACTTAAGTTTGTATCTTGAAAACAGACACAGGTTTGCAAAAAATCCGTTAACTAATAACTTGAAAAGGATGACCTGTTTTAGGTCCATCCCTAAATTCTTTGAGAGCCATGCATTTTCCTTGGTTTTACTGCCAAGACAAGACGGAAATATGGACTAATCTGTCATTTTTTATGCTAGACCTCCATCTGCTAAGACATATCACTACACTTGTATTTGAAACTAGCGTTTCACAGAGAAGACTGTTTCTAGGACTCAGAATGGATCGAAAAGTAGAAAATACCACTTTGGGAGGATGATGGAAACCAGAAGTGGAAGCCCTTTCAAATACAGCATTAGCACAATTTCTGCAGACTGTCCTCTGTCTATATCAAAAAGAATTGGTGGTACTATGTTGAAGGAAAAGCTATTCGAGCTCAACTAGAGAGCAACACACTCCACACCATTTCTTTCCTCAACCTGAAAAGAAAGGGTAAGGTGGCAGGCGGGTGGTCCATCAATGCTGTGTTTCTCTCTCCAGGTCCAGGGAAGACATACGAGTAAAAACAATTGTCATGGTCATCATTATTTGGCCTTATAAGCCAAAACCAGACACTACGGGCTTTTAAAAGAAAAAAAAAAATCTAAAGAACCATCACAAACGCGACCCAAGCCAAGTTCTAAATTGAATCTAAAGCTGCAAACTGAAAGCCTGCACAGTTGTACGGAATACGACAATTTATCCATTTCATCAGTTACAGGTGGAGTGACCTCTGCCTGCCTGCCTGTCTTTTTTCTACAAATGATTGCACTTACTGTCTACCAGGAATAACTGGAGGGACTCTTAACCTTGGCACCAAATGGACATAGTACTAAAGCTGTCCACCACCCGGAGGGGGCTCTGCAAAAGCCTTCCTTTCCCCCCCATACTCTCCCTAGGGCTGGGACGAAAATCACTTTCTAGGACTGGAGAAGGCTCTCCGGACGCTACAGAGGAAACAACTTCTTAGATGCTCCTCTCCCGGGAGTCCCCTTTCTACCTGCCGGAGAAGCTGAGCGGGCTGCACACGCTGCTCACCTGTAGTACACAGCCAGGTGTCCTTCCTCGATCTTGTGGATGGAGGCGTAGAGGAGGACAACCACCAGACCCACCACTGCAGCCACCAGAACCCGGGCTTGAGTCATATTCATGCTTGTTCCTCCTGAATGAAGGAGGAAAGGACCCCAAGGCCCGTGAGCGACAAGCCTACCCCCTCGTTTCCACCCTCTACATCCGGACAACTGGCTCCCTCCCGCAGGCCGAGCCGGGAGTCCTGTGCCTCTTTTCCCTCATTCTTTCCTCCTCGCAGAACCCGTTCTCTCCTCGCCAACCTCTCCGCCGGAGGCGGCCCGCAGGCCGCCCCTGCTCAGTAATCGTCGTGACACCCCCAGCTCCCAGTGGCCGCTCCCCCGCCCCCCCGCAGAATGCACTAACTGAGAAGGGGGCCAGGGGCAGAGTTCGAAGGCAATCCGACCCCTCCGCGGCGCCTCACCGATCAGTGACGCATCGCCCCCGCCCGCACGTGCAGCCGCCTCCCCGGCCACGCCAACCGCCGCCAACAGCCGGCCCCGCCCACTCGCCCAGCCCTGCGGCTGCGCAGGCACGCACGCCGACGCAGTGCTCGCCCTGCCACCAGAGACGGGGAGCGGACGGGACAAAATTCTCCCGGCTGCCCTCCGCGCAATTTCCCTTGAAGGTACGGAGGCTCTGTTTTGTGCACTGCTGGTTTCCTGCTCCAGAAGAGAAGTCGGGAATCTGGAATAAGGGATGCAGAGAAAGCAGAGGGCCTCTTGTTCTTTTGCAGAGACCCGCCCCTACACTCAGTGTGGTAGCTGTTCCGTTTTATGACCTTTTGTGGTTTATACCGAACTCTATGTGGCAAGCATGTGCTTCAGGGACAGATCCTGCACTGAATTCAGGAGCAACCAGACTTACTGCCAAGTAAGGTGGAAGTTCAGAAGAGGAAGATACTCAATCTAACCGCATATTCACTCATCAAGTATTTTTCTGAGCACTTATTATGCCAGAGTGATGATCCAAAGAGGGCTTTATGAAGGCCATCCAAGCAATAGGAACAGCGTCCTCCAGGAAAACACTACAACAGTGAGCATTTGAGCTTCCTTGAAGCCAGTATGATGGAAAGTAGGATGGTAGGCTAGGCTAGGCTCAGATTTTGAAAGACTCAAATGCACTTTTTTCTTCAGGGAGCGGGTACTGGATGGCTACAGAATTTTTCACTGCATATTCTTCTTTTCTTTTACAATATCCATTATGTGCATGTTACCCAAAACAAAAAGGACAAAGTTAAAGAGTAGAGATGGGAGTGAGATGGATAAATACAAGGGAAATAAGTGCAGCATATTAGAGTAGGTTGGGCAAGAATGGTTCCTGTAAGCCTTGGAAGGCTAGCAGTGGGAGCACAACTGGACAAGTAGGCTAAGATTTAAGGACTCTGTAACGTCTTGGGCAGGGAAGTATGGGAAAGCAGTGCTTTAGGGCCAGTGAGTCTGCAAAATGGCTTAGAGGAGAGACACAGACTGGAGGCAGGGAAGCAAAGTGGTTAGACAATTGCGGGCCCAAAGTTACAATGGCAGTAACTGGAAACAGGAAGGGGTAAATAGAATCAATTCTTCATGAAAGCAAGCCCTCCCAGACCACTTTACCCTCTCCCCTCAATAAGTGCATTTACCTGTATCATTCATTTGACTCTTACTACCTAGGAATGTCCAGGACCTTGTTGGTTCCAGATAGGTGGTATCTGCAGAGCTTAGCTTTTTTAACTAACGAAAAGCAAAAAGAATGAAAAATAACTTGTTCCAGTCTCTGTTTTCTCTTTGCAGAACTGTTTCACGCACTCTCTTGATTTCTAGTCTGAGAGGGGCAAGGAACCCCTCCCTGTGCCAGTAACAGTATCAGATGACTAAAAAGTTAGAAGACAACCCAAGGTTTCAAACTTAGATGACTGGGAAAATGACACTACTAGAAAAAATAGGGATGGTGTGTCTAAATTTATAGGGCAAGATATGAGCATGGTTTTTAGACATGAATAGTGGTGACAGGACATCTCAGGTGAAAGCACTATATTAAAGCAGCTACCCAATATGGTCTTTACTATACATCCTGTATAATTCCATACAGGAAAATACAGTAAGAGCCTATTACGTTATCCTCTGCTCCAGTTCCAATTCATGGAAACTTGAAATTTTCCCAAATCATATTCAACTACAGTTGACCCTTGAACAACACACGTTTGAACTGTGTGGATCCACTTACATGCACTTTTGTTTTCAATAAATACAGTTAACCCTTCTTATTTGTGGGTTTCGTGTCTGCAAATTCCATGGATCAAAAATGGTATTTTCGCATTCCCAACCTCGGTTGGATGAATCCACAGATGCGAGGCGCCAACTGTAAAGTCACAAGTTCCATGTGGATTTTCTGCTGCGTGAGACTTGATGCCCCTAACCCCACTCATTGTTCAAGGGTCACCTGTATTCATCTGATTTTAATGAATAGAGTCAAAAAGTAATTTAAAAATCATTTAATACACAAAGTGAAAAACTATAATACAAAAGCATTTCACATTTTTTTAAAAAAACAGTATCTTCTAAATTACTTAACAGATGATAGATCCACAATCCTTAATCTGAAATTGTTAGGGCCAAATGTTTCAGAATTAGAAATTTTCAGATTTTAGAAACATAATTCAGTGCATATGCCATATTACATAAACCTCCAGCAGGGTCTGTGGCAGCACCCTTCCCCCCGCCGAATAATCAAACATGTTAATATTTCCACAGCAAAATAAATGAATATTCACACTAAATGGGATAAGTATGTTCAGTGTTACTTCATGTTAATTTGCGAGTTTTGTCATCACGCTTCTGAAAAACCTTGTTTTCAAAGCTTTCTGGAATCACAGATAAGGGCATGCAGACCTTTATAAATTTGTACAAGACATGAAAGATTCCTGAAACAAATGACCCATTTTTACAAATGAAAAAAAATAAGCTTTCAAATACATTATAAATTAACAGGCATCTCTTTGATATTACTAAATGTACATCTTAAATACATATACACATAGAACACTTAAGATTTATCAGTCAATTGGTATTGAAGGCACAGATACACAATCCCTCCTATAGGAAAGGAATACTGTCAAATGTGCAGTAAAATGGAAAATGGGATTGACCCAACTCCTTATGATGCCAGGAAGAGCACTGCTGAGTGCAACACAAGGAGGTAGGGGTATTCTTCAAGAAGTGCAATTTGACTTGTGAGCAGTCTCTTCCACAGAAACACAGGTAGACAACTTTTACTTAGAACATATATTGAGGTTTCTTCTCTGTATATACAGAGGGTGCCAAAAAAAGTGTATGTACATTTTAGGAAAGGAAAAAACTATTAAAATTGTAATACTCAACATACACCGTTAACAAAAAATGAATACAAGTCACCTTTGACTTCTGCAATTACAAGAGGTGCTCAAAGTAGTTACCATCAGTGTCCAGACACTTTTGATTATGGCGAACTACTGATTGAGCAATGGTGACCAAAGTGTCCACTTGTATACATTTTTTGGCACCCCCGGTATTACTTTTGGCCTAATGCCCAAAAGTTAAGTGTTAAAAGATATTTTTAAACAGTTATGTTTTACGAAGTTTAAAGACAAATGGATTGCAATGATAGCTAAGTAGCTGTAGTATTTAAACAAATTCTGTCAGTTCAGGGGTTATGATTACCAAAAGTCAAAATATTGCTCTTGTAAAATCGTGTAGTTTTTTTATCACAGCCATTTCTTCCATTGAATGGTATCTGAAGAAGGGTCTCATGGGAGAAAAACAAATTTCCAACACGTGCAACAACTTCCAAAGGTTTGGGACAGTGAATAAGTGGCAAGTCATTCTGTTAACCAACTCCAATCAAGATTCTAAAACCAGGCATGAAAAAGTTACAATTAGATGTTGACTATAAGTGGTAGATTTATGGGTTCATTTTTACAGATTTTCTGTATGTTTGGGCATTTTATAATCAAAAGTTGAAAAATCAAAACTATAAATAGGTTACAATTAGTGTTGTTTACTATATTTTCTGCTAATTCAAAACATACTTCAAAGTTTTCATAAATATTTGAAGCAAATAATTAATAAAAGAAGAAATATACAGAGTTGACATCAAGACTAAATAATAGTAGGTTAGTTCAGTCAACACTTTATTGTAGTTTCTCCAAGTTTTAACAAATGAGTGATTCATAGTAGTAACTAAATCTTCTTAATATAAAAACTATTAATTACAACTATAGTAACAGTATTCATTTTGTATACAGCAATTACTGTATCTGAATTATAATATAAATCCTGTCCCATCTTATTGGAGAAAATTGATTGCTGAAACAAAAAGATACAAACCATTCAATCTCAATGGTCACATTGCAAAGAAAGCTCACATTCATTAAATTAAATCAAATTTGACCAAAAATGCTACTGTTGAAGATTACTGATAAGATGATACAATCCTAGTACAACCATAAATAAGAGAAGATGGGGATTTGAGGTCAAGGATATTCCTTGAATGCTCTTTTTCTTTCCTCTGAGAAATGCAAGGTAAAACTAGCATGGAAAGTTAAACCCTTTGCACCCAACATACCTAAAACACATATCCACATCCATATAAAAACTCACCATCATTCTACTGCTCTGTTCCTCATTTGCTTTATGAATAATAGTGCTTAAATGGCCAAGACAGTTCAAATTTTCTTCTATCATTTGTGCCAAAGTCTCCCTGTGGGATGAAAAAACAAAGTCTTTTCAAATTCAGCAAAGGGGCATATGAATTTCCTCTATTTTTTGGTCTTCAGGGTCAGGATGATCAAAGCCTTTCCTGCAACCCAGCACCCCCAATGCAGCTGATTCCTGTAGTCTCCAGTTTCCTCATCCTTCCCACTCACAGGCACTCAGAGGCACAGTCCTGCTTGTTACGCCAAGTGTTGCCTCTGCCCAGCTCTAATGATAAGAAGTCCACTATTACTCCAATCTGATTTTTGTCTGAAATATAAGTGGCACTTATATACAACTCCCCCCTCCACAACCTCCGAAAATGCTAACTGGGGGGAAAAAAGATCCTTATTGCACAGACAGATGAAAGATCTCATTTTGTTTCTGGAGTATATCCTTTTCCTTACAAGTAGTAAAAACAGCATGCTTATTTCAGAGAAACAAATGCAAGGGAGAACATACAAAAGTACAATCTGTTCTGCAAAGATCAGGGAAGGTGGACTGATTGGAAACTACAGGTGACAGCAATGAAAAAGGAAACAAGCAAGCTGATTTCTGAGGACAGCAAAAGAAAACAGCGTGACAGGGAAGCTGCCCAGAACCAAGAAGTATCCCTGGAAGTTTGTATTGGAAGGAAATCCTGATTCTGGTTTTCTCCTTCCATGCTTTCCTTTTCCCTAGAGCCCCTCTCCTCACCTTTTACTAACCGTCAGAGTCCCTACCTACTAGAATCAGTTGTAGGCTATGGATGATAGCCACTATTAGCTTAGAACTAAACTCTAATTCAGCTCTTATTCAACAGATGGCAAAATTAAGGCCAATAGTTCCCGATCCATGGTGATTAAGTACCACTGGTACATACTAATTGAAATCAGTTTTCCTTTATAATATATTCCTACTGGAAAGTATATTTAAAATTCCTTTCCAATATACTTACGCGAACCACAACATCAAATTGGAAATTCCCTGTATAGAGGTGACATTTGCAACCATTAGCATCCCCTAACAAACCTAAAAGTCTTTAATGAAAACAAAAGTGTTAGTAATGTATTCAATTTTATTTAACTCTGATTAATGGAGTATTTCCTGAAGTCTATAATAATTAATTACAGCCTGTGCTGTAGCTGTGGCTGTATTACATTGGGCCAAGTTTATAATGACCCCTGGAACTTGCTTTCTTTAAAAAAATAAAATACCTGATATCAGTTTGCCTTCCTGCCATGTACTTTTCTCTCATAAAAGTAGAGGACAGAATATGCAACCGCATGACCTCCTGAGCAGTGATGGAACATGGCTACACATCTGCAAAACTAATTATGGGCAGAGCTTCCAGGGAAATGCTGCTGCTGTAGAAGTCTCCGGGAGTTGTGAGAAAAGCAACAATACACAAGCTAGCAAAGAGCCACCTGCTCTGGCTGTGGCACATCTAATGCTGAGAAAAATAACAGATGGATAGTCATTCAGCTTTTAGCAGAAGAGTTAGTGATTAATAAAAGACTTCAAACTTCAGTTCCTATTAGCAAAACTGATTTAAGGCACTGAAAAAAGTTTGATATTAGAAATACTAAGTTATAAAATAGAGTAGATTCAACTCAGCAATTCATTAGAGAGATGATCAAGGTCCCCAAAATGATAAATGCAAAAAGATAGCATGATTTCTCAGTGACAAATGGTTAAGGAAGGAATAAAGTTTGGGTAAAAGAATTGATAAACCAATAACAGAGAGAGAACTTAGAACTTGGATTGAGCTAATAATGATTAACATCTGCTGAATATTTATTTCCCAACACTTTACATACATCATCTAATCCAATGTTCACAACAGGTCCAATTGTACAGGTGAGGATATATGAACAGTAAAAGAGTCAAATTAATTGCACAAGGTTATTACAAAGGGACAGTCAGGACTCAACCCTGCTCTAAATGGCACTGAAGACTATGCTTCAACCACTGTGCTCTACTGCCTCATTTCTACGACTGCTCTTGAAAACACAACTATCTATTGTTACAAAGTGAACCCACCCATCTTGAGGAGTTACCACACATGACAGAGGATGTTCACGTTCTGCTGAAGTCGGGGGCAGCCATGCTGATGCCTGAGGGGGAGTCACTGCACCTTCTAGACTGGATCCTACCAAGGACCGGGCTGAACTCTGTGTCTGCAGAAAAATAAAAATAAGATTAAAGGCAAGCACCTCCACTGATTCATACAATTTCCTACCATATTCTTAAGACACTTCCATTGCTACTTATGTGCACAATCAGAGTATTCTGCACAAAACTATCCCCACCTGTACACACCGCTACTAACTGTCCTGTCCCCAGCCCTTTTCTTCATTGACTAAAACCAAATGTATCTACCCATCAAATTCCACTTTCATTGGAGGAAGGGAAAAAAAAAAACAACAGTTGAACAAATGGTTTATTAACTAGTCAGACACATCTAGCCCCAAACCGGGGTGGGATACCACAGTAGTCCAGAGCTGGGAGGAGTATAAAAACAGGAGACTGGAAAGAAAAGAGTTAATGTAGGGTGATCATGAAGTCCTGCAGGTGAACTGCTAGTCAGACATCAAGCAAAGAACACGAGCATCGGGCCGGCCTGGTGGCTCAGGCGGTTGGAGCTCCATGCTCCTAACTTCGAAGGCTGCCAGTTTGATTCCCACATGGGCCAGTGGGCTCTCAACCACAAGGTTGCCAGTTCAACTCCTCGAGTCCCGCAAGGGATGGTCGGCAGTGCCCCCTGCAACTAAGACTGAACACAGCACCTTGAGCTGAGCTGCCCCTGAGCTCCTGGATGGCTCAGTTGGTTGGAGCGCACCCTCTCAACCACAAGGTTGCCAGTTCGACTCCCGCAAGGGATGGTGGGCTGCGCCCCCTGCAACTAGTCCTAGAGCTGAGCTGTGCCCTCCACAACTAAGACTGAAAGGACAACAACTTGAAGCTGAATGGCACCCTCCACAATTAAGATTGAAAGGACAACTTGACTTGGAAAAAAAAAAAAAGTCCTGGAAGTACACACTGTTCCCCAATAAAGTCCTGTTCCCCTTCCCCAATAAAAAAAAAAAAACCTTAAAAAAAAAAAAAAAAGAAAGAACACAAGCATCAACCCAACACAAACTAGAGTCTTCAAGAGGCCCCAGATGGTGCTGATAAAAATGCCCTTTACCGGGAATAACAGCAAATCAATGTCACATTAAAAAATTCAATAAGAGTTACTTACACAGGCAATTTTAAGGAGATGCCATATTTCTTTCTGCCTCTTTCCCTGCATAAACATGACCGTATTGTCAGCTTCTTTGATGCTACTGAGGGCCATTTCCACCTTGGGCAGTAGATCAATAATCTTCTGCTTGCAGCCCAACAACTTGCTGGAGAGATGAAATCAGTGTCAGACACTTACACATCCTCCAAGACCGTGCACCATACCCCCAAACCCAGCAGGGGAAACGAACCACAATCAGCGTCAGATTTAATGACTCATCTCCAAAGCAATGCACACAAACAGGACACCTAAATGCACGCAACTATGGTCAAGCTACCCATGGTACTGCCAGAACACCCTGGGTCTAGTATATTTACCAAAACGGGGTATTACACTTGGACAGCAAGAGGACACGTTCATTTTCAGTAGGAAATAAAACCATGTTTCTACCTGAGATGACCAAACAGCTCCTTGAGAACCCGGTCCTGACTCTGCACAGTGTGCACAATGACCTTCACCATCTCTGTGCTGTCGCTGTACGAGTGATCTGCAAAAGACCTCAGTCAGCGGGGAGAGCCTCCCTTCTGCATGAACACATCAGCCTCCAGACAAAAATTCCTAAAACTCTGAAACTGAAACTGCATTAATAACATCTCCACTTAAATTCAAAACGATTAAAAGATTTTGAGATTATATATCTATAAATAATTATATATCTAAAAACAAAGGATATGTGTGTATAATGTATGTATACATCACTGTAGCTTCAGAGACCTTAGTTGCCTATTTCGAGAAGAACAGCCTTAGCTATTTTTAATCCATACTAACCCAAGTCCCAGACACATGTGCAGCCTTCTAGCCAAGAGATCAATTTTTCTTGGGTGAATAACATCATTTATTTAGAAACAGTAGGACCATTCTTCAAAAGGAATTGTTTTGCCAATGAAATAAGCAATTCAGTGACCAGGTGCAAACGAAGGCATCATTTTCAAGGTAAACTACTTTGGTCTAGCACACGGGCCTGATCTCTGACCATTCCATACCTGAAACCGCAGCATCAACTTCTTTCCAACCTCTCTAATCTTAAGCAGCACTTGTTTTTTCCATCTTCCCCTCTTTTTGAGTTCCTTTTTTCTTTCATTCCTTCCTTTCACTTGCTTTAAAATTTTTTCTGTCTCAATTTTCTTGTTATTTTGCCTTCCCAATCTCTTAAATTCTCACAAACGAAAAGCTGTTGTACCATAAACATCTCAAGTTTCCTAAAATGCCTTTGTGTACTATGATAAAAGTGTCTTACCTGACGGTCTATGTTTTAACTGCTTATACAGATCAATGGCACGCTGTTCCCTATGAAAGAGAAAACATGCTTATATGTGACGATATTTCAATGACTAATAATTCACAACTTGAAATGAACAATATTTGAATAGAGTAATGAGTCCATTTTAAAGCAAGAACACATTGCCAACGAATATTTCACAGAGCATTTCACTAGGTAATAAGCAAGATCTCAAAATGTAAAGTTTAATATACTTTTTATCTGCTGTGGTCTACCACCACATATAAAATATCCTTGCACCAGAAACACTTAAATGGGCAAAAATTATGGCCTGTGGTTAGAGAAAAAAAATCTGAAATTTCTAATCCAAACATTTAGGAAGTTAACCTCATTTAGGGCATTTAATAGACAATACCTTGGCTCAGAAGTATGGAAAGTAGGGAAATAGTTTGTAACTTAGAATACCTGAAAAATTCTTAACACTCACATGAAAAGATACTTTGTTAAAACAGCCAAGGTCAACTCAAAGAGTTATTTCTAAAATTTCTGGTGTCTAAGAAAAAAAACTTCCTTTTGAAATATGATGCCAACATATTTGGGGAAAGGAGAACTATAGCAAATAACCACATACAGACTTCATCTGCCAGACGTACACAGAAAGAACCACCTGCTACAAAAAATTCAGACGTCAATAGTACAGACATGAATACATCCTTACAGAGATTCCATCAAGTCTCCCTGACGTCTTCCATAGGGGCTCTTCTGTAGCTCCATGATTTCAGTGTGCAGGGACATGATCTGATCCTCCAGGTATCCAATGACACCCACCTAAAATATGATGAAATACAAGAGAAATGACGCTCACCACCATACAACACAGAGAAGAACTCAGAGAATGACTTGCTACTACAGTAGAACTAAATGAGTTATATGAAACACTGATTTTGTTAAAGCCTTTTTATCTTTCAGCTTCTAACACTTAATCTTTCACATGAGGACATAACTTATTCCTATGTTTCTCTTTTCTCTCCTGACAACAGTGAACTACTAACATTTGGTTTCTCCTCCTGAGAAGCAAAAAGATGGAAGTGTCACTAACAAGACAGAGGACAAGTGGCCATCAAAACCACTGCATCTCAGTTCTGTGATTTTCATTGCTTCTTGTTCTTGACTGTCTTGAATAAGGATGAAGCAAGATAAAGACCATGATCTCCCACCCGAGGATACCGACTGCCCTAACCATGTCCTCAGGTTAAGTACTGGCATCAAGGACAGCAATAATTTAGTGGAACCATGGACAGATGTACCAGGTAAGGAAGGAATCTGCCACCTAGAGGATGATCTATCTAGTGTGACCATACAATTTATTCTCCAAACCTGCATAATTTTGAGAGTGAAAGGGAGCAGTATTGATAATTATGGCAAGATAGGTATAAACGGACTGTTCCAGGTAAATCAGGAAGTGCAGCCACCCTATCTAAACCAGTCAAAAAAATAATAGTGAAAACTACCACTTATTATTTATTCCCATTTAATCTGCATAACCTTACTAAAAAAGGTTTAGTATCATAATATAATATGGAAACTAAAGCTCATTGTGGCTTCAGCTTAATCTCATTTGCCCAAAGCCCTTGTTGTTACCCACTATAGTACTTCCCTCTACATACACAAAACATCTACTAGATATTTGTCTGATATTCAGGAATGACATGAAAATCCTCTACATACCCAAACCAAAGAAAGTTTCTAAGGGAGACTGCAGGAATTAATAAACACACAGAATAAACTCTGTAATTTTACCTCAGCATAATGGATAGCCTTTTCTTCCATTTCCTTCCATGCTTTTAACATTTTTTCTGAGGCTAAAAAAAAAAGTCTTAATTGGTTATCGCAGAAATAGCCATAGCTTTAATTACTGAGCTACCCACCTCCTTGCCACATCAACATCAAAAACAGTGTTATGGGTTGAGTTGTCCCCCCAAGATGATATGTTGAAGTCCTAATTCAGAACCTCAGAATGTACCCTGATTTGGAAACAGGGTCATTGCACATATAATTAGTTAAATTACGATGAGGTCATCCTGGAGTAGGGTGGACCCTTCATACAGTACGACTAGTGTCCTCAAAAGAAGAAACACAGACACAGACAGATGAAGGAAGAGCTCCATTTGATGACAGTCAAAGACTAAAGTGCTCCGGCTGCTAGCCAAGGAACACCAAGGACTGCTGGCAAAGCACCAAGAAGCTGGGGGAAGCAAGGAAGGATTTTTCTCCACAGGTTTCAGAGGGAGCACGGCCCTGCCAACACCTTGATTTAGTGAAAACTCTGGAACTGAGACGATAAACTTCTGTTATTGTAAGCCACCCAGCTCATAGTAATTTGTTACAATAGCCCTAGGACACTAATACAGATGGTTTTCTCTTTTTAAAAAAGGAAGAATTTTTAAAATATAAACATATTTTTTAAAAATCAAACATAAAAGGATATAAAAAGAAAAGACTCTCTCTTCCTCCTCATTACCCTCCACCCTAAGAGATCTTATTGTTATATAATCACTTGCTATATAGACACATACCCTTTTCCCTCACTGATGAGACCATCTATACATACTTTTCTTTCTTTACTTTTTCCCAACTTAAAACATCACTGCCATTAATGATCCAAGTGACCTTTAGGTCTACTTCATTCTTTTTTTAACACTTGTGTAAGATATACAGCTGACAATGCAAAGATAACTTGGCGAAATAATTATGTTTTGCCATTCACCAGAATACCTATAATACACAACTAAAAATAAAACATCAATCATAGAACCAGCTCTAGTGGGTAAACTTATTCACCCCACTAAACACTGTTGATCATTTACTCTGAGATAAACATACCTTATTCAAGATAAGTATACAAATGTGTTTGATTCCCAAAAAAGGATTTGTTTCATGGGGAAAATAAATAAATAAATAAATGCTGGTGGTGATCACTTCAGTTTATTTTATTTTAATTCTGCTTTTTATATTTCCTTAGTACATCTGAAGGTAGGTAAGCTTAAAGTCAAATACTAAAACATTGGAGGCTGCATATAATAAAAAAGTGAGACTACACAGTAGGTGGTTTGGGGAAAAAAATAAACCTGGAATTATTTGTGTTATGATTTATAGAAAGATAAGGAGTTTAAGATTTCCCTAGCTAATAAGTCACCCCAATACAGGTTTTGTACCTATTTTAAAAATGAGGTTTGAAAAAAATCACAAGTTCATAAATCACTTTTGTATTTTTTTTGGAGCTAAACAATTTATTTTAGTCTAATTGTGGAAAAAAACAAACAAACATAAAATTGCTCAACTAAAGGTTGAAAAAAAAACCCATCTAACATTCAAAACAACCATGGTTTATGATGCTTTGAGGTACCCTATTTCTTGTTCTAATGTGAATGAAAGAGAAACAACTGGTTATGACGTAAGAAGGCAAAATAGCAGATGGCTTCAAGAGAGCAGACACTTCTTTCAAATACATTACCCAAACACTTACATATTCCGTAAGTCATCTGTTCACTGTATCTTTCCAAGTCAAGCTGAATACTTTTGTGAAAGAACTCCAGTTTAGCTTTCAGTTGCTGAGATGCTGAGATCAAAGTGTTCTTCATTTTTGTTAAGTTAGCATTATATCTAAGAAGACTTAGCCTACACCATAGCCAAAAAACAAACAAAAAACAACAGCATTTCATAAACATTCGACAAAAATTTAAAAACTTAAATTGCTATATGCCCAAAGCCTAAGTTTCTGTTATTAATCTCTGAGAAATAGCTGATCACTAAAATCTGGTCTCTAAAGACTTCCTGCGTGTGATATTCTATGATAGAACAGTCTCTTTATAGTAGGATGTTCTTTTCAGGAACTACTCTTAAGCCACTGCAATTGGAAAGTTTCAGACCATTAGTAAGACTTCTACGAGTCTGATCAGAATATTACATTTCAAATTGGCCCAATACTTTAGTATTGCATGGAACACTGATTAGTGAAAACTGGCAAGATTAACTCTTGAGGATTATGCACATGACACTGGCCCTATAAATAGAATCTACTTACATAGCTGCTCTTTGTCCCTGAAAGAGCCTGCTGTAGTCTTCTTTTAGCCCAGATACATAGTGCACTGCTTCAGCCCACACTTTACGCAGCTGTATAATTGGAAGCTGTATTTTGCTGTCCTGTACTACATGTAAGAAGGTGGGAAAAAAGAGACATGGGTTACTTTTTAAGATTTAGAGTTCATTAATCATTCTTTGTGATTTCCTGTCCATACAAACATCATTCCCATAGATGCTAGAGAGAACTACTTGCTACTGTTCCATTCAGTTCAATATACATTTACTGAGAAACTGTAATATACAGCACTGCTCCAGATACAAGGAGAGATAAAAATGAGTAAGATATAATCACTACATAATCACAAAGCTTGCAATTATTCCTATATCCATCTTTTTTTCCTTGCTCTCCTCCAATCTGGAATACTCTTTTTTCTCTCCACTAATACAAATTCTTCATTTCTTTCAAGTTCTAAATCAAGTCCCATCGCATCCACAATCCACCACAGTCTTTCCTGCCTCTGAATAATAAACTTTATCTGCTAGACTACAAACTCAGCTCCAGGAAAACATACAGGGTAAACAGCAGTTTAATAAAATATGCTTTCTTCAATGCCAGACTTACAAAATTATTTATTCATGATTATCTCTTGCCCTTTCTTTGGTAAAGGGAATGTTACTTTCTAAAATGATGGCAGGTGTGTATGTTAAGCTCAATGAAATTCCATTTTAACATTATGAAATTCTCCAAGAATGAAAGAGATTCACCCTATCCATTAAGGTGGCAATTATATTCTGCTATTCTTTTCCAATGTAAACCTTCAGAGAAAAGGTGATACATGAGGGTTAATATTGAGAAAATACATTAGCTGAAGCAGACTTCAAAAAAATAAAGTATCTAGAGAAATCTTTGCCTCCTCTAATAATTAATAGTCTCAACTAACCCTTCTTCTATTCTTATATACCCACACTTTCTCCTGAGGCTTCCTACAATAGACCGAAAAAAACAACAACAAAAAAACCTTTTAAAAAAGTCTGGGAGGGGAGCCTGATATAAATAAATACACATACACACACATACGCACACACACTAAAAATTAAAGACTGAAATGGCCCAAGAAATGACACCCTAATAGCAAGAAGCATGGTGTCCAGATCTTGATCTCTAATACTGTTCTCCAATTAAAGGAACTAGGGCTCCTTGGGGAAATGGCAGATTCTATGATTGGGGCAGGAAATACACCAGACAAGCCTGGAGCACACCACACTGTAGTGCCAGGAAGTAAGGAAGTGAAAAAAAAACCTCACTGATGGGGCAAGTAAAAGAAGCATAGGAAGCCAACTGAAAGAGCTCCTAAAGGCCAAAGCTGCAACAATTTGAACAAAATAAATTAATATTGGATTATAATCCAAAGTATAAAATAATATCCATGAATCCATATTGATATAATAATTGAGTAAATTAATAAATGGGAGAAAAGAGACAAATCTCGTGTACAAAAGAATTCCAAATAAATTATGTGGACACTCTACCTTAAAGGAAGGGGAGCAAAACTCCCTACTCCTTAGTGTGGGTTCTATATAGTGACTTCCTTCCAAAGAGTAAAGTATAAAATGGCTGGAAAAAGACTAAACTTCACAGTGCAGAAACCTGACAAACACTACTTCAGCCCAGTGATCAAGGTCAATACCAACAGCCATGAATCACATTGACAGAATGTACCCTTCATATGTGCTAAAAATGGCACTTTACTTCTGTGATTTTTCTCTCAAAAACCCATCCTAGTTTAATCGTGACGAAAAAATAAGACAAACTGCAACAGACGGGCATCCAACAGTATTCCTCAAAACTGCCAAGGTCATCAAAAACAAGCAAAGTCTGAGAAACTGTCACAGCCAAGAGGAGCCTAAGGAGACATGACAATTAAATGCAATATGGTATCCTGGATGAGATCCTGGAACAGACAAAGGACACCGGATACAAACTAAGGACATCTGAATAAAGTATGGACTTGAATTAATAATAATATATTGGTTCATTAATTTTAACAAAATGTACCACACTAATGTAAGATCTTAACAACAGGGAATACTGTATGTGCAGGGGAGGGGAGTAACATGAGAACTCTGCCATCTGGTCATTTATTCTGTACATCTAAAACTGTTCTTAAAAAAGAAAACTAATAAAAACAGAGGAATGATTACATAATTTTAGCTCTTATGCCCAATTTTGTTCTTGATTTTACAATTTTGTGCTTGATTTTAGTTTGGGGTACACAGAAATTGACCACTTCTTCAAGAGAAAACAACAATTCTCACAGAAGAAATGAAAACATTTGAATATTAAGCAGTATTCACAGGATAAAATATTTGAACATGCTTAAACATTGAAGGAGCAACTAAAAATTAAAAGTAGGCTTCATTAACAATGGAGATTCAGTCTCCCATCTGTGAGACCTAGCTTCAGCAAAGTAACTCTGCCTCCCAAACGAGGGATCTGGTGGTAATTTAAAACCTACCTTTCACCTTCCAAACTACAGAAATCCATTTTTCACCACAAATGGAAACCTGAAGTATGACATACAGAACAAAAACACCAAAGACCATTTCTACTAATCATGGTGAGTTAAAACTGTACTATTTCAGGTTTAAAGCTCAGTCAGTAAATGGATTAGACTTACCAATATAATTTACACAGTCAGATAAACTTCTGGAAGCAAACGGTCCTTCATATACAGTCTTACTTTTATCAAACAAATAAACCATATAGCTATCACAGCCTCTCTGAAAAAAGAAACAATTTTTAAAAAGATCTTTGAACATCCTAAGTACTTCAGCACCAGATTTCCTACTCTGAAATACAGATGAATAAAGCTAATGTTCATTAGCATACATCTTACAGACTTAAGGTCTAAACTTTTGTTTAGGAAAAACAAATAAATAACTTCAGTATGGGCTAAAGTGAAAATCACCAGACCCAAAAGGACAAAAGCAGAAAGTCCTAAAAACATCTATCCATACAATGGGAACACTATTCAGTAATCAAAAAGAATTCGTACAGATACATGCTATGACTCGAATGAACCTCAACAACACAATGTTAAGTACATGAAGTTTGATACAAGAGACTACAGGTTGCATGATCCATTTATATGAAATGTTCAGAAAAGGCAAATCCATACAGATAGAAAATAAATTAATGATTGCCTGGGGAGGGCAGAATGAGATTAATAGTTAATAGACAGGAAGAATCATACTGAGATAGAAATGTTTTGAAACTGACTGATGGTGATGGCAGTGCAATTAGGTAAATTTACTAAAACAAAAACTCAAAAATCCCCTGAACACTTGAAATGGATAAATTATATGATATTTAAAATATGCCTCAAGTCAAATAAAATGAAAAAGGAGTCATGACCACAATCATATTTTACCATCCATCTATCTTCTCACAGGACCTATGAGACTGCTGGTCTAATCTCAAGGTTCTAGGCTTCAAGGAAAAAAGGAAAAGAGGGAGGAGAGAACTAGCACCAAAGACAGTCATACAAAGTTCAAAACAACGAATGTTTCACTTCTATCCGGTTTACCTTGCAAAGCAATGATAAGAGAAATAAGTACGATAAAAATTAAAAGAATTATAAGATGTGCATCACCACCCCCCAAGGGATTCCAAATACACATTAAAAAATGCAGGGCATGCAATCCCCTATGCAAAAAGATTTCTTGTATTTTTCTAAGTATATTAGAATTTTCTTACTACTCCATCTAGAACACATTGAGAGGCTGGTTTCCGAGGATCCAGAGAAATTCCTGTCTCTGAAAGAAGCTCTTGAGAAGCAGTATTTATTCCAGTTTCACGCTCAATACGAGACTGCAGTGAATGAAGACTTTCATCAGGTGGTAACAAAAAAGAAATTATCTTTGCAGAAGTCATATTTAGGATGTGTACTATCTGCATAAACAAGAAAAACGAAATGATTATTGATCATCTGCTGCTAGATACTAAAGGGAATATGAGCAAAAGGCATTATCTCTGTATTAAACAAGGTTCAGTCATTTTCCAAAGTGAGACTTCCTTCTATAATTATAAAATGACATTCTGAAACTGGTTTACTTTTCTACTACAACAGATGTCAGTCCCAAGGAATCAAATTTCAAAGTTCTAGGGATGCACAAAATCATGAAATAAAACCCATATTTGAAAAGGCAACACTTATTTATTATAGAAATATATCACAGACCTGGAAGGAAATGTTCCATTTATGAAGTGCCTAATAGACGCCAACCACAGAGTTAACTGCTTTATGTTTAACTTAACATCCTGTTAGTTAATTTTTAACATAACAACCCATTAATTAGATCTTCTAATCTCCATTTTGGCAAAGAGAAAAACCAGAGTTCTGAGAAGTTAACTTGTTAGAGATCACACAGCTGATAACTCATAGAGCTTAGATCTGAACTCATATCTGTCTGACTACCTTACATTGTCTCAAGAAATAATCATCTGGTAGAAGATCTAGGCTTTTCTTTAAACAGGGAAAAGCATAGTCATCCTCATTCTTCCGATTAGGCAACAAAATCCCAGAGCAGTAATCTGCCTAAGGGCTCAATTAGATAAGAAAACAGTCTTATTACTCTCACCTAAAGCCCCACTGAAAATAGGAGTAGCCTGATACAGGACAAGAAAGTGCGAGACTGAGTTAGATGGGACTCTACCCAGGTACCTAAGGACAGCCACAGAGTGAGGAGTCAATTTTTTAAACACAACATGATTTTAAATACTCTTCCTTCCACTATCCTTAGGTAAGTTATACAAAATTAATACCTGTGTTTCTCCAATGCCTTACACTGATAGTGTATGCAAATGATTAAAATTATCTCTGCTGGAAATGCTTATTACAGAGATAAAGTATTAACTTTCTTTTAATATACATAGAATGACCTTTTATGTTCAAAAAAGGTGGGAGGAAGAAAAAGGAATCTTCACAGTTGACATGGATGTACAAGTATACCAACTGAGACCTTCCATTCTTTCCCTGCCTAGGCCTATTTCACACTATGATAGCTGCTGCTAATAGCAATAGAAGAAATTTAGGATGAAAAGGCGAAGATGGACATTTACTTTTATACCAAGTATATGTCAAACTAGGGTAAGTGATCATGGCATCCTACTATCAAAGCTGAACCAGAAGGAAGCAAAAGGAAAGGAGAGGAAACACAGCTTAAATTTATCCTTTTGTGGGGCCGGCCCGGTGGCTCAGGCGATTGGAGTTCCATGCTCCTAACTCCGAAGGCTGCAGGTTCGATTCCCACATGGGCCAGTGGGCTCTCAACCACAAGGTTGTAAGCTCAATTCCTCGAGTTCCGCAAGGGATGGTGGGCTCCGCCCCCTGCAACTAAGATAGAACACGGCACCTTGAGCTGAGCTGCCTCCCAGATGGCTCAGTTGGTTGGAGCATGTCCTCTCAACCACAAGGTTGCTGGTTCAACTCCCGCAAGGGATGGTGGGCTGCGCCCCCTGCAACTAGCAACGGCAACTGGATCTGGAGCTGAGCTGCGCCCTCCACAACTAAGACTGAAAGGACAACAACTTGACTTGGAAAAAAAGGCCTGGAAGTACACACTGTTCCCCAATAAAGTCCCGTTCCCCTTCCCCAATAAAATCTTAAAAAAAAATTTATCCTTTTGTTCACTGGAATATTTAATGACTGCCTACTATGGTACATACTATTAAGTGTGTTGTGGTGGTAGGGGATATGCAAACTGAGTAACTTAGGATCCTTGCCTCCCATAGGACAATGGTCAAATAGAAGAAAAACATTAAGAAACATTAAGAGAACTAAAATACAAGGCAAAATGTGACAGGTATTGTACAGGTTCCAAAAGAATATTTGGTAGCAGGAAAGTGGTGCTTTATAAAGGAGGCACTATTTGAGCTAAACTTTGAAAAAGAAGAAAGATGAGAAAGCGAAAAATTGAAAGAAGAAATGTTCTTCTAGGCAGAAAACAAGGTAGGCAGAGAGGTAGAAAAGAATGAGCATAATCAGAGAATATTAATAATCCAGTTCAAATTTACCTAAAACAATGTCCCCTGAGGGCACAATATGAGATGAGATAAGGCTGGAAGTGTAGGAAGCAATGAGACAAAGACGGATTCTGAATGACAATGTAAGGGTTTGGACTTTATTCAATATGCAAAAAGGAAGGCTTTCTAAATTGAGAACCTGACAAGCTCAGAATTGTAAAAACAATCAAAAGATGAATCTGACAAAGTAATTAAATATGTTAATGAAAGAGAAGGACTAGTCAGACAGTTCAAGTTTCGGACTGAGGTAACTGGAAAGGTGATAATTAAAGTAAGAGGCACAGGAAAGCTGTAGAAATAGATTACATGAAGCAAATATTGTTAGGTCAGCTATGGACATGGTCAAAGAGGCCAAAAATACCCCTCTGTCAAGTCAGACCGGTCCCCAGAAGCCAAGTCATACCCCTCTGCCAAGTCAGACCCCTCCCCGCATGACAGAGACTGAGGCCCCTGGCGTTTCCCAGAAAAGGCAGCAGACCGCTGGTGCGATAAGCAACTCCGGACACAGCCGCTCGAGCCAGATCTGCACTAGGGGGGCCTGCTCATCTGCCACCTCACACAGCCAACCCCCACCCCAAAAACCGCATATATGCCTCCCTCCCTCTACCCTGGGCTCGACTTCGCCGGCCCCCGTCTGTGGGACCCGGTGAACCTCGCCTGGGAGCGCAGAATAAAGCACTCACTTTTCTCAACCTGTCTGACTAGCCTCATTATCTCGCCGCAAGCCTTACAAATATGTTCAGTTTTTAGTAAGTCTTGGTGCCAGTGGGACCACCGGTTACATAGCAGTTATAAGTACTCTGCAGAAAAGTCAAAACTGAGGAGATAAATTTGGGAGTTATATTAATACATATTTAGTTTACAGTTAAAATTATATTAATACATATTTAGTTTATAGTTAAAGTTATACAACGGAAGAAATTGCCAAAGGAAAGGAAGAAAAAGTAATATGGAAAAACAGAAAACCAAGGAGAGTGGTGGCAAGTTCAGTACACTTTTTGAAAACTTTAGTTACACTTAGGGGTATGAAAAAGGAAGCAAAGAAGGAATAAGTAAATATTTCTGTTTCACCATTACCTTCAGTGGCAAGTTCAGTACACTTTTTGAAAACTTTTCTACATATTTAAAGTTTTTCATAATAAATAGTTGAAAAAATATGCAATCAAACTCTCTAAACTTTTTTTAAAAGGGAAAAAAACATTTCAGGGCAGTCAGTTAGCCAGGTGGTTAGAGCGCGGTGCTCTTAACAAGGTTGTTGGTTCAATCCCCACATGGGCTGCTGTGAGCTGCACCCTCCACAACTAGATTGAAACAACTACTTGACTTGGAGCTGATGGGTCCTGGAAAAACACACAAATTAAATAACCAAACACTGCTTAAAAAAAACAAAAAACATTTCAGTAACTATTTTCTTGATTTCTTTTCTCAATAAAAATAAAATATGCATCATTCCCTAATTGAACAATAAATACCTTTTAAAAATGCCCTACAGTAATACCAAACTGTTTTGCAGTTCATGCTTCTGTGTTCATGATATTCCCTTGCCTGTAAATCTTTCCCCCTGTCCAGTCCCCCAATTAATTTACTTATCCTTCAAAATTCAGTCCTATTATCATGTCTAGGAAGCATCCCTGAATTACTATGAATAGTACCTTTCACATACCTTATTCTGGACAACCTCACAATGATATTGGTTCTTTAAAGAAGATATTACTTAACCTGAGCTATAAATATAAACAAACATGCACGCGCACGGGCACACACACATTTCCAGATTCACAGATAGGTAAACAGTGGTGCTTCAAATTGAACTAAAGTGTATAGACCACAAAACACATAGGGAGGACTCTTTCCCCATACTCTATGACAAGCAGACGTTCACCGACCCCTTCTAAGTTTTAATGATGCTACAAGTACCATGACAAGTCTAAAAAAAAAAATCTCAGATAAAAAACAAAATTTATTGGAGGCAAAAAAGAACTCAAAGGTGCCACCAAGTTCTGCTTGCCTAACATACTGAGGGATGATTTATTCCTTGGCACAACAGAAAAAAACCAAATCAAGGAGCCAGGTTATTGTTTCAATGTTAGCCAAGAATCACATCAACATGGCTGTAAGTTCCCAGTTAAAAAACTATGCCAAGACTGGAGTAAAACCTTATATGATTACACTTTCGCATTTCAGTTTTAGAAACCGTATCTACTACAAGCAATCAACAAATATGGAAAGACTGCAGATGAGAGTTGTTTCTGGGTAGCTAGCATAAAGGAACCTCTCATTCACATCAGTGGAGATTTACTGAGAACCTGGTACATGCCCGGCTGTATACAGAACTGCTGGGGTAGGGGTAGTGTGGTGGTACAGTGGGCGATTGTTAATAAAAGCAGTAAAGGCAATCTCAGCATTGAGGACGAGGATAATTTACACGGAGGGGTATGAGTGCAAGACGAGAAACAATTACAAAATGGCAGGGACCATTCAGAGAAAAGGAGAGTTGAATATGTACCAGTGTAGGTTGAGTAGACACACAGAAATAGATTATTCTGGGCAGAAGGACTGCATCTGTCAAAGTACAAAACTGGAGCTTGATGGCATAAGGAGCAGGGACAAGCTGGTCCTGAGTGAAGGGTAAGAGAAGCAGGTCTGAGACAAATAACTTGGTTGGGGACCTGCATTAGGAAAGCCCCAAAAAGCAAGGCACAACAGTTTAGACTTGACTTGGTAGGCAAGAAGGAACTATGTTGGTCTCTTGGACAGGAAAATAAAAACGTATTTTCAGAAGATGAGCTGGGCAGTTCATGCTGCATGGACTATAGGATCAGAAGTATAGAGGCATGTCAGTCAGGTAGAAACCTTCCTCACCAAACGAGACCCAGTATGATCAGATCTAAATGAATGAGGTGATAATGGCACAATAGGAGGAAGAGGAAAGTCCAAAAGATGCTTCAAAGGGAGTAATCAACAAAGACCACTAAGAAGTAAAACTAAGAAGGCTTACTAAGAAAATAAAAATCCATCAGCTCAAAAACTATAATTTTCTTTTTCAAGTAAACATCAGGAAAAGACCATTAAAATATATTTCTGCTCATTTTCCAAATAAACTTGTTAACTTCAATGCAAGTCTCACGAAGTACACCCCCTTCAAACTAACCTTCAAATTCAGAATGTGATCCATTGATACAAAACATCTTGGCTGCTTCAAAGTAGGATCAACAGGTCCTCCTCTCTGCTGAGGATCCCAGTTCAGCATCAATTGTAGCCAGTTTTCCATAGGTTCTACAATTAAACTAGAAAACACAAAAATAGGGTGAAAATCATCATGTTCCAATTTTCCTTCAGTACTGGAAAAAAAGCAATTTTATAGGTTGTCTATTTCCTTTCTCATTACTTGTCTGTACCATTTTCTACCTCACTTTCAAATAATTCATGAAATGACAGGGGGCAAACTTTTTCCACAAAAATTAACCCAAAACCCACATATGTAAGTTAGTTACTGGCAACTCCAACGGGCAAGTCCAGTCCCATTCTCCAAGGAATCCGTTTACTTCAGTATCTCAAGAGTCTTCCTAGCACCTAAGCCAATCAGTTGAGTGGCAGCAGTTCTGGTTTCCACTAGACTTGTGCTGTTCAATATGGTCGTCACTAGTCACAAGAGTCGTCACTACATGCATTTACACTTAAGTTAATACAAATTAAATCAAATTAATTATTCAGGTCTTCAGTCAAACTACTCCCCTTTCAAGTGCTCAATAGCTTATGTGGCTAGCGCAGATACAAAACATTTCCATCATCACAGAAAGTTATGGTGGATAATGCCACTTGGAACAGACAATTCTCATGTTCTTTTATAACCCCAAAGAAACTGAGGCGAACTTCTCAACTGAAATATACTTACCTACAAAGGCTATTTGGTTGAGGTAAATGACTACTAAACCGAACTTCTCCTGTCATCTCTTCACATGCAAATATACACTTTGGATCCTTCTTCTTAATTTTCTCATGCCTATAAATAACAAAGGTGAGACTCAGTTGACAACCTGAGTCTCACAAATACGCTAAGATTTCTGCCATTTAAATTTATTCAATTGTGTGTTTAAAAGGCAATTACACCACTTAGAGAGAGAGGTAAAAAAGAGGGCAACTGGGGGAAAAAAAAAAAAAAAAAAAGCAGGCAACTGAAACTTTTCATTCCCATTAGGCACACCACAGTTCCCTTCCATTTCTTACCAGGTAAATGGTTGCAGATGATGCAAAAAAGGCCTATAGCCAGCAATACATTCAAACACCATGGTCCCAAAGCTCCAATAATCAACAGTGGCTGTGTAAGGCTTATTCTCAAAGAGCTCTGGGGCCTTAAAAAAGAAAAAATGTTTCAAACATCACGCTATAAGAGAAAAGCTATTTTATTTTTGAACTACTATATTCATGACCTTCATAAAGAAAGAAAATCTTGTACACTTAAAAGGCAAAGAAACAATATACGTCTTACCAGATACTGCAATGTTCCCACGAAAGATGTACACAGACTTCCTTGGTCAACGTCTTTGGCATATCCCAGATCAATTATTTTATGTATAGTCTGAAAAATTGTAAGTATTAAGTGGTTAAGAAATTTGAAAAGGAAAGGCAACAATGTCTTATAAGGCTCTGGAGAGGGTGGTGGTGAAGAGCTTGGGCTCTGGAATAACACAAATGCATTTCAGCCTGAGCGCCACCACTTCACCAGCTGTGTGATTTTGATCAAGTTACTTACCTTCTCTCAGTTTCCTATATAATGGTATTACAAACAATCCCTACTTCACATAATCATTATTAGGATTCAGCGACATAGTGAAAGAAAAGAATTTAACACAGAGCCTTGTACATGGTAAAAGCTAAATATAGATTGGCTATTTTTATTTTGATATATTCGGAATAAGCTTGATCCATTAAATTGGAAGGCAACGGTAAGGGTGACTTCCAAACTTGAAGAAGCATCATACCGTCTTATAGTGAATCAATGTGAGTAAATACCCCTCTAACCGCAAGAATATCCTGAACAGTCTTTGGGGGAAAAGAAAAAGCAGACAGCCGGTGCCAAGCATACAAAAAAGGCTCTTAAGAGAAGCAGAATCATTAAGGTTTCATCACCTTCCAGTGACCACCATCTTCACTAACTAACAGACCACACAATCCGATTCCAAGTTCAGACTCTTGGCTTTACATCTTTATTGGGATGGATGTAAGAAAACTGCTCACATTATTCTGATAAAAACAAATATTTCAGGAGCCAATTCACAATTTCTGGTTCTTCTCAAGATGACTCACTTAAGAATCTGAGAAATCAAGGTTTTGAATTTTAATTACATATAGAACTTAGGAATTTGGGGGATAATGAGAGTTTTTGGTGTGTTTTTCTTAGATAAAAAAACATTTTTAAGTAAATGTACTTTTTTTCTTAAAGTAGAGCAGATCCAGGATGTGTGTATTTTTTGGATGTGCTTCATAAAGATTAACAAGTTATTCACGCACTGCCTACTATAATACCTCTGTTAGATACCATGCTGGGAAAACAAGTAAACAAGACAGATGCAGCTCCTTCTCTAAAGGAACTATTTTGTTAGCAGAGGAGACAAACAACTACCACAAAACCACAGTTCAGTGTAATGAGAGCTGGGTAGAAAAAGTATGGTGGGCAATGGAGGGGCACCAAACCCCAAAGACCAACTACATCAGGAAGACTGTATTCAACTGGCATGAAACATTTGCTCAGTTTTCACCTACCTTTCCACCAACATCCTGAAGAACTATGTTTTCAGGTTTTAGATCACGATGTATAATTTTGTTTTCATGCAAATATCGAATCCCAGACCCTAAATAAAGTTTAAAATGTATGTTGAGGTAAGAAAACACTGAATTAAAAAAAAATTCATCTCACACTTTGTACTTCTCTGATGCTCAAATTTATAGGGACCGTCATAACTATACAATTAATGACATATAGTACTTCAGATTTTCTCCATAGAAAATCAAGTTAACATTTACAAATACTGCAGAATTATAATATATGGTCATTTAACTTAAGAGAATTCACATTAAAAAGAACTAGAACAAGCAATTGAGAAAATCTCTATATTTATTCTTGCAGTTTTTTCCTCCTACCTAAATCACCCTCTTCAACTAGACTTTGGCCTCCATGACCCAGGAAAAGCAGCAAAATCAAAATATATAGGGAAACATATTCTTGCTTTTGAGCTTGCTCCAAGGGCCCGGGTGCTAGTTACTTTTGGGATTTTTCAGGAGTAATCCTGATTTAAAAAAGATTTCCCCCTAAGGGCTGACTTCACGACCTACGTCCATGAGATGCAATGCCACTGATAAATTATGCTAGTCAGGGAGGGAGGGAGAGTAAAATCGAATAAGGTCATTTCACACAATATTTTTTTTGTCAGCAAATTGGACATCTATTAGCCAAAAATGGACTCCTAGTCAAAAACGAAAAATAACAAAGTATCCTCGTTTTAACTTAGCATCAACAGTAATGGTTATAATTTCTAATAGATGTTAAAAATTTATGCTTTGTAGTAGCATATAGAATCATTTACAGATGAAAGGGGCATTACATTATGGTGGTACTTTCATATTGATTACATACCTATATCGCTCAGTAAAGAAAGTATCTGGCTTTCTTTAAGTCCACAGCAATTTTCTGGTTTGTTGAGTAGCTAAAGAAGAAAAAAAGAAGTCGAAAAATGTATACTGCCAATATTGCTGGGCAGTAAATAATAGCAGCACATTAAGCACTATACTCTAAGAGAATATTCAAGTAAAAAGATAAGTCGTGATTAATAAAATGTAAAGAGGGTAAAAATTACCAAATCCATATGGAAAACATGTAAATTTCATGACAAGGCTTATACAAGATAAAGGAGGAAAGTACTTGAAATTGAAAAAGGTTGAAAAATCTCACAGATACATATAAAAAAAAGTATCCAGATGGAAAATTTAAAATAAGATGGGAAAGATTTGCAATAGAGAAAAAAACTGTTTTATAAACACCTTAAACATTGATCTAACACCACCAATATAGTCCCATCCTGCAAACACCACCACCAACAAAAAAGTGCATGTTCTAAATCAGTGGTCAGCAAATATTTCCTGCAAAGGGCCAGACAGTAAATACTTTAGGCTTTGTAGGCCATATGGTCTCCGTCACAAGTACTCAACGCTGCCACTGTAGTGAAAAAGCAGCCATAAAAACAGGTTAACAGGCCACAGTTTACTGACCCTTATTCTAGATCATCATATTGAATGTGATTCAAACACTGCTAAAGTTTGTAATTTACTCTCTCATCATCTCAAAACATCCACACTACCTTCCGGAGATCTCCTCCAGAACAGTATTCCATTGCTAGAAGAGGCACATCATTAATCAAAAAATTCAATTCCTCAGGAACATCACAGGCCTTTACAACATTTGAGTGGTTCAACCTAACAAGAAGGGGAAAACATTACAATAAAAAAATTTTTTTTCCAGTGAAAAGGGACTGAGTTTGACATGGTAGTTAATTAAGGAGCAGTGAGGAGAAGAAAGGCTGGCATTATACATAATTTAAAATTAGTAATTTTTAAAAAGAAAATATAGATAAAAATACTATCACTTTTACTACAATTACATTTCTATGTGCCAAGCAGCAAGCACTTTACATACATTAACTCACTCACTCATCACAATAGTCTTACTATAGGTAGATTTATTAATAGTCTCATAGGAGAAAACTAAAGCACACATTGCTTCAGATCACACAGCAAGCAGGTGGTCAAGCAAGGATGCAAATCTGGCTCCACAGCCTATGTCATACTGCCTCTCCCAAAATTACTTACAGTGTCATTTAGAGGTGTACACTATTCAAATTTTGGCATATTACCTTCCAGTTTTTAATCTGTGCACAAATATTTTTTTCAGTAATTACTGAATCATGTTATATACCGTTTTCTAACTTTTTTAAAACTTAACACTATGTCATCCCAGCCATCATCGTGTAGTGGATCTCAAACCTGGAGTCAATTCCCAGGTCCTAGGGACCTAAGAAACAGAATGTCTATGAGGTCCTGCGAGTTTATTTGTTAACAACCTTTCCTGGTGATTCTGCCATACAGCCAAGTTTGAGAAGCATTAAAGTGAACTGAGAACAGATACTGGAATCAAAAAGTGCTCATCTTAAATCCAGACTCTCTTACCTACCATTTTTATGACTCTATGAGCTTCAACTTCCTCATCTATAAAACAGGAATAATACCTAAATACAGGGTTGCTATAACAACTAGAAGAATTATCTGTAAAGCACTTAGCACACTACCTGTGGAGGTTTTAAAATATGTCTACTTCTCCCTTCAAGCGTGTAATTCTCCTCCCCTTGAGTGTAGGCTGTATTTAGTGATTCATTTCTAACAAACAGAATATGGCAAAAAGGATGGAGTACAACTTCCGAAGAAAGATCATAAAAGATATGTCAGCTTTCATCTTGCTTTCTCTCTCAGATTACTCACTTTGGGGAAAGCTAGCTGCCATGTCCTGAAGACATTCAAGTTTCCCTGTGGAGAGGCCCATATAGTGAGAAACGGATGCCTCTAGCCAACAGCCATATAAATGAGCTTGGAAATGGATACTCCAGCCCCCTTCAAGCCTTTGGATGACTGCAGCTCCAGTCAACACTCTGGGATGTTTCAGGAGGGATCTCCACTCAGCTAAGTCATTCCCAGATTCCTAAACCACAGAAACTGTGAGATATTAAATGCTTATTGTTTTAAGCCACTAAGTTTTGGGGTTATTTTTTACAAAGCAATAGGTACACTATTTAACAAAAGTAGATCTAAGAGTAAAAAATTAAGCGTACTGATTGTTATTTACCTGTAAAGTATAATAGATAAACACTGACCAAGATCCAGAAGAAATAGATTCTGCCCTCATACTCGTAGACCTGAATCTGATAATATCTAGCTGACTTTTAAAACTACACCTACTTAATCATAATGTAATGTTATTATTTGAATTAGGACATATCTATTTAATGAGAAAGAGAAAAATGTATTCCCAAAAAGATCCTAAGAATGGATTCCTGGACTTCCTTCTCTATGACGACATCTGGCTGGGCTGCGGAACTGGGGAAATACAAGTCAAATACACTTACTTTTTCATGATCTGGATTTCATGACACCACCGTTCTCTGTTTTTGGTACTTAGCTCTAGGCGACAAGACTTAATTGCTATTTTGAGATCAAGTTCCTGCCAACACAGAAAATCAACAGAAAAAATATAAATTAGGTTCTTGTTTAGATTTACTTGCTATCAAAGAAATGCCAACCTGGAGAAACAAAACTCTTTCGCTTTAGTAATTAAACATATTTATCCATAGCTCTCTTGAGCCAATGTTTTTACTAGGTAAACCATGAGATTCTTAAACCAAAACTTTAAAATTGACCTCTATACACACACCAAAGCACACCAGCCAAAAATGACTGAGACTGTTCCTGTAAAAACACTGTCTCACACCAGTATATACCGCTACAAAAATACAAAGGCCTTGTCTCTCCCTTTTGAGCTTAGTCAAGAAAGCTAACAAGGGCACCAGCTTTCAGCATAACTAGAAGAGGATTAATTCAGGGCTCCCATGCCTCAACAGCAAAAAGCAAATTTAATATGACCAAACCTAATGCAAAAAACTCCAAATTAGTTTCTAATCTTTTCATTTCAAATGACATTAAAAAATCCTAACAATAATTGCACTTGTTTCCATATTTATAAAATGAATCTAACAGCTCTTGCCTGTGATTAGTAATTTAGCCAATTCTGTCTGAAATTAAACCCAACCTGATGCACATTCCAGGAAATAGCCAGACTTCGTTACATTCTGGCAACAGCAATAATGCAGCCCAGAAACAGCAGTCAGGACCAAACAGGAGGAAAGAAAATATATAGATGAGGAAGCAAGACATAACTTGTATGGGCTAATCTGAATGGGGGTTGGGGAGGTGGAAGGTGGGAGGAAGAAGCTAGAGATAAGATAGTCGATGTATAGAAAGAGAATGAACTAAGACAGACTACAATCTAGCCGCCTAACTATACACTTCATGCCCTTTAACATTTTGTTTTAAGCAGGTATCTGGTTGTAGCCAGGTCTCATGCAAGCTTTTACCACCACGGAGACAATCTGGTAGAAACATGAACAAACATTAAACTCTCAATTCTCATATGAATGAGGCAAGAAGCTATTTCAAAAAGGTCCCATCCTGTGCTCACTTCGGCAGCACATACGAGTATACTAAAAAGATCCCGTCCTGGAAGATGTTTCAACTCCTCAGTTTTCTATTTCACATACTCCGTGAAGGCTTCCTCACTCGACCTTTTCACAATGTAGGTCCTGTGGAAAGTTTAGTGATGTCCAGCAAATAAAATAAAATAAAGTAAAAAATAAAAAATTCTGTGTTCAAAAAAAGGAAATATTCCAGAGATGGATAGTGGTGATGGTTGCAGAACAGTATAAAGGCACTTAATGCCACAGAACTGTACACTTAAAAATGGTTAAAATGATAAATGTTATGTATATGTTACAATAAAAAAAATTGGAAAGCAACTAAGTTAGTTTCTTCTCTATAGGACCTCTCAGAGCTTTTAACATACTAACGTGGGCTATGACTCTCCAAATGAAGGAATATCATAGATGCAGCATTTACCCAATGTATTTGACCATAGTATAATTTTTTCAAAGAGTTTCACGGGATTAGTTTTTCCAAACACACTTTCAGAAGTGCTACCCTATTCCCTAAGAAGAGTTTTTAGTTATTTTGCCATTCTTCCATATTACTTTACAAATACCTTCATTATATAGGTTATCACATTGTACTTAAAAGTGTTTATGTACTTAAAAGTGATTCTGTGTCTCCCACTAGACTTGAAATCTCCTTGAAGGCAGAAAATACTGTTCATGTTGATTTGGGCACCATCAGCACCAGCACCCAGAACAGTAATCAGCTAAATAAACTCTCACATCCTTTTCTCTTCCTCATTGTGATTTAAGAGGTGTAGATGAAATATTGGGATGTGGCTTCCACCAAAACACTAGGATCTTGAAAGCTGTAAATGCAAACCCTATGTCAGGCTTGGAAGAGTAGTGATGCTGTTTCCAAGTCTTACGACAAAGTATTTCTTTCTTTCACTACAGGCCAAGTTGTCAAATGTCCCAGTTTTGGGGAAGTCCACTCTGGACACCTGGAAAGCTTCTGAGAGATTTCTAAGATTCTAGAGGACTCAAATCTCTTTCATTGAAAAAATGATAAATTCACAGAAACAGATAGTAGAATGCTGGTTGCCAGGGGCCCGCGGGAGGAGGAAATGGGAAGTTCTTATTTAATGGGTATACAGTTTCAGTAGATAAAAAAGTTCTGGAAATGAATGGTGGTGATGGCTGCACAACAATGTGAATGTACTTAATGCCACTGAACTGTATACTTAAAAATGGTTAAAATGGTAAATTTTATGTTATATATACTTAACCACAATTTTTTTTTAAAAAATCATGTATTCATTGGTCCCCATCCAGGGACCAAGAAAAGCAGTCACAAAACCATGCCAGCATGCATACCACGTTTCCCTGAAAATAAGACCTAGCCGGACAATCAGCTCTAATGCGTCTTTTGGAACAAAAAGTAATGCAAGACCCGGTCTTATTTTACTGTAAGACTGGGTATAACATAACATAATACCGGGTCTTATATTAATTTTTGCTCCAAAAGACGCATTAGAGCTGATTGTCCGGCTAGGTCTTATTTTCAGGGAAGTGGTACATTTTTCTTATGACCAGGCTGATGGTCAGGCTTCAAATACAAAGGCCAAAGGCAACATCTGCTATTAATAGAAGTACATCGCTCCCTCTCTTTTCCTTTTGAGTGCCTTATGTCCTCTCTGATGGCGAGAATTATTAAATTACTACTTGTCCAGCTGTCAAAGTACTTAATGCCTTAGTCCTTCGCCTTCCATTCTCCCTCTCACCAAGATTTCCTCCTATGCTCTATCCAGAAACCTGCTTCATAAAATTTCCTCGGTTCTATCAGTGATATTCGTCATTGTAACTGCCACACAAACATGTCTATTCCTCCCAGATGGAGTCCCATCCTATACTATGGGCTCTCTATCCACACCCACATTCCTTAAAACAGCAAATCATGATTTCTCTTCTTGAATTCACTTCTCCATTCACAAGCCAATTGCAAGCATTTTACGGCAGTAATAGCTTAACTGGTCAGCTTGTCCCATATGTTTTCCTACTCAGATTTATCTTTTACAAAAAAAGAACACTTTTATCTTGGCATTTCCTTTTTTGCAGGTCAATTAATGATGATAAAGATGATAATAACAGCAACAACACAGCAACAACGAGAGCAAACGTTTGAGGGCTTTCCATGGGCCAGGTACTGTACTTAGCTTTACACATATTACTATCTTCTTTAACTCTCAGACTCACGGTGAGTAGACATTATTGTAACCATTTCACAGATAACAAAACAAAGGCTATACTGCAGGGATTACTAGTCCAGGGTCTATATATCTAAAAGGTCTGTGAATGTCTTTCAGGAGAACATGAGCTTCCTCAAATGGCAATGCATAAGGCTGCACGGACGTGCCTCTGTGCATATTTCTGGGGAAAGGGTTCAGATCTTTTATTGGTTATCAAAAGATGCATAGCTCAAACATGATTATTAACTGCTGCTACAATGGTTAAACATTTTCAATTAAATCAACGCCAATTCCCGACTTGGATGTTAGCTGTCTGCCAACGACTAGAGCACCTCACCCCTAATCTATCTCCTTCCCTTGCGAGGCCCCGATCATTTTCACCATCTGATCCTCATACAGCTTCCTATCTGGAATGCATCCCCAATTCCAAAGCCTACTCGATGCTTCCAAACGCTTCCACCCTGAAACCTTGTCTACTCCAGTCCCACCGATAACACATGGCTTCCAAGCACACCCAAGTACACACACATTCCAACAGGCAGCCCCCCCCCACTCTTTAGCCCCATTTTCTCACCCACTTGTGCTCACAATACACACTCTCATGTGCATTTGCCTTACGTTACACACCGTTACACTCTTTACATTCAGAGACACATAAGCACCGTCACATTCGGTAAACACCTTGTCACATCTTGACACTCATACCAAAAGTTCTTCCTAATAACGCTAACGCACACACGCTGACCCAGATACAACCTGACTCAGTAACCACAAGCACAATCTCAATCTCTTTCTTTCTCACACGCACACACGCTCATTGGCCCCCAGTACTGCCCGAGGTAACACCAACAATCTCACATACTGACAGCCACTGTGTTCCACAGACGCTCTGACAAACAGCCACCGCCGCTCCCTCGCGCGCCCCGCCTCACCCGATGTTGGTACAGGCAGACGTTCCCGAAGCCGCCGGTGCCCAGCCGCTCCCGCATCTCCCAGGGCCCGCCCGCGCCCGGCCGCAGCCCCGGGGGCCGCTCCATGGGGCGGGAGGGCAAGCGGCCTCAGGTTCAGCCACCGTTCCAAGGCCGGTTCCGGGCCGCCGAGGCTCGCGCGTCTTTCTTCTCGCGAGATGTATGCATCACTTCCGGTAACTGCCACACGGAAAGCTCCGCCCCAAATTTTCCCAACGTGCCGCAAGCCCCTCAGCAGGGGAAAGGGTGGGGGGAGTAGGGCGCTTTCAATACGCTCTCTTAAGTACCCTGGGCATTTTCCTAGCTGAGAGAACCCACTTGTTTTTTCCCCAGTCTTCAAAAATGTAAGATCTCTCCAGGCCCTACATTCCCTTCAAATCACTTTCCAAAACAGTCTGTCTTGTATTGGTCTTTTTTTCAACTTCACATCATCTCCACCCCTATTTAGACTTCACCTTTCTTCAGACTTCTGCCATCTATTCTCCAACCTCACCATCCGCTGAGCTGGCACTGGCGAAGGCCACCACCGATTTAAATATGGCGGAAGCCGAAGAACTAGAAAGAATCCCGCGCTAACAAGGCCTCCATAGACTTAATAGTTCATCTTTTCTTCCTTAAATGATTAATCATGTTCCATAGAGTCAGGATCAGCTGTTCTTTTGCTTTATTTCCTATATACCTGTCCCAGGATCTCCCCTGTAATTCCAAACGGCTCAAGGATGTGATGCCGTTCCCGAGTAAAGAACGTTCCTGTTCCTGACTTCGGGATCTTGTCCCTGTCAAACAGTGCTCCAGATACGGGTTTGCCAGTGAGGTAGTTCCTCATTGTGGGGAGTTTTTCATGCGTGATGCAAGGCTGCAGAGGCAAGCTTGGGGAATGCTGTTGGGGCAACAAGAAGAGTTTCCGAGTGGCTGATTGCTTTAGCATAGGGGAACCAGCTTCCTGTTTTTGCTGAGTTGGTCATAGCTTCATAGGACTTGGGGATTTCATTAATCACTCCATTGTTACTCCAAGTATAACAATCAGCTTGGAATCAAATTCTCAAGAAATGTGTCAGTTGGCGTTAAGGATGGTCATTTGAGCCTCCTTTGAGACGGTGTGCACTTGATCATTTGCACACCCCTGCCTATGAACTCAGTACATGGAATTCCAATTAACACTTTGTGATAGATGGTTGTATCTATCACAGATGGTTGTACCACAGATGTAGCATTTGAAACATCTAAAGGTGGGTACAGCATGTGCACCATGGTAATGTCACTGGTTGCTTTGAAAGCATTGAATAGGCTTTTGGCAAAGCCAATGTGTCTATTGTCACCAAAATCCTTGAATAGTGCACTCAGATTGTTGAACACTGCATGATACGAAGCGAGTCATGGTATATAGGTCATCAGTAACGTGTGGTGTTGGAAATTCTGGTTTCCCATACATGCTTGGTAGCCACGGAGCTGGAGTATCAGACTTGGAGGTGATGTGCAAATGGTACTTCCAAGAACACATCCTTTAGACCCAGGCAAACTGCACAAATGATTGTGATGCAGATTATCCTAATACTCTGAAGCCCTCATTTGCTAGGTGTACAGCATAATGAGCACTGAAGTGTGTTTGATCTCCACAGGTGGGGCCAAAATCTCCTTATTGTCATTTGCAAGAGCCAGGGAAGAGATGCTGAGGACCTGAGGATACTGATGACTGAGCTGACCCTGAAGTGGCCATCTTTGCAGGAACCTGGTTGTTTCCTAAAGCTCATTCTTTAACATCCCCATTCACAGGGACACTGCATAGCTCTTTTTTAAAATCCTGGGCCGGTTGACCTCAGGCTCCAGAATCTTCAAGTTTGCCAGTCTCAGTTTTTTTCATGTATAAAATGGAGGTAATAATACCTATCTCATAGATATTTTGTGAGGATTAAGTGAAATAGTGTCTGGGCCATTAGTGCCCAATATATAGGAGCAATGATTTTTCTTTTGACTTCCAAGATACAACATTCTCCTGTGATGTCTCCCTCTCTTTGCTCTTTCTCCATATACTTGTCGGATCACTCTATTTCCAAGGTAGTCATCTTCAGCTTAGGTTGGTATTCAACCTATCTTTTCATTCATTCTCGTAATTTCACCTATGGCCTATACCCTGATGATCCCCAAAGCCCGATCTCCAATCCAGATCTCCATAAGTTTATAACTATGCAAGAACTCAACATATCTAAAACTCAGCATATCTAAAGCAGAACTCATCTTCTTATCTTAAATCTGCCCTTTCTCTTCCCAATTAGACTGTAAATTCTGGGACAACAGAGACCATGTTGGGACATGGCTATACTCCTGGAGCCTAGAAAAATGCCTGGCACATAGGAGTTAAATATTTGCTGAAGAAATGAATGAGCTCTTTCATATCAACAAATGAATGTTATGAGAAAAATGGCAAAGGCCTTGGGTTCCTTCTCCATCCTGGGTTGCTCAGGGAGAAGCCACCTGTGACATCCTGTGATAACAGCTGGGCCTAAAGCCCCGGCTCCTCCTATTACACACACACACACGACTTTATTTCAGTGGTTACAGGTAACATGAACATCAGGCACTTCCCAAACACGGGAAAGTATTTGGATTTTATTTGATAGTTTAAATGTTTTGGAAAATGTTGATAAACAAAAGCTGTATTTGGAGCTGGATGACAGACATGCCTTGAATATAGGATTTTCCTCCTAGAATGTGACTTTTTCCAAAAAATATTCAATTTTAGGCCTCTTGCTACCAATAGGTTCCATGGGAATGCACAAAAAAAGAGGCAGGAAAACAGTCCCCACGGGAGACTGTAGTTTCTTAAAAAACAGGCTGCTACTACTTCCTGTGAAGTTCATAAAGTGCCTTTCCCTTTGCTTAGTCATCCAGAGTAAAGTCAAAGGGCTCAAAGTCTTTCCGGAAGCGGCGAGCCAAGGTTTCTTCCTCTTCCTTGCTGATCTGACACTGCCTCCAGTCAGACTTGTCAGGAATATTAAGGATGGCTTCACTGGCCAGGACCTCCCTGCAGAAAGAGTACAAAGAAATCAAAATAGACAGTATCAGCCTGAACACCCCCCCAACCTTCTTTTCCTCTCCACCAGAGAGCTCTCCTCAGCATCACCCAAACAAGGCATGCAAATTCCTCTGACTTCACTCATACCATTTTCTCTTGCCCTGCGTGCCTTCTCTGCCATTCTAGCTATTAAAATTATACTCATTTTAAGTGACCAACTCAGATCCTACCTCTTTCTTAACCCCTCAAATCCCATTTACTTCTCTGAACTTGGAACTACATTTATTGGTACTTAAAGAAGCAACATGGCACTGAAGAGGGCAGGCCCTGGTGTCAGAAATATCAGAGACGATTCCATTCCTAGCTCTGTCCCTGGCTGTCTATGACTTAAACAGAAGATTTCATCTCTGAGTCCTGATTTTCTCACCTATGAAATGCGAACTAAGGGTTTTGTGAGGTATGGAAATAACACAATAAAAGTACCAGACTGGCTCTGATTACATCCTACCTTAAACTCCAGTTTCGTCATCCCAATTAGACCATGAGTTTGGTAAGGGCATGGTGCAGAGTTGGGCACCTAGTATCACACCTCACTCTAACCTTCTGCCTCTCCTTTCAGCGGATTCAGGCGTATGTGGACACAACAGCACAGGCTCAATACCAACAAAACTTGTCTTGGCTCTTAGGACTCCAGTATAACTACATACAAACTTACACACAGGCTACCTTCTAACTGCCACTGCTTTACACTTTTACTTATTTTTACTTATGCTGATATATTAGAAGTAACTCTATGCACATCTATACGGTTCATTTCCCACAATAAAGCTACAATAAATAGAAGAGTTGAAAATCAATCACATGAGTCTCCTAAAAGTCAGAGACCCCGAGCTCAAGTTCTATCTGCCTGGGCAAACCTTGAGCTGACTTCATCTGTAAAATGAAGATAGAATCACCTTTCTTGTACAGCAGCAGGGAAAAAAAAGTCTTTTCAAGTATTTTGTTAACTATAAAATGCTATGTAACTGTAAGTTAGCATTTTGAAAACTACAGTGTTGAAAATACAACTATCATGAGCATAAAATCATCCAGAGAATCTCTCTTGTAGGCTTATGTGCCTGTGTATATCTGCAATCATGTGCCTACATCATCAGCGTCCACATCTGCATCTGTTGCTGAGGCAACAACAAAAAGATAATGTCAAATGCTTGAAGCTCCTAACATACTTGTTCTCATTTGTCAATGATCTTTTTGAAAACGTAGACAACTACATTTACTGGACTTAATCCAATGGTGGCAATCTCTTGGAGGCTTTCCAAATTAGTCCAAGAAGGGCTTAAGGTTGACTCAAAGCTCAGATCTAATTGGGACAGGTGGGGGAATAAAACATCTGCAAATCACGGACACCAGCAGCAGGTTATCTGTACTGCACATTTTCGACTCCCCTCCATAGTCTATCTTTTCTTGTCAGCAAATTCCGATCTTCAGTCTTTGCCTAATTTATACCACTCCTTGTACGGTTTTATAGTCATGTTCTACCTGATATGAGGAGCAGAAATGAAGCCTCATCCAGACCTTTAGGCCACTAGAGAATAATGAGGTTAAGATCTCACATCTTGGGGTCCAACAGGCCTGGGTTTGAACCTACCTCTGTGTGACCATGGACAAGCTACCTAAGCATGCACAGCCATGTTGTCCACTACAGGAGCCACTAGTCAAATACAGATATTTAATCCTAATTAATTAAAATTAAAAATTGAGTTCCTAGGCCCTATTAGCCACATTTCAAGTGCTCATGGGCACATGTGGCTAGTGATTACTATATCGTACAATGAAGACTTATTGAGCATTTCTATCATACCGGTAAACTGAGATGACAGTACCTACCTTACAGAATTGGGAAGATTAAATAAGGCAATGCATGTAAAGTTCAAAGCACGGTACTTGCCACAGAGCATATGTTCAATTAATGGTAGCACTTTATTACCCGGGGTAAAATGTTCACAGTCCAATGTTTGCTCTCTACTCAACTTCCACCCCTTCATGAAGCCTTTCACCAAGCAGACATGAGCTCGCCCTTCTCTGAATTTCTAAAGTACATCGTTCCTGTACAAATCGGTAGTTACAAAATAGTCATGGGGATGTACAGTACAGCATAAGGGCATAGTCAGTAATATTGTAATAACTATGTATGGTGTCAGATGAGTACTAGATTTATCGTGGTGATCACTTCGTAAGTTATAGAAATGTCAAAGCACTATGCTGTACACTGAAACTAATATAATATTGTATGTCAACTGCAATTGAAAAGTAAAAAATTATTTTAAAACAAAGTACATTGTTCCTGAAGACTTTGTAATGGTACTTTTCACATTCTATACTATACTACTGTCATAAATGTCAATATCTGACTCGCTCTAACACTGTTGGTTCCTTGGAGCAAGGACTGTTTCATGTTTGGCTTTTTGATTAACTGTCCATGCATCCCACTACTTTGTTCAGAGTAGGTCTAACGAAAATACATGTAAAATAAGAAAAATATACAAACCTTCCAAACTGCAAAGGAAAATTCTTTTTAATTCTGTGGAAAAGCTTCTCTCCTGTGTCAAGCTCAACATAAAAATATGCTGCTCCTGGCTGTGCAATCTAAAGTAAACAGAGTTGCATGAGCACGTACAATAATGCTTTAAAAAATCTAAAATCCTAGCTCATATCTTACCAGCTTTAATTCGGCAAAGAATTCAGTCTAGACGCACAAGAGAAAGGATGTGAGCAGCTATAGATCCCAAGCTACTTAGTGGAACTAGAGTTTAAAAAGTCAAACTGACAGCTATTACAAAGGTCTTCCCAGTGGCACCCATCTTTCTAAGTTGCTGCGTCAGGAAGTTTCCAGTTTCTTGCTCTTATCAGGAAAGCACTGAGGCATTGCTGTAATGCCATCTTTGTCTACAATCTACTCAATACTCCATGCTCGAGTTCCAAATTGTCACCTGCCTATTTAACATTTTTGGAATGCCCTGATAGTACCTCAGGCTCAACACGCCAGAAACCAGGTCTTTACTTCTCCCTGCACGTCACCTTTCCCTCCTGTTTTACCTGCTTGATGTCAGAGTGCTCTGGGATTTCCAACAACTCTATCTGTTGCTCCTGTGCCTGGGTAACGAAGGCATCTTTAATGTCATCAGTAGCGCAGAGGCTGAGTGGCACAGGAATGACCTGGGGGGCGGGAATGGGGTAAGGTGGGGTAAAGGATAGAAGAAATTCTTCGTGCAGGTCCCAGAGACGTCGTGCCTGAGAAGTAGTAAATCCATCACAGGGGTGGAGCAACACCCCTCAGCAGAGATTCTCCTCAGGCCAGACAGGTCTAATGTAGGCCTGTCTGTAAGGACTTAAACTCATGAGACAGCGTGCCCCGTGTGGGAGCCAATCTCTCATACGGGAAAGGCTAGAGAGACATCTCTCTGTCATCAAGCCTTTGCCAGCTCCTATATAATATAGGTGGCAGAGTCAGGCCCATTTGAAAACTTAACAAATGTGCCAGAAAGAAAACCACCACAACTACAAACCAATTAGCCATAACAAAAATGAGCTGCTAGCCGCATGCAGGCTCTGAGACTGTTTCCTACCTCTGGGCAGTCACTCATGTTGGGCATCACACATAATACAATCTCTCAAACTCTACCTATCAGGGCCCAAATCTGTCTTGGAACCTTGCTCAACTACCCAATCCTTTTCTAAACTAGGCACTTACTGTCCGTGCAGTTCACTTACTGACCAGGCACTTCCCCCTGAGTTCTCACCAGAGACTCTTTAACCTTTTAAATGAACATTAGTTAAATATTAATGTGAAAATTCATGGTAAATATTTACTTTTATATTGGAGTCAAATATTTAAATCTTAATCAAATTAATTATTTAAATTAACATGATTCAAATATTCATCAAAATCCAGGTCCCTAGAGGGCCCTTCCAAGATCTTGGGCAGAGACCGCTTACCTGAAGCTGGAGGTGATGGCTCTTATAATTTCTCTCAAACAGAACACACCGTTTCCCTCGACTCTTAAAGAACTTCCTCAGTGTGGCCTTATACTTTTCCACCTCTTCCACCACCTCTGCTGAAAGCTCCACCACTGACTGGTAGTGTCCAATGGGCAGGATGAGGACATGGTCATCAGATAAGCCTCCTTTGGCCAAGGCAAGGTAGCACTGAAGACGAAGCGCACAGAAGTGAGACATCAATACTACACGTATAATTCTTCAGGGAGAAAAGCCTACACAAAGAATGAGCCTGGGGGTGTGGAAGAAGTATTCAAAGAGGCTATTAATAGAAATTCTCCAACTTTTAACATCGGATTTTTGAGGTTATAACAACATTCTCAAGTACCTGCTAAAGAATGAGATTAGACACAACAAATATCTGTGCAAGTATCAAATGAGTTGGGAGCAAATGAACAGCATACAAACAGGTTTTTGGCTTCAAACACACCCGAGCTGGAGGGGACCAGAACAACAGTTGGTTTTCTCTTCCAGTCTTCAAACTTGAACAGAATTTTTCAGAAAGATACCACTTCCGATTTCCAAATGACCACCTTCCCTACAGTAATATCCAATCCCACTCCAATACTCCCCCTGGGCTCATAAACAGGGCTAAGGTGACATGATTAGCAGACAATGTCCCTACAGCCTTAAGCTGCTGGCTAACTTCTACAAAATGAAAACAAACTCATAACCTAATGGGGTGGAAGGAAGGAGGAGAAACCTCAAACTCAGGTACATCCAAAGAGGCTGAAAACTATGATTCCAACAATGGATGCTAGCCACTAAATAGCAACTAAAAATATTTGTCAAAACTGAAACATGCAAGACTGTTCTACACTCAGACATTCTTTGAAGGGAAAACTGAGTAGAGAAAGGCCAATGAATACCAATGCCAACACATGAAGGTGCCATAGCTTTAGAAAAAACAATCCCAAGTCTACTTTTAGCGTGGTGGGTTCCAAGTTAAGGCTGAAGGAAGCAGTCATTTATTTTTCATCTACACTGAGAAAGTCCAACAGAGTGACAAGCTAGGTATTGGAAACAAACTAAAGCATGACCATCCTTGATCTAGTCGGCATAGGGGACTCAGCACAGCTACAAAGTTAATTTTCCAGATAACTGAAGTTCATCAAACATCATAAGCACTACAACAATTTCTTAAGTTTTACAATAGCCAGTTTTGATTGGGTTTGTTATCAAAGGTTACTCTGGAAGCCTGAGTCTTCTAGCCTTTTCTGTATGTCAGAGGGTCACCCCCATAAACAGTAGTTTTTATATTGGGATGTGCATTGAGGTTATTAAAGCTTTCTAGTCTAGACTAAATAGCAACCCCCAACGCAGTACCTTCCAGTTCCTGTGAACAGTTTCACACCTGCCTAGTCTCCTCCGTCTCTTTCAAACTCTCACCTTCCAATCTGCTCTATACTCAAATTATCTCCAATTGTATCTCAAATGTAGAAATGGGACCTGAATGAATGATTCTCCCAGAGTAAAGTGCATGGACTTTGCAGTAGTGATTTGGAATTCTTAGCAGTCTTCCTCTCCTTTTACCAATGTGTGGCCATGGGCCATCAGCATATTTCTTGTATGCCCCTTGAGGAAGGCATGGCAAAGATCGAGAAAGCCAGGGGGAAAGGTAATGAGAGGAAATCAAGAGGAATGGGTGCAGACAGAGGACTCCAAACCCTCTGCCAGACACCCAAAGGTCACCAGAGGTTCCCAAGAGCCTTCCACCAGACAAAGGACAGTGTAGATACATGGAGACTTCATTACTAGGTAGGCTCTAGGCTAAAATCCTTATGTGGTCTCCTACTTGGGGTGCTGGGCTGGCCCACAATCAAGACCTGATATGCTTTTGTCTCTCTAGCTTCAGGCTGAGATGAGAAACAAACAGGTTTCCTTGATTATCCCCTAGCTCATACCCAGGGCAATAGGAAAGTGAATGGAACAAAAAGGTCATTTCTCCCTGGGGCCGACAACAGCATTGAGCTAAGTTACCCATTCCAAACCTCTTTCCCACTACGTGGGATTTTGAACCTACTGAAGCTTCCGAAGCAGAAAGCAGTCCAAAGCCTGCCTGCCTTACCGTACAAGGAAAGGTGTGGGAGAGAAGACTGGCATAACCTAATCCAAAGAGGAAAACAGGTCCAAAAGAGATAATCCAAAAAAGGGCATTCCCATAAAAGCAAGAGCTTTTCAAGCTTGCTCTTCTTCGCGGCAAAGAGTTCACCCACAGGCTCCATGGCCCAATTGTGCCACGGGCCTGGACCCCATTAGTCCTGCCTCTACAGACAGGAATGTACCAATAATAAAGACCAAAAAATGTAAAAACTGGGACTTTTCGGTCTGAAACAACAAAGGCAGGAGAGTGTAACTTAAAGAGAAAATAGGATGAAATTGAAACTCTAGTAGGTCAGTCTCTAGGAAGCCAAGATAAAAGGCCCTCACACTGTCAGGATAAGCTGAGGAAAAGGTCACGCTCAGAAACAAAAATTAGAATAAACCAATGGAAAACCGATGAAAGTATCTGTGTGCAGAGGCACCACACATTGAGAAATGGTTTGTGACTATTTACTGGGAGACACACATAGGACTTCATCAGTTTTCCAGAGCTTGAGTAAAAGCATCCTGAAGGTCATCCAGTTCTCAGTCTGATTCAGTGCTTATCAAGCAACCTTACAATGGTTACTTGGGTTCCCAGGTACCGACACCAGGAACGTGATGATGGGGATTCCTGTCATTAGGAAGCTGTATCCTCTACTACTAGACAACACTGAGAATTTACCGCTTTTTAGTAGGATGGAATAAAAATATAAGAGTTCAAGAAGTTATAAAAGCATCACCCTAGAAGATCCACACCTATTTGTCAGAGAGGGAGGTAGGAAGGGAGGTATCTTGTGAAACTGACACTACAACACTACAGGAGAACTGCTACAATCAAAAAGAGAGACAATGAAAAGCGGTGGTGAAGAAGTGGCAAAACAGGAACCCTCATAACACTGCTGGTAGGAATATAAGATGGTGCTGCCTTTGGGGAAATAGTTTGGCAGTTTCTTAAAAAGTTAAACATAAATTTACCAGCAATCCCACTCCTAGGTGTCTATCCAAAAGAAATGAATACATATGTCCACACAAAGATATACATGCAAATATTCACAGCAGCATTATTCCTAATAGCCATAAAGTAGAAACAACCCAAAAGTCCACTTATTGATGAACATATAGACAAAATGTATTATAATATAGCCACACAATGAGATGCTATTTGACAATAAAAAAGAATGGAATACTGATAGATGCCACCACATGGATGAGCCCCAAGAACATTATGCTAAATAAAAGAAGCCAGACACAAAGACCACAAATTCCATGATTCCATTTATATGAAATGTCCCTAAAGGCAAACCCATGGAGACAGAAAGTAGACTAGTAGTCGTGTGGGGCTGAGGGTGGAAATGAGATTCACTATAGCATGAGGGATCTCCCTAGAGAGATGGACATGTTTTAAAACTGTATTATATGATGGTTGCACAACTCAGGAAACTAAAAACCACTGAACTGCATACTTAAAGTAAATTTCATGATATGTAAAATTTAAGTGAATAGAAAGCAAACAGGTTATCTCCTTCTCTGTGGAAGATCCACGGAAGTAACTCACATGCGTGCCAATGTTGACCACCAAATGCTTCTCCACGTCAGGGCTGGCAAGGCAAAACCAGCAGGGTCCTGGAGGCTGAGCTTCATGGGGAAGAAAGCCAAATGTTACTATGGCCCACGCATTCCTGCACATAATCCCCCTTGTCTGATCTTTAGATCCTGCGAAGGCTGGCAAACAGCACTGCCACGGGCTGGGCCTGCTGCGCTCCCACTAGGACCACACACACCCCATCACCATTATAAGGAAACTAAACCTGTATTAGAAAAATTCTGAATTTGTAGCCATTCCACAGTTTGGTGATCCACAAATGATAACCACATATTGACCAACGTAGCACATAACTGGCAACAGGCTGCAATGAAAGAACATTGAAGCGGGTGCCAGCAGCCCCAGTTCCAGTCCCAGTTACATGACCCTGGGCAGTCAGTTTACCCTCCCAAGGTCAGCTTCTTCATCTTGAAACAAAGCGGTGGATAAAAAGCATGTTAATGGAAGAGCCTTTTCTACCAGTTTGATTATTCTATTATTTTATGAACCCACATTGGTTTTGCAGGCTCTTCACCTCACATGTTTTACAGACATAAATGAAAAAGGCTTTTCCCACAGTTCTTACAGGAATAGTCTTAGATAGCCTCAAAGTCAGGCCATCTTTGTATTATTTCATTTTTATTATTGGTCCTATGACTCAGTGTAAATTTTCCTCCGCCAGAAGAGGCTCTCTTAGCAATGCTGCTTCCCAAACAAGACCTGAAGTAAGTTATTGCTCGCATAGGAAACCTCTGGAACCAAGGTACTTACGAGGTTTGCGAGGCTGCTTTGGGTGAGGAGACTTGCTATCTCTGCCTGTAGATGAACGCTTCCTTCCCTGCGTTGCATTTAAATCAAAGAAAAACTGACAGGCTGGCTCTTCCTGGAATGGCCAAAGGTAGAAGAGTAAGTGTTATTAAACTAACCATTAGACAAATAGCCAACCATTCACACACAAAGGAACATTCCTGCCATGCCATGTCTAGCTTTCCTCCTAGCCCTTTCCGCCTAGTCTAGAGAAAATGCCTGGACTCAGTCATACTTCTCAACACTTATCCAAGCTACCACCAAATTCACCTCTTTGGAAAAGCAAGTTAACATGCAAGGCATAGAGCAATTCTTGCCTAAAACAACAATACGAACCCACCCAAATTTCTTTGCTTTCTCCTCTCAGTAGGGCCATACTGCAGTCCTAAATTTTACAGGTCGAACAACTCTATCTGTACTTTAATTAAAAAGATGAGAAGGCTACTCATAAAAAACGTCTGAGAAAGCAGACCATGCATACTAGTAAGGGAACTTGACATTCCTTACTCTAGTGAGGAGAAAATTAATTTCAAAGAAGTCTATTTAGAAATTTCTTCAGAGTGAATCTCATTTACCTACTAGTATTCATTATAAAATCACAAATTACATTGCTATCAAGCAGTTGTTGGATCCTGGCCTGAAAAGTTAAGAATAGAGAATCCACTTTAGACATGGAAAAACCTAACATATGTAACCCCAACATATGAACCAAGTTTAGACAAAGAAAGACTTAAAATATGAAACTGTTAACCCCAAACTACAATAAAAAACACTGAGTTTACTTGAAATCTAAGGCTTTCTAAACAACACCATGATATCACAAGGAAAAAACAGATTTAGATTCTAAGGAGTAAACCTGTCTTATGAATTAAACTATAACTGGCAAAAGGACGCGTATAATAGACAATCCTGCCCAGAATAATACCACCTCTCAATCAGAACATACCTCAGGGGCAGGAATTTGCTTTCCTATGGATGTTTCCTTCCCAAATTTTCTATAAGGGTTTTCAGTGACATCTGGAGGCTGTTTTACCAGTTCTGCTGCATCCATTAGTTTCATCGGAACAATACTGAATGCATAAAGATACTTTGGAGAAAAATAACATAATAACATTAAAGGGAAATACTGTTTATCCAAACGTAATCAACCTATTTTATTGTGAAGATTTCATAGAAGGCTTCAGAAACTGAGTGAAGTTAAAAGGGCAGCAACTGGCCTATCTGTGGCTCATAAAATACCTAGGAAATCAAATGCCAATTCAGTGATCTCTGCAGGGGTTAACCAGGGGCTGAAAAGCAACAAATCAAAGTCCCCGCCCTTACACAAACCAAAGAGGACTAGAGGGACTTGCTCCATAATCCTTGAAGACAAACTGCTTCTGTCTCTGAGTCCTTTATCTTTGTGTATTTCGTCAACAGAATCATGGCACTGCCATTCTTTTTCTAATGAAAACTAAATTGGACAACTTAGTGTTTCCCTCTCACATTATACAATTTCTGCTGTGTATGCCGATAAATTTTCTTAGGGACTAGTAGCAAAGAAATAAATATTCACACAAACATCTAGAATCTCAGACTCATGGCACAGATATTGAGACTTTAGATGATATATGAATAGATGCTTAACCTCACTACAATGCAAATAATTAACAATGATACACCATCTTCATGTATCAGAATGGCAAAAACTTTATTTAAAAATTTGACACTACCCAGTGAGAATATGGCTAGAAAACAAACTCATACACTGCTGGTGGGGATCTAAACTGGAACAAAATTTTGAGATGAATTTAATAATGCTTGCCAAATTAAAAAATGTACATACTCTGACTGAAGTATAAGTTGCTTAGGGCTAAGGCTAACACATTCCTGAAAGTAATGCAGTAGACTAAAAATACTCTGAGTGATATCTTAAAAATGCAGGGGGAAAAAATTACAAATCTAAACTTGCTAAGAATGCATTGGGCTTTAAAGCTTAAGATAGTATGGAAAAGACAAAATATGTATTTGCTTATCTTTTGCATGTACATTGTTTACGGCATCTTATAGTGGAGTAATCGCCAGAGGATTTATCTATTTACCCACTTGCCTGGCTGTTCTGATGTTAGCTGTCTCAATCCACTATATCCTGATTTTGGCCCTACGGAATCAGAAATGCTCTCAGGGAAGTAAGAAAAATAATGTACTGTTCTAGTATATTCGCCTTCTTTCAACTGCAACATTTTCTAGTACAAAGACAGACTCCAGGTATCACTGAGATTTTCCAAAGCCAAGGAAGGCTTAGGTAAAACTGTGGGAGGACTTTATTATTTCTGCTAAATGAAGTTGCTAAAAGCAGCAAAGCAAGAGAACCTACCGTCTGAGGGCGAACTCGTGAATACCCACAGAGACAACCACGTGGAGGTGGGAAGAAAGAAACAGCATTCATTTGAAATTTTGCCTTGGTTCCACTGGGCCTATTTTCCCAAACCCTTCTCTAAAATCTCCCACAAAGGACCCATGGAAACCTGACCTTTCATTACTATATCTTTACAAAGGAGTCACTGAGGTGCTGGGACACTGAGGTTGGGGAGATGAGAAGACCTCAATGCGAAACTGGGCAAGAAAAACATTTACCAGGCAGACAATGAATAGCAACCTACCCCCAAATACTCAATCTTTACCTTTTTCTTTTCTGGATTTCCAACATTTGCCAGAGCTATGAACCTGGTGGCATGCTGTGCGTTTTCCTGCAGAACGATGTGGTTTCTATAACATATTTGAGAGATTACCGGGTTACCAACACACTTTACTTTTGATTTACAATTATAAAGGATGTAGACTCCACGGGGCCATGAAGAGAATTCTGAGTGCATCACCACCAGTAACATCATCTCAGATGTTACCTGTCCATCTAGTGGGATAAGCATCTCTACCTCCCAGGGCTGTTGTTACAGAAAAAGAACATCATATATCTGAAAAGCACAAAAACTCCAACTTTCAGTTTTAAAAGAGTTATAAAATTGGCAAAATGTTGATAATTGCTAGGTGATGAGTACAAAAGGGTTCATTATACTGTTCTCTCTTATTTTGTGTAATAAAAATTTATAATAATGAAAACCAAAAAGAAATGAGTTTTAAGTGGGAAAAAAACATGCTTCAAATAATAATACATAGGATGATTTCATTTTTCTAGGAAAAATATAAAAATACATGAGTATCTATTATTTCATACAAAAAATACAGGAACTGCATATACCAAAATATTTTTTGAGCTTTCTGTTTTATAAGTATTCTATATTGACCAATTATTTGTAATTAAAAAGAAAAAAAAGTTATGGCATGATATAAATTTTTTATTTTTAGCGAGTTGACCATTAACACAGATGCCCATCCTTAGGAGTTCTTTACTTTCCTCATGCCTCAGAAATTTCCTGAATCTGTCACAAAATACAATTTTATTTTAAAATCTAGTATACCATTTTATGTAAATAAATATACAAACACCGATTTTATATTCACATTAGTGAAAGGAAATAAAATCAAAATACAGTCTGTCTGCTACAACTTGTTTTTCCTAAGGAGAATAAGTACATTCATAGTTGGTAAATGGGACTGATATCATTATAAGGTAAAAGTCATGCTGTTTCATAAGCAACTTTCACCAACTTTTATGATAAGAACAAGTTTAGTCATAATTAAATGGAAGTTTTAACAATACATGAAGACATTAAGGAATATCCTGAGAAGTGTCTTTCTTTCATGCAAATAGTGACTAGTGCAATGACCTGAAGAACTGCTAACACTTTCCACTGTTCAACTATCCAGGTGTAATAGATAAAATAAAGGCCCTCCCCTCCCCAAAGATGTCTATATTCCAATCCCATAACCGGTCAATGTTAGTTTATGCAGCAAAGGGAAATTAGGGTGACAGATGGATTTAATCACTTGCTAATCAACTGACCTTAAGATAAGAAGATGATCCTGGATTACCTGTATAGACCCAACATAACCACAAGGGTCCTTAAAAGTGGAAGAAGGAAACAAAAGAGAGTCAGAGGGAAGTGACTACAGAAGAAGGTGAGAGTGGCAAGAAGGATTCACATAGGGTTGGGGACTTTAAGATAGATCCTCAAACCTTTCAGGAGCTCTATACAGTGCAATCCCTTGTATTTCAAATTAGGAAACAAACTCAGAGAAGTTGAACAACTTGAGTCCCTCATTTCAGTACCTGAGTAACTAAAAAGAACTAAGATGTTATGTGGCTGAAATGAGCATGAGAAGTTTACACAGGAGATCCAAGGCAAATTCTTCAAAAAGCCAAAAAGAATGAAATGCTACTCACCGATATGGAAGCCTCTCATAGTAGGTCTTTTCCAAAGCAGCAAAATGGTATCTTGGTTTCAAGCCTGTGGCAAGACTGGAGACCAAAGCAGAGCCACACTTTTTGGTATCCACTTCTCCCTAGTAAATAGAAACTTAGTCATCTTAACAAATTGAAGAGTTACCCAGAAATGCAAAAAAATAACAAGACACTTTGAAGTCTCTGATGTTTGCATGTGGATACAAATGTAGGCAGTAGGATTTGCATAGTAAATTCCCTACTTATCGCAACCAGAGAAACCTCAAACACATATGGGGGAACTGGGCTAGTACAAATGCAGAAATAGCAACAATTGCTGGAAGCTCGAGGTTAAAAGGTAAGTCCTCCATACTAATACCCGCAACAGGGTTTATTAAACCTACTAAAATCTTTTTTGGAACGTAAGCTCTCCCTCTCTGAAGCCCACAGACTGCTTCTATAATTTGCTTTGTCGTGTGCCTATAGTTCTGACCATGCAGATAGTCAAGGCAGAAAATGAAACTTAAGCTAGCTTTCAGGGCCCCCAGGATCCATAGAATATTTCCTATGGAATATTCAAGGACTTGGGGGCCCTATACAGTGCATCACATAAGCACGCAATCCTTTATTTTGCTTCAGTCAAGGAAGGCATGGTTTGTGGAAGGGCCAACCATACCCTTGTTGTAAAGTTTGTAACAACCCTTGTTGTAAAGTTTGTAACAAAGTTTGTCCAAAGTTAGGCTTGTTCTCAGAACATCCCCAGCTTCCATTAACAACAAATTTGTCATCTCTCATCCCTGAGGTTCTCTATGAATTCCAAGAGAAGTTATTAGCTGGAAATAAAGAAATCACCAAAGCCCATTTTCCACTAAGTAAAGCAAGAACTTCCCTTTGTCTTATGCTCGCCTCGTTCAGGTTTCTGCTGAAGGGCAGGGAGTTGCTCTTGAGGTTAGTTGTAGTAGTATCTTAGGGACTGGTGAACTGTATTGTTTTTTCCCCTATGTCGTGTATGGTTATTTATAAAGGTCAATCAAGATCCTTTTTCAGCACCCGTAAAACAAATTGCCCTCATTCTTCTCATCCTTCCTTACAGAGCATCACATGCATCTGTCTCCCATCCGTCATCAGCTTAGTAATCCGGTGGACCTTCCCTCACTTTGCTGTATCCTCTACACTGCAATCGGCACTGCCCTTTGTACTCTAGTTAACAAACAACCATGGACTTGTGGAAGGGAATACAGCATTGCCCCTTTGCCTTTCGGCATCCTCCCTGACAATACCTGGTATCTTGTTGGCCCTTTTGGTCACGGACAAATTGCGCAGAAGTGGCAGACACTGCTCTACAAGACCCTTTTCTGGATCATCACTGATAACTCGGCATCTATCAATTGATATGCCCCAAATACATTTACATTTCCCTTCACTGAAGCTCAGCTGATGCTTTCTGCCCTCATACACACCTTTTCCAGATGTTCCTTAGGCTTATTTCTACCAATACAGTATTTCCCAGCCCATGATAGCTGCCCCTCACTAAGCTGGTGTATATCCTCTTTTAGATTGCTTATAAAAATATTAATATCAAGTGCTATGGTGAGCTCCAGTGCATCCCAACATTAAAGCTTTCATATTAGAGAAGCACCAAGTGTTCAGCATCTCATTTCCCATCTTTAGATCTTTCAATCTTCGATCCCACGATTCCATTTTTAAAAAACAATTTGACAGCCAAAAAGCATAACCTATAATGGAAGGGGGAAAATACAACTACACAGCTGCCACTAGCTGTAAATCTTTTCACTAAAAATCAGTAAACCCTCAAAACACATTAAGAGGAAGCTTGAGGGCATCTGAAGCAGAGAATATAATTTAAAGAACCATTCATTTATAACTAAGATTTCAGCAATCTCATCTGTGAATTGTATTTTCCATAAGATCGACTTTTGCATTGTTGGTATAGTTTTAGGCATCCTGAAGACAGTCACAGATTTCTACTGAAAGGTTCTAAGAGCTAAAATACTCAATATAAAGAGCAAACGAAGCCCAAATTAAGCCAGTGCAATTTGCTTTTAGAAATTCCAACTGAACAAACACTACTCACAGAAGAATTCCCAAAGTTCCCCACATACTTGGGCCACGGGGATGTGAGCAAGATATCGACACCCTTAAACTGGGATGTTGAACACAGCATTGTCCTCAGGGACGACACATCCTTGGGACTAAAACTGTAACCTGGGACCGGCTCATGTAAGGACTCTGTCCCACTGAGGTACACAATCTGCAGCCCCGAGCTTCCAGTGAAGACACCTTTACGACCTGGGTTCAAAGAAAAACAGACAAGTTTTAATCCAGACTGCAAAATGAAATGTCACTATGAGGATGCATTTCTCTCCCCAGGCCATGACTCTCCTACTGCTCTGCCATTCAACATGTCTGAATGATGTAAATTCTCCTAGAGCCTCCTTCTGGCTGCGAGGTCTCAGTGTTGCCTGGCTCCAGCAGTATTTCTGTTCAGTAAGAGCAGCCCTTATGTGCATGCTGCTGGAGCCCACCGGCCAGTCCGTCTACCCCAGGAGCCTTACAAATGAAAAGAGCTGCGAAGCACTAATTAAGAGAAAGGCTTTCTGCCTTCTAGAGCAGACTCTACATGGATTAAGAGAAACCCAGACACCTGGACATAAGGAGAGACAATGAGAAGGCAAAATAACTGCAGTTCTGAGGATGAGGTGCATAGTCTGGAAGAGATGTACTCTTCATGTAGGCAGCAGCTTCCAATAAAGGAAAACATTTCAAAAGAGCAACTGTTTGGGAAAACTTAGAGACTCTACCCTCTTCTCAATTTATTTCTCACTTATGCCTTCGAGACCTTGCTCCATCAGTTTTCACCTTACCTTCATCTACTGAGTTTCTTTTCAACTGGCTCTTTCCACTCAGAAAATAGAACATTAAGCATACTAATTAATACATACACTAACTAATAAAGGAACATACTAACTAATAAACATGCATACTAAGAAAGGAACACACATACTAACTGACGAATAAATGTCTTCCCTTCAGTTTCAAATTTCTCAAAAGTAGCCTGTCCTCTCTAAGTGCTTTACCTCTTAATTAGTTCCTTAGTCCCCACTGCAATCTAGTTTCCCTCTCCTACCCATTCGCTTAGAAGTCACTGATCACCAATGGTCTCTACTCTGGAAACTATTCTCTCTCCACTCAGAATCTGTGAACTTGATAATATTTTTACCTCTCCCCACACTCTTCTAATCCCTTTCACCTCTCTTTGCTTACCCTATAGATGAAGATACATGAACCCACCACAAGGTAGTACTGTGTTTCTCCGAAAATAAGACCTTCCCCGAAATTAAGCCCCCGTTAGATCATCAGCCAGACGGATGCATTCAGTACGTTACGACGATGTTCCAGAAGAAGATGACATGACTGTATTTGAATAAATGTAGATTGCTGTACATGAAAATATAAGACATCCCCTGAAAATACGCCCTAATGCGTCTTTCGCAGCAAAAATTAATATAAGACCCAACAGTTTGATCCTCTTCTGAGCTTTATTTTTCATCTTTATGGGACCAACTCCCCAAAATCTATACTCTTCAACACTGACCTTGTTTATAACTCTAAAAAGACCATCCAACATGTTGGATGTTCTGCCAGTACTTCAAGTTCAGTATCACATGTTCACTATAAAGTTCATTGTTTGCTCCTCCTACTGGATCTCAAAAAACCTCTTTCACAGAAATAACCCAAATTCTTCAGCTGTTCTTCCCACTCCTGGTACTAAATTCATATTGTAAAATGGCTGCCATAAACATCTACAGCCGGGATCTTAATCCAAATCTAATAACTACAGTGAGAATTGCCATAAGTCAGGCCCATGTTAGGAACTACAACAAAAGGATTTCAAAATGTGTATCTCACAACTGTGGTTAAAAACAACAAACAAAAATCTGTCCCTTGGGGCCGGCCCGGTGGCTCAGGCGGTTAGAGCTCCATGCTCCTAACTCCGAAGGTGGTTTAATTCCCACATGGGCCAGTTGGCTCTCAACCACAAGGTTGCCAGGTCAATTCCTCGAATCCCGCAAGAGATGGTGGGCTCCGCCCCCTGCAACTAGGATAGAACACGGCACCTTGAGCTGAGCTGCCTCCCAGATGGCTCAGTTGGTTGGAGTGCCGGCTCTCAACCACAAGGTTGCCAGTTCGATTCCTCGACTCCCGCAAGGGATGGTGGGCTGCGCCCCCTGAAACTAAAATCGAACACGGCACCTTGAGCTGAGCTCCCGGATGGTTCAGTTGGTTGGAGCGCGTCCTCTCAACCACAAGGTTGCCGGTTCGACTCCCACAAGGGATGGTGGGCTGCGCCCCCTGCAACTAGCAATGGCAACTGGACCTGGAGCTGAGCTGTGCCCTCCACAACTAAGATTGAAAGGACAACAACTTGACTTGGAAAAAAGTCCTGGAAGTATACACTGTTCCCCAATAAAGTCCTGTTCCCCTTCCCCAATAAAATCTTTAAAAAAAAAAAATCTGTCCCTCAATTTTTTGCCTAAAGGCATCCCTCATCCCTCCCACCTGATGGAAACAAGCAGTAAGCAGTAGAGACTGCTTACAGGAAGGCCACAGTCAGATGTGGAGAAGAAAGGCCAAGATGGACTATGGTGAGGGAGAGGAAGGGCATTTACAGCAAAGATGATGTATAAGCGTTCTAGAGAAATGAAAGACCAAGAAAGAGGAAATGTGAAGAGCAGTGGAGCCATTTTAGGGGAAAAAAAAAATTAGCTGAATGATCCAAGAGGCTATAGACTGACAACAGGTGATGGGAAAACAAAAGCAAAAGTTGACAGTGTTTTTAAAACAACCAGACATTGAATGAATCACTAAAAGAGATTCAGAGGTGTGGAGAGGGAACAACTTTAACCTGGAATTAAAGAGTGGACCTGGAACCAGAAAAAGGACAAAGGGAGGGGGAAAATCCAAGGATCAGAACTCAAAACTTAAGTTCCCAAAACCTTAGTGAAAGCTAGAAGTATAGCTAGTTAGGACTCTTAACAAGTAAGGTGTACACATATCTAGCAATGTTATATGGTGAGACCACACACAGGGAAGTTTTTTTAACATAATTTATACCTTAAGTACTCGATACACTGTAGTCAAGTCCTCTATTTGGTTGAAAGAGTATGCATTTGGTTTTGGGAACATAAGGAGATTGGAAGCAGGTAGGAAAGACAACAAAGGAAAAAATGCCAGTCTTAAGGGTATAGACACAGACGTTGGGAAAGAAACACCCATTAATGGCAGAAAAATCCAGCTATATATTTCCTAGGATAGTAATTCCTAGGGACACTTTATCATGTTCATTACAAACATGAAAAATATCCACTTACCCAGATAAGTAATGTTTTCAGCTAATTCACACCCATCAGCATCTTGGAAATATTTTACTGCTTCCTGGTTGTTGGCACCTAGCACATACGTCTGAATAGGAGCTGGTGAGAGAAGCAGACACGACACCACAGAGTTTACCAGAGTTTGAACTTGAGAAATGCTTCCCTATAGGAAAGATAATCACAGCAAAAGTAACGAGTCTGTAATCCTATAGGTCGAACATGCTCACCAGTTAGGATATCCAACTCTCAACTTGTGGCCAGCCTATTAAATGGTATCACTAGGTTGATGAAGTGACATTTTAAAGAGGATGGTCAATGTATAATTAGGAAAACATAGACCCTAAAGAGCTTAATAAAAAAAACACTAGTTTTGGAAAAAGCAAAAGGCACATATGTTGCATTTATTTAATTCCTGTATACTTAGAAGAGAATGATTTTTCTGAAACTAAATCCAACCAAATTCAAAATGTGAACATGTATGCATACGCATCCTTTCCAGCTCCATGCAGAGCTCAAAGGGAAATTCTTAAATAACACGTGTGGGAAAAAAAGAGAAAAAAAACCCAGCAAGAACTGTGCAGCCTTGCAACTTCGTCAGAAATCATTTGTTAAATAAAAATAACTTCCATACCTTTCTTGATGCCAGTTTTATACTCCTCCCATTCAGCATTTGGAGTGGAGCCAAAGAAATTTCCTACACACAACAGCAGCTAAAATGAGTTTTTCAAACAGATATATGAGATTTTTTTTTTATCAGTACATAATTGCTAGTAACATTATTCAGCTAATTATCCTAAGTAATGGTCATAAACCAGGTTTTTTCCTTAATCAATTTGCAGAATTTCAATACATAAATTCTTCAGCAGCAATTGTAATGGTTACTCTGATTCTACACACTACGAAATTTTGCCTCACTGGCTGTCAAGTTCAAGTTGGGGATGGGGAAGAAGGGGTCCAGGGAAAGATGGAGAAATCGACATTGAAGAATGTCTCTGTGAAATACAAAACTTTAATTATTAGATACCCTGAGAAATACAAGGCATAAAAGACATATTTCCTGCCTGTTGCCTTTACTTAAACTTTAAGCCAATCAACCTATTATCCCCATGTCTATAATACTCTTCTGTACTCTAGTTTACAGTCTACTTGGGAACCACATATAACATTTATATAAGGTTCTCTGGTTTGTGAAGCATTTACTCATATGTTATCAGACTTATGAGTACTATACAGACTTAATCTGTACTATACAGTCATGAAATACATCTGCGCTTCCCAAACCCAGTGGTCAGAATCACGTAGGGATGTTCCACTAGTCTGTTTTCTGTTTGGTATACAGTAATAAAGTAGGGATGTTCCACTAGTCTGTTTTCTGTTTGGTATACAGTAATAAAGTAACAAGACTGACATTTGAAAAGCATAAAAAGATAAACAGATCTCCCTCCTCCCACCACTCTGCAGCTATAAGTTCCTAGGCTCACAAAAGAAACTCAATCTCACAAAAAAAAAACGAGTATGTGTTCAATCAAGAAATGAATAAAGGAGCCCAAACTTTATATGGGTATGCTTGACTACAACAGTAAAATTAAATTCAGTAAAAAGAAACATCTTACGTCAAAGTTTCCACTTTTCTTCTGAATTGCTCGAACTCTATTGAACAAAACATCAAACTTTCCTTCAACATCTCCACAAGCCAAGCTGCAAACAAGACATAAACATTAAGACAATTCAGGCAATATGAATAGGCCTGCCAAGGTTGGTATATACTAGTCTTCCTGGATTAGGCAGATACGTGACCTAGTCTCTCTGAGGTTTCCTGAGAGGTTCAGTGCATGTGAACTAGTAGTGTCCACTGGGCAGCTCCAGCTAAAGGTCTCACCAACACTTTCAACTCACCATATTTAAAATTTAGCTATCATTTCCTCCAAAACTGAACCAGTTTCTTCTTCTCACTTCCCAAGTTTTGTGGATTGGTCTATCACCAACTTGGTCACCGAGTGTCAAAAATCTCCCCTCCAGTCACCAAGTCCCGTCAACCCCTTTTTCCAAACATCTTACACACCCATTCTGTCCTTTATATTTCCACTGTCACCATCTTAGTACAGGGCTGCAATCATCCATTCCACAAACACGTACTGAACGCCTACAATATGCTACGTGCAATATGCCAAATACTACACTAAGGACATGTTAGGAGTACAAAGAGGAGGAAGACCCAGTTCAAGCCTCAAAGAGTTTACAATCAAGGAAGGGGAGATATTCTGATAGTTAATTTACATGAAAAGGGCTACAATAGGAGGTATGTGTAACGTGTTAGGGGGCGGGCAGGTTGAAAGTGACAAGAGCTAAGGTACATAAAGGAGACGGGCCCAAAGTTGTAAAGTAGCTTGTTCTACCATCTCATTTCTGAGTTTTTATAATTCTGATTTATATGGTTTTCCCACTTTTCATGTCATTTTCTTAATGTCTTTTAATTCAGCTTGAAATATAGTTCTTACTGTTTTGCCACTATGTGTTTCTGGTAAGCTTTTATTGTCCATATCACCGAACATTTTCAAGCTGGGTAGTGACATGATCACATTTGTTTTAGAAAGATCATTTTAGTAACGGAGTAAAAGATGGTCTGGAGGAACAACTGACTGTAAGCAAAAATATAAGCAAAAAGGGCAATGTCAAATGAAGACGCGGGAGAGAAACAGATGAGAAACTTAGAATTCTGAAGACTGAACACGAATTGGAGAGGGAAAGTGGAAAATCAAGGAAAAGCATGGAGTGAGCAACTGAATCCTGTGATACAGCAGGAGCAGAATCAGAGAGACATATAATAAATCTGGTGTTGGACACAAAGTAGAGAATACGCTTACATTTCCTCTGATGCCTTCTCCTCTTCCAATCTATCCTTCATACATACACCCAAGTCTAAAACTCAAAAACATTACGAGAACTCCACTGCTTGCAGAACCACAGCCTTCCACAAGTCCCTCATCTCTCTTCCCAGCGCCTTCTCCAAGTTTCCCTAACAGAAACGTTCCCTACTGTCGATCTGATCAGTGTCTGCTTCTGCCATCCCCCGGGGTAGTTACCTCTCCTAACAGTCCCATCTACCCATCCTGAGTCTAAATCTTTCCCATCCTTCAAGGCCTAACACATCTCTCAAGTCTTCCCGACCAGCTCAGAAAGTCACTCTCGAAACTTCAGAAATCCATACAGCATTTCAGAGCATGCCCTGTAATACTCTATTAAGCATTTTTATTAATCTTCAGAGCACCACTTCTTCTAGGAGGCCCTGCGGTCACCATCAGTGTTCAATTCCTGGTGCTTCCACCGGATCCTGCTCTTCCTCTATCACAGCAGTTGTCACATGGAATTATTTGTTTCTGGGAGACCCATGGCCAGTTTGTACTTCAAAGGACACCTCAAAATTCATCATCTCCTCATCTGGGCCCTTTTCCAGTGTTTCCTATCCCACTGAAAAAAGAAATCGAGGACCCCAACAGTGCCAAGTCCTTCTCACAAGCAAACCATCTCTAAGCCCTGTTGATTTCATCTCCCTAATAAACCATGAATTGCCTGCATTTTTCTTCTGTTATCACTCTGTCTAATCCTAGCTGTCGTCTACTTTGGCTCTAATTTATTCTCCACACTGCTGCCAGAATCGCGTTCCAAAATGAAAATTTCTTCACCATTTCAATGGCTTTTTAAGGATAAAGATAAAAATATCAATCAAGGCTCAATCCTCACTCCCCTGATTCCTCACATGGAGGCAAACACTCCTCCCAGAACTGTGAACTTTTTCTTCCTGACATTTATCACTACCATAACTTTACATTTATCTGGATTCTTTCATTATTCTGTTGTTCCTCTGGACTATTCGCTACATTAAGGCAGGAACTCCATCTGTGCAACGCCTAGCACAGTGCCCGGCACACTGCGATTGTTCAATAAATATCTGCTGCACATTTGTTGAAATGAAGTCCTGTCTTCACCACCCCACCCCACGCCCCGCGCAAAAAATAAGCGCGCCAGGGCAGACACTCCTGTCTATCTATCCTGTCCAGGGCCCAACGGTGGGTCCCATGCCTAGAAATTCGGGTTAATAAATAGAGTGCGGGGAGAAATGAACAGGGGTTGATGTGTCCGAGGCCAGCGCGGCCTAACACGGAGGAGGCCTGACACTGGGAGCTTCCGCTTCTCCCAGCACGTGTCACCAAGAGTCCCCCTCGGAAGCGAAAACAGCCGTGAAAAGAGATGGACCGCAGCCAGGCAGAGACGCGATGGGAGCCCTCCAGCGGCGGCCCCGCTCCCGCCCCCGCCTTTTCATCCCCTCTGCGCGTCTGGAGAAAGCTCCTCGCGGGCGGACGCAGGCGCGCGCGCGCGTGCACACGCGCGCGCACACACACACACACACACACACACACACACACACACACACACACACACACTTCCTATTCAGGGTCACTCACAGGCGCAGTGGTTTTTGAGCCATCGGTCCCAACAGCCCGGGTTGGAACCACCACCAAAAACTAGGAAACCGGATCCGCGCACCTCAAAAATGAGCGGCCGCACTACAGTAAGACATCAGCACACCCAGCCAATGAAGAGTCAGGGATCGACGGCAAGCGCCGAGGCCCAGAAGCCTCTCTCGGATGGTTTCGCCTCGACGAGGCATTAAGGAGAGCAAAGGAGGAAGGGGAAATGAGAAAAAGGAATCCCATTAAGATTTTTTATTTCGGGGCAGTTGAAGTTATTGAGCTGCTAGGAAGCTCTCGGCACAATGTTGGGGCCTAACCTACCCTAATCTAACTGTCACTCTGGTGGGCAAGACAGACGCTTTTTGCAAGTTTTTAATCTGTCCAAAAGTTAAAGGAATAATGGCCATCACCTCGATTCAATTAGTCTCAATATGTTGCCAAATCTTCTCCCTTTCTCTCCCTCTCTCTTTCAAGGTGCACAAGCACTTTTATTCTCACTGAGTCATTTCAAAGTAAATGGCAGACATCAGGGATACCTCTGCATGGATTTCCTAATAAAAACATCTCCTACTTAACTATAACACCTTTACCACACCTAAGAAAATTAACAGCAATTCAATAATATCACCTAACACACATCCATATTTTAAAGTTCCTTAGTCCCCTCAAATTTATTTTATACCTTTGTTTTCATTCAGGATCCAGTCAAGTTTCCCACTTGCATTTGGTTCTATCTCTAATCTCTTAATCTACAATAGTCCACCTACCTTTTTGGTTGTTTTTCATGACATTGACTTTTTGGAGAGTTCAAGCCAATTGGTAGGTGTAGCAGCAAGGGGCTACGTTTTAAGTGGCCACAGAATGTGGGTGTCCAATATGCATTCAGCATGCACACTGAGACAGAGTTGAGGCAGCACAACACTATTTATTATTAAGTGAAGCAATAAGTGAAATAGAATAAAGCAAAATAAGACAAAGAGGAACAGTGAGTTCTCACCACCCAGAGTGTTTCCAAGGCGCTGGGGAACCGAGACAGCGTCTTGGCTTCAGGTGTGTCCATCGAGCATCCCAGTTGGAGAGTTCCGACTAAGGCTCCCCCAGGACACTAATTATATAGGGTTTTTTCCAATAGATTACCAGTCGGGAAAGAATGCCAAGCCATAGCGATTACAATCAGAAAGCATGGGGACAATGAATCACAAGTTTCAGGGTAATTATCCAGGGTAGAAGGCAGGGGGACATGCTTCCGGCAGTTTCACAATGTACATGAAGTTATTATGGCCACAGGGCAACCTATGTGATCCTATTCATGTGTTCCACCAGCGGGTCAGCTATTGTTCAACCAGGGGGGCTATCGAGGCCTTCCTGAGTTTACTCCTGCTGAATGGGGAGTCAATGTCTGGGTGTCACCTGGACAGAGCGTTCCCCTGACAACAAGTGGAAGGCACAAAGGGGCACCTAACTCACATTATATTTACTTTACAGTAGGAGACAACAGTGTGTAAGGAAATGGAAACAAACATGAGAGATCCTGACAACTGAGGAGCATAGAAGAGTCACCAAGGGCAGCCAAGCAATTAAAAATGAATAAATTTAAGGAGGAACAAGAAAGTTCTGGTGTTCCTCACTTCTGTAATGCCTTTTTGGGAAATATCAAGTTCTCTGCCTCATAAATATCGATGTCCCTGCTTTACTGGCACACTAAGCATGTTTTTTGGGTAATAAAGCCCAGCCCAGGAGTGGATAGCAAGTCTGTATCTTGAACAGTACAAGTTTGCCAAACATGGATGAGTAATAATTTCAGGAAGAGAAAACTACAGTAAGATAGGAAAACTCATCCATGGAATTCTGTATTATCTTTAAAACTTTCCTGCAAATCTAAATCCATTGTAAAGTAGAAAGCTTATGAAAAGAAAACTCATTCATAGGAATTAAGGTAGATCAAGATAGCTGAACACAGAACTGACTCTGGGTGGTGAACACACAATGCGATATATAGATGATGTATTAGAGAATTATACACTTGAAACCTATGTAGTTTTGTTGATCATTGTCACCCAATACATTTTAGTTAAAAAAAAAAAAAAGATAGCTGAACACAATGTAAGTATCAGAGTAACAAAAAACAAGATTGAAAAAAATAGGAGCCTTGTATGCGTGCCAAGTCTGGCTTTAGAATTTTTCTCAAGTACACATGGAACATTCTTCAGGATAGATCATATGATAAGCTACAAAAACAAGTCTCAACCAATTGAAGAAGATAGAAATTATGTCAACCACATTGGTATGAAACTGGAGTTCAATCAACAGGAGGAAAACTGGAAAATTCGCTAATACATGAAAATGAAACAACACACTCCTGAACAACCAATGGACCAAAAAAGAAATCAAAAGGAAAATAAAAAATATCTTGAGAGAAATGAAAATGGAAACACAACATACCAAAACCTATGGATGCAGCAAAGCAGTTCTAAGAGGAAGTTTATGGCTATAAATGTCTGTAGTAAGAAAAATGAAAGATCTCAAATAAACAACCTAACATTATACCTTAAGGAACTAGAAAAAGAACAAACTAAGCCCAAAGTTACCAGAAATCAGGAAATAATTAGAGCAGGATAAATGAAATAGCCCAGAGGAGCAGAGGATAAATGGTAGTTTGGAACAGAGATAGTGGGAAATGACAGAAACAGTTAAGAACTGTTTTGGAGATGGAATTGGGGACCTCAGGCACCTTCCTAAGCGCTAACACCCAACTTTGTCTTTCAAACTGGACTGATCAGTCAGTATCCTCTAGCCACTAATTTCTTTAGTCTGAAAGGAAGCAATCAGCTACCCAGGAGCCCCTCGGACCCTGCAGACACAAGTAGGAAGATATTTTATAAAATACTTTATGAGTGGCAGCCCTATCTCCCCACCTCACATAAACACACACACACACACATATCGTTTTTGTCTTTATCACATTTCCAAAAGGGAACATACGAAAAGATGTCATCCATCTCCACATATCTGGCTCACACATAGAAGAGACAGGAGGGGCCCATAACATACACCAAGCTATCACAACACTCCTTTTACTGTTTCTGCTCAGTCTAGAAGACTCAACCTGAAATTATTTTAAGATTTTCTATTATGTTACGGAAAAGTAAATTATGCAATGTTATGGAAAAGTAAATTACTGACATTCAAAAGGTGATAAAGAACAGGTTTGTTTTATTTTCTTTTTTTAATCTTGTTAGCAATACAGTAACATCATTAAGAGAAAAAACAACCATTTACACAGTAACTCAAAATCCAGCCACTTAAGAAAATAATGTAGAGAAAACAGGGCCTCTCATTTGATTCAACTAGCAAGCCCAGGTTTATCCTGAACTTTAAGAGACTCTTTGTGCTGAACGGATAATGAAGCATTCAAGTAAAAGGTAAGGGGTTATAAGTGTGAGTTTCTGAGGGATTCTGCCCCAAGAGAAGTGCAGGAGTAGCCACAGTCCTCTAGTTTACTCCAACGGTGAGATGTTTCTGGGATGGCCAGCACGGCTTCCTTTTGAGGAGTTTTGACAAGTCTTCAGCCTCAGGATTCAGGTCTTATAAAATATTCTTCCACATTAAAAAAGACTTTGTTCCACAGGAATAAATTTTTCATCGCTTTTCCAGCTTCTTGTACTTGGCTTCTACCAGGAATAGAGGAAGGAAGAGTTGTATTTTTAAGAACTGGCTCTTACAAAGATACTTTTCCATTAGCATTTCCAAGCAAATTAAAAAATATCTAGGGGCTGCCGGATGGCTCAGTTGGTTACAGCGCGAGCTCTGAGCAACAGGGTTGCTGGTTCGATTCCCACATGGGCCAGTGAACTGCACCCTCCAGAACTAGAAGACAACGAGCTGCCACTGAGTCTCCAGAGGAGCAGCCAGATGGCTCAGTTGGTTAGAGCACGAGCTCTCAACAACAAGGTTGCCAGTTCAATTCCCTCATGGGATGGTGGGCTGTGCCCCCTGCAATTAAGATTGAAAACTGCGACTGGACTTGGAGCTGAGCTGTGCCTTCCACAACTATATTGAAGGACAACGACTTGGAGCTGCTGGGCCCTGGAGAAACACACTATTCCCCAATATTCCCCAATAAAAAAAATTGAAAAAAAAAGTCTATTACACTTTTGAAAAGTGTATTAGCTTCAATCTCATCAGCTGGCCAAACTGTGTCCAAATTGTAGGTACACCATAAATGTCAGCTATCACATCAAATATCACTGATGTGCACAGCTTAAGGTAAGGAGTCAAACACACACATATAGAATAGAGAACCCAACACAAGTTCATTATGTTCTAACTTGTCAACAGCACCTGCTCAGATGGCTCCACTGGAGTAGAGCAGATCGACTGCTGTTTGAGCCACCAGGAGCCTTACTAAGCACAGGAAATTGCCTCTTCAGGCACTGTCTCAGACACCCTCTGGGAGACAGCCTGGAACTCTCAGGAAGGATAAATGTATGTATCACCTTTTATTTTCTTATCCCTACCCCTCACTCGAGGAAAGCAATTTTGAAAGATACAAAGGTTTAACAGACCATCAAATAGGCCTCTTAATGTAATAGATTCACTTTTTTTTTAAAAAAACCTTGAAAGCACTGGTATAATGCCTCTTACATAGGAAGGTTCACAGTGACTATTTAGTAAATTTAATTGTGGACAATGAAATTGTTAATTAACCACCCATGTCAAATTTCAGTCTGCTACAAACCACTCTCTTGAAGTAGTCAACAATTGTCAATGATGAAAATAAAATAATCTGTAAATTATATCTAGGATAAAAACAACTTTGTTATTTTTAATCATGGATATTAAGAGCAACAGCCAGTTAGCAAGCCATCAACACTAAAAGTACCAGTTTCTTTCTTAAAGGAAAAGTAATCCTTCAAGAAAACCCTTGATTGACTATTTTGGTTTTTTAAGACATATGTATCTACATTATTAAAGATGCTTCAGCCTGCTGAACCACAATTACGAGTTTGAGCTTTGTAATCAAACAGGCTGTGGTTTGGAATACACCTCTCCCATATACAAGCTTTGTATCCTTACGCAAGTTATTTAACCCTTTCAACCTCAGTTTCCTCCTCTATAGAATGGGGATAAAAATCATGTACTTACCTCATAGATTATTGAGAGGATAAAAAAAACGTAATACAGGTAAGGCATAAAGAACAATGCCTGATATATCATTAAGTACCTAGGAAATGTTATTTTTATTACTACTGCTACTGAAAAATTATTCTCACTAGATTTTTGTGAAGATTAAAATAGATCATTGTAGGCACACCATAAATATTAACTATCATATCAGCTAAGGTCATACTGGTGGGTGGGGAGTACTCTTATTAAATCAAAACAGAAATAAAAATGGTTACCCAGTTTTTTTGAATATGCATCCAACTTGTAGGCTGCCTGCTCAAGAGCTGCTACCTGCTCCTCAATTACATTGATCTGATCCAGATAAGGCTGCAGTTCAGCATCTGTAAAAACAAACAGAAATCACATTTATACAGCCAACAAGTTATATAGAAAAAGAATGAGAAAGTAACACTACTAGTCTTTCTCCAGCTCTACCTAAGCCACACTGGTGGGGTGACGTGATTCTGATCACCAGCAGGACAAATGTTTTAGAAGACAGTAGCTAGCTGATCTAGGGCTGTGACCTAGACAAAGCATGTCTCCCATCCATTAATTTCGTCTCTTTTAAATTCCTTGCTCCTCAAGCAATCTTCCCATTGCAGGTTCCATTTCTTGGTTACTCCCAGACCAAAAAAGAGTGCCCCAGAGACAGGGAACACAAGAATTTAATGGAAAAACACATTCTACCAGTCTAAATTAGTATTTTCCATTTATAGATGTCGGGTTTTCGGTTTATACAGTAGTTCTTTATGGATTTCATTGTTAAATCAGTTCACTGGAATCTGGCCACCCTTCCTCTCCCCGATCCCTTACCAGAAATAAACTGATCAAATCAAGAATCAGAAGCATAAATAACCATACCACCAAAACATGCTACTCCTCAGAATGGAAGAAACTAATTTTGTCATTCACTTTTAGAAAATGAGCTCCCTGAGGACAGGAGCCATGGTCCTTATTCTTCTCCACAGCCCCAAGCACAAGAGAACATTCATTACAAACATGTTTATAATTAAAAACTTAATACTTAAAACTTAAGTAATTATAAAACTTAATACTTACACTTCTGGTTTAAGTCCTTTAAGTTTCTACTAATGTTTATAGCGATATCTTTCATTTCAAGATATTTCAGGCTGGTTAGTTTATTCATATTTTCCAGGAGCTTATAGTCTTCGCTGGTGGCTTTAAAACAAACAGAACATGTGATGCCTTTAAGATTTGCCTTAAGTCACTGGGATGTGGAATTACAGGCTAAATGGTAGTTCAAGGCAGGACCCAGGGAATATCAGAGGAGCAGGCCCCTTTTGATCTATGACATTTCTACTCAGCCTGTGCACTCTGAATGTCTAAGCAGAAACTCAGGCAATAATCAGCAAGCTATTTAAACCAAGTAAGATCCAGAAGCTTCGGGATCTGAGTTAGGAAGGGAAAGGATACACTCATGTCCTACGATAAGGGAGGTGAAATAGTCTTGGTATTTCTACAGTATGAAAACATGTAATTTGGGGGACTACACCATAAATATATACAAAATCAACTAGGACCTCACCACTTCTTAGTAACTCGCTTATTATTGTGTGATTTTGATTGCATTTTTTTCATTTTTACATTGAGTTTTCCAAACCATTTGCCTGCTTCTCAGTTCCCGTCCCCATCCCTACTCAAAGCACATGGCTTCTACGCCAATTTTCCCAAAAGCCAAGCCCGCTTACATAAGCTGCTTCAACCTTTCTGCCTCACTTCGAAACTTCTCTGTACCTTCACATCTTCCCCAGAGGCGGAAGTGCTCCTATTCTTGCCAAGACAACTCCTCCTCCTGTGCTCTCCATCTCAAACCCTTCCACCTTTTCAGGGCCTCTCTTCAATCCTTTCTCTTGCATTTCCAATCTCTCTCTCCATCCTGAACCTTCCTGTCCATCTAAGAAATATATTCAGGTTTCTTCTAGACCAAAAGCACTCCCTCTATTCTGCTATACCTATGTCATTTGCTCAGGAAAGCAAAGGAGCTTCACTGCTAACCCTTTTGAAAGAATAGCTTACACTTACTGTTTCATCTTCCTCACCATTCATTCATGTGAACCCTTGCAGTCTGGCCTGTGCCACCGCCATCCAGAGAAATTACATGCTCCCAGTCATAAGTGCTCTCTTAAATACAAAATCCATAGCATTTTCTCAGTTACTTTCCCCCTGAATCTCTCTATAGTATCTGACACTATGTTCTCCCTTTCTCCATGAAATTCTCCCTTGGCAGCTATAGCATTATATACTGTATTACACAGATTTCAAATCTCTTTCTAACTGCTCTTTTTAGGTTTCTATACCAGATTCTTTCTCATCCAACCTCCTTAATTATCAGTTCTCAATTTTTCTCAGCTCTGACACATAACTGACATTTACATGGGTGGTGTATTCCCATGGCATTCACAGGATGATTCCAGCTTCCTTTCAAACTCAAAAAAGCACTTAAGAAAGGAAGAATGACAACCGGGGAAATTACAATCTGCTTAAAATTAATTTTATAATAAATAAATCATTTGGAAACCTAGGTATTTCAAGTACTGTTATTAAAAACAAATTAAATGCCCTATCCCGACATTCCCAGAGATTTTAGTCAAGGCCCTCCTATCTAGTTCTAACCTGCCCCTCGCCAATCTCATCCTGCATAGCCTCAGCTCACAGCACTACGCAGGTGACTCCCAAATCTGCTTCTCTTGTTCTGATCATTCTCTGGGCTCTGGACTCACGTGTGAAAGTCACCTGAGTGTCTTGATAACAGTCACTTGAGTCCTGGTAATATCTAAAATCAGCCACACCAAAACCGAAAATATTATTTTCACACTGAACATGGTTCCTCTTTCCAACTTTCCTATTTTGGTTGACGGCACCATCCAGGCTTACAACCTCAAACATATCTTAGGCTGCTCCCCTCCCTCGATACCCACTTCAGCCAGTCCTATAAATTCCACTTCTGTAATGTTCTTGCACTCATGCCCTCCTTTGCATTCCTTTTACCAACCCTCTGTCACAGACCATCGTTGCTTTTCATCTGAAATGTTGCTCATTTCTCTCTTCCATATGCATACTCACTACTATCAAATTATTCTCTTTAAAACAAGGGTCAGACACCCCAGATCATGTAAATGAGTGAAGCAAGCCAGATGTTTGCATATTAAACACACGAGTATTCACTTCCCCAAAGAAATATGCTCTCTCCCACTTCTTGGAACATGTGGTCACCTTAGTCTATCATTTACTTTACAAATTTTGATAGAGATGTGGATGCAGAAAATCATTTCTGTACCACTACTAAAAACACAACAATATAAGAACAGTGATAAATTGCATTGGACACCAGGTCCCATAAAAGGGAGAAAACAGGGAGGGGTGGGGACAAACTACATAGCACTAGCACATTTGAAGGAGACAGTTGCTCAGCTCCAATCAATCATAGCCTCACGAGAATGGGGCACTAGTATTGCCAAATCTTTAGAATTTTTAAAGAGAAGACAAAAATCAAGATTTTGTTACTTGGTTTCTCTTGCTCAGAAATAGATAAATAATCAGACTGATAGAAACTACAAGCCCTTCTAATCTGCATCAAGTCTTTTTTTTTTTTTTTTTTTAATAGATTCTGGCTCCCAAATTTAGCTCACAGAACTTCCTGGGGAAGTGAAACAATATCATAACTGCTTATGAGAGGCCACACTGGACCAGATTTCACTTTTTCGACCCTTTTCCACACATAGATCATGTGCTCACCTGGAAATACACCATGGACCAAAAAAAATTAATCATGTCTTAAAGGGCGAGTCACCAAATCCTCAGACCCACCTAAGAAGTCCCTAATTTGCAAGTCACTCCCCATTCCCCAATTCCATTTCTCTTCACCCCTGTCAATACAGCTGCTTTAGCCAAACTGCTCACTGATACCACTTCACTCACTAGTGGTTTCCTCCTTTTTGGTGAATTATTCCCTTCACAACCCTGCTCAAAATACACCTCCCCCAAGGAGGTATTTCTTGAATTCTTCTTTGTTTTGCCAGCGAGAGTCTACACTACAGAGGCCTGCAGAGTTGTATTAATTATTCTTATGTGTTTCTGAAAGTAGCTGGTGAATTTCTCCAGGGAAGGAATAGCCCGCTTTCCTTTCCATTCACGACCTCCCCAAACTTCCAACAGGCATATTTCAGGGCAGGTGGGGTTAGGGAGGGAGTCGCAGACCGATGCGGCGGAAGCACTTCCCAGGGCTCCCTAAGCCAAGCCGCAGCTCCAGCAGTGGTGCCCTACCCGAATCAACCCAGGGACCTCACCCGTCAGTTCCCCAGTCAGGTAAGTTGCCATTTTGGAGAACATGTCCCGGCAGAGCTCGGTGATGTCAGCCTCAGCGGGCTCCTTGGCTTCCTCAGCTGTCTCCACGGCGGCATCGTCTGGATCAAAGGAGAATGACTACGTGTCCGGCCCCACACCGGGTCCTTAATCCAGCTACGGCATCCCACCGCCCCCCACCCCTCCACCTGTCCTCATTCGATCAAGTCGGCTCCATTTTCCATGTGCCATAATTTCAAGTGCCTCACTTCGTCCTTGTCCTACCGGACACACCAACTGTGCTCCCTTGCACCCGAACCAGCTCCACCCGATTCCGCGGCCAAACCAACCACTCAGCCGCTTTGACAGCACAAACACTAACGCACACACGGGCACGCCCCTCCCTCCGACCTGCCCGCTCCAGCCAAGTGAGTCCCTGCATCTGGGGCCCCTACCCGGAGTCCCAAGCCTCCCTCTGGACACTTCATCCCCATCGACTCCGTGTACCTCGAACCGGCTCCTCCCGTTGGGTCGCGGGGACACTTTCTGTTGCCGCCGCCATGCTGGGCCCCGCGGTGCTTCCGGTTCTGGGATGCATGCGCATGCGCATTCGCACCGGGAGTGCCCCGCCTCCCCACCCCACACGAGCCCTGGTTGGCAGCTCTGTCTCTCTGCTAAGTCACGCCTCACAATAATGAGTAATAAAATGTAAGCAAGAAGTCGACATTGAAGCTAAGAAAGGCTATCGTGAGTCGATCCACTGTCAACAGTCGTGACATCTGGAAATGAGGATGCGCTCATCCCTGCGGCCACTCCCTGGAGGCGTCACTAGTAAGACTCACGACCTCTCAGAGGTTAGTAGAGCTCCGGGTGGCCTTCTGACCAAAGTCTCTGCAGACAGGTTATCCCCTCCCCAGAGACTCCGCACCCAGGCTGGTATTAGTTGCTGAAGACTGCTCAGGGAATCCATGCTTTTGAAAGTAGTCTCAGATTTAGGGAAACCTTCAGGCATTGATCCCTGAGCTGAAATACTCTCCCTTCCAATGTCCTGGATTAACACCAACGCACCCCCCTCTTTTTTAAACTGCAGGCTGGCACCTACTTCTCTTCCGTTGATTGGGCCTTTCTGTAAGAAAGCTTAGATCATAACTTTTTTAGGGCGTAGGATACGATCTGGTAATCGTAATTTTATTTGGCTGTTTCACAAGTCTACCTATATGGAGTGTACTTGATGGGATAGGAGAACAGGGGCATGGGAGGGAACAGATTAGAAAAAGTGACTGGGGAGCAATGGAAGATGCAAAATGAAGGACAAAGTTTACAGGGGAAGGGAAAAGGGGTATATAACAGGTGTTGGGATGCCGACCTATACAGCCAAAACCTTGGTGTAGGAATTTTTGGTCTTATCCTTGGTTATCCTTTATCTACACACACACACACACACACACACACACACACACATACACACACACACCAGCTACCCCAGAGTAAGGAATACCTTACTCTCCTCACACTGAGGACCAGGTCTCCCTAGGTCACTGTCTCCAACCTCTGATGGTACAACCATAGTGCCCATCCATTCAAACCATTTCTATGAGCCAGAAGTTCTTACTTCAGGACTCCTGGGGCAGCCCAGTCCTTCACATCGTCGCCGCTTGCACTCTGGACCTCCCAGCGGGGATGAGCTCTCCCTAGCCCAAGCACCAGGATGGCTCACCGTTCCACATCTCCTCTTCCCCTTACAATCCCAGAAGCAAATGCAAAGTCCTGATTTTCCTAAGGATTTTTATTGACAGTCACCAGGGAAACCACACTGTCCTATGGAAGACTAGAGTCCGAGCCAAACACATTTTGGTCCAAAGACCTCTGAATCCTGAGGTCATTTCTTTGACTGATTCTCCTCAGGCTCATCTTCATCTTGATTAACAGTCCCCTCAGTTCCCAGTGTTCAGCAGAATGTCGGGAGCAGGCTCCTCTATTGAGCCTTCATGAACTTTGCCCCAGGAGGCTGGCAAGGTTGTCATGCTGACTCCTCTGCAACTTTGTAATCTCCCCATGTGAGAAAGTCTTCTCTCCTGTATGGTTTCCCCTTGTCTTCTACAGGGAAACTATGGGAAAGACAAGGACCCCACAGGTGCTAGCAGCCCATCTCTAGATGCACAAAGGATAGAATTCACGGGAAAGTAGGAAGACATCTCAATATCACTACTCTCTTGGCTTCCACTTTTTTCACAAATCATGGCTATCCAGGTGCTTAGAGAAAGTCATTACCCTCCCTTCCTTTATTCTGTTTGTTATTGACTTTTTTTTTTTTTTTTAATTACTGCAAGTAGAGATTAGAGCACAGGTAGTGAGAGGCCCAGTGGGAAATGTTATTTCACAGAGCTGCACGGCTACATAGCTGCACACAGTAACACTGAGTTACAAGCCCAAGCATGATGCCCAGCTACCTACAGAAATATTGGCTCAAAAGGCCAAACAGGGTGGGACTTGGCAGCAGCAGTGGTGGTGGGAACTACTGCCCTAGAAGTGGAGCGCATGTGCAGAGAGGGCCTCTGGGGAGGTAGTGAGAGAGGCATCTGCTGTCTGGTGCTTTAGGACCCCTCCCCCACCACTCTCTGGCCCACCCTGGACTCCCCAGGGGACGGGAGTCACAGCTGAAGCTGGCTGTAGGTGCTCCCAAATGCCTTGATGCCCCTGTTGGAAGAAAAAGGGACAGGTCATTAGAGAGAGGACTTTGTGTCCCACTTTCCTTTATCCAGATCTGATTCAGACCATCTCCTAGAGGCCAAGGTAGCCCTCAGGCCAGAGCAACCACCTTTAGGCCTTCCCTGTATCCCCGCCTCCTCTGATACACTGACTACTATGAAGAACATGTTGCTGCAAGAGCCTGAGAACAGGTTTCAAATTTTATTTTGCCTCCACCAGCTGAGTGGAACAGATGGTAGAGTTCAGCTGTGGGGAGCCGAGAGGATCCAGGTGAGGGGCCACTCACCATGCCTGGGGAGGGAGCCAGCCGCCCCTTCCTCTCCAGCATCTTTAGCTTTGAGCCCACAGCATCAACCTGGGACATGACTCCTTCTAGGACGGTCTCCAGCTGCAGAACTCTCTTTGTGAGCCTGTGTAGGATTTGAGAGAGATCGAGGGAGCAGAAATAGGTATGTGTCTAGAGAGCTGGGTGTCTATAGGGGTAAGGGGGACAGAACAATGTGTGTCTGGATAGGAGCAAGGAAGGTAAGCCGAGCCTTGTAGGGAGAATTAAAGGGGGACAGAGGTTCTCCCTGGGCTAGGACAGGGGATTCGAAGGTTGTGGAAAGAAGCTCAAGGTAGGATATTATAAAGACAGTCAGCCCTGGGCCCCTGACTGCACATACGTGTAGAATTCTTCTCCTGAAACCCAGCCACTGGCTCTGGCAGCCTCTGGATGCGACTCGCCTGGTGGATTCCTCACAACAGACCGACCCAAGTTCTCAATCTCAGTGTTGAGGGCCACCTGATCAGGAAGTCAGAGGTCAGAGAGGAGAAGATGACTCTGAGAAGCCATCAGTTCCTGTTCCATCACCTGTTCTAATGGGCTCTCAGGACCAGGCTGTGGGCTCCAGTTCTTGCTATTCCCCTTCCCTCTCAAACTCTGGAGATAATGGGATCAGAGGGATAGTGCTGACACAAAGCTGGCCCAACCTCTGGAAGGGAATCACCACCCAAAGAAACAAGACACGAGCTCCTGGAGGCCTTGATTGATGTGTTCACTAAAAGCCAACTCAGTTTGGGAGAGGAGGGACAGTACCCGAGTTCCTCACATTGCTCCTCCTGCCCTTGACTTCTTGGTCTACACTAGATAGGAATAAAGCAGGCATAATAGGGGCGGCTGAGGATCAGAGTTTGAAAATCCCAAGGAGAAGGCAAGTCCTCAGGAGGAACTGTCAGATTCTTGGGCAATTGGTCTTTTCCCCCTAAGACTGTGTTTCTCAACCTTGCTATGCATTAGAATCACCTGGGGAGTTTTAAAAAGTACTGAGGTCTGGGCCCCCCAACTCCCCCCACCCAAAAGATTCTGGTCGAGGGTGTGTGGTCTGACTATGAGGATCTTTAAAAGCTTCTAGGGTATTCTAACATGTAGCAACTTGAGAACCACTATTCTAGAGCGCTCTTTCCTGCCCATCTATCAGAGGGTTTTCAGTTTGTGTTTGTGTTCTGGGCATGTTGACAGGGAAGGGAGGGTAAGCAATTTCCTTACACTACCTCTCCAGCCACCAGCTGGGCTCACCCGCTCCTCCTCCAGGTCCTGTCGCATTTGTTCCTGCTCCTTCTCATCCAGGACGCGATTCCCATCTTGGTCAAACTTGGTGAAGGCAGCTGTGAGCTCAGTGATCTCATGCTCTGCATGCCCCAGTCTGAGGAGAACAGGACAATGAAATGACTTCTGACATGCCATTGCTGTGATCTCTCGATTATGGACTCCCCACTCTTTTTTGCCAGACTCTGGCAAGACCCTTTCACTCTGGGGAAGAGGAGGACCACATGGGAAAGCCAGGATTTCCAAGGTTTAGCAATTTTATCCCAAAGAAATCTCTTTGCCTCTAAATAACCTGTCCCCCACCACCCTCAGCTTCCGCTTTATGCCCTACCCCTGAAATCCATCCTCTATAATGCAACTAGAGTTGATTAAACTTTCTAAAGTGCAGGTCTAAATATACCCTTTCCCTGCTTAAAATCCCTCTGGCCACCCTACTCTTTGGTAGAGCAGTGGTGTTTGAGGCTTTTCCAATATGACACTTGCCCATTTCTCTGGCCTCATCTCTTGCTATGCCTCACCTTTCATTGGATACCTTAGCAATGATCAGTCACTCACTACTCTGTGCCTGGCCTACAGCTGGTACTCACAATACATATGTTCAGTGTTTGTTAATATGTTTACTGGGAAGAAGGGAGAGAATGGCTAAAGGAATAGACCAGTACTTGTGGGGGAAAATAGAACCAAGACCAGAGTTTTGTGGGCGTAAGGGATGTATACAATGATTAGGGAATTATATTATTACTTTAATCCTAAGAGTTGGTTCAATAGGGTCCAGATACAGAACATAGTCAGAGACCTTTAAACCAAGGGCACAATTCTGAAGGTCAGGATCAGAGACCTATAGGCCAAAGTCAAAGGCCAATTAGTCAAGGTCAGGGGTCCATAGGCCAAGATCAGAGGCTTATAGGCTAAGCATGAATGGCTGAGGGTCAAAGATTTATAACGAATGTTCGAGTAAATTGGATTCCTGATTGCTCACTCCTTCAAGGTGTTGGTGAAATCCTGGAACTGGATCTCCTGCTCCCCACCCTGTAGGACCTTCTGCACATCCGAAACCTGCTCCTTCCTCAGACGCAGCCTCAGTAGGGTCTTGTTATAGCTCTAGAAGAGGAAAGTAAACAGGCACCAGTTCCTGCATCATCCCTTGCTCCCACCCCCACTGACAAGATGCCAGCCTTCCAGGGATAAGTCGAAGGCACACAAGAGCACAGACCTCTATGCAGAGGTGTAGCCCAAGGAATTAAGTAGTTACTTGTTTCAGGAGGTCAGAAAGCTGCAGCTCATCCTTCTGTCCAGCCAACTCTTCCTTGACCTCTGAATATGTGTCATTGATGATGGCCAGGAACATGTTCTGAAGGATAAGGCAGGGACACAGGTCCTCACCCCCAAACCCACTAACAGCATTGAGCCCACTGACCCTATTAATGTCCTAGACACGTGTTGTAAAGGGGCCAATGCTTTCAACCTCAGCTCTGCAGCCCACTAAGCCCTGCATCTCAGGGTCCCCAGAGGCTTTCAGCACAGTGCTTTTAGGGATGGATCGTGCTCCCTCATCAACCTGGTGTCCTCACTCAATTGCTGCAGTAAACTGACCAGAAGGATACTCCAACATGCCACAGAACCCCGCCATATAAGGGCCCACGAGGCACTGAAGTCAGAGACTTTTCAAGGTGAGAATATAATTGTGCTTTCTTTATCATCTACCCTCGATCCATATCTGTATCCCCATCCATTGACCAAATAAAGAAACCTGCTGGCTTTGTTAATAAATATCAAACCCAGATTTCTCAGGTTGTCATGGAGAAAGAACAAATACAAAGCAGTGGTCGTAGAAATAGCCCGAGATCCCCAGAAAAAGGGGGTCTTGGAGAATAGGCATAAAAGCTTCCAGGTGCATCCACTTCTCTTGAGGCGTTTTTCTCTCCCTTTCCATCCTTGGGGGATAATGGTTTGCGTTTAGTGAGGGAGCCTGCAGATTCCTTACACTGTGCAAATGACCTGACTGCTGACCACACCGACCAACCACCTTGGCCAGCTCTCAGAAGATCCCGCCTCACAGACTCCCTATTCTTGATGTGAGAAACCCATAGTAATCCTGAATGCAGAACATGGAGGGGTATCAAAACTCCACCCTACAGACCCTCTACACCTCTTGCCCTCAGGTTCCCAAATCCCCACCTCTCACAAGGACCCTCACCAGTAGCACAAAGAAGACGAAGAAGACGTAGGTGACAAAGTAGGCAGGTCCCAGGATGCGGTTGGCATTGTCAATAGCATTGTAATCAAAGTCCCCAAGGATGATCCGGAACTGAGTGAAACTGAGAGACCAGGGACGGGCTTCAACCAGAGCCTAACCACAACGCGGACTCCAGTCCACACCCCCATCCCACTTTCCTAACGACTGCTCTTCCACGAGCTCACAGACCCCACCCTGCACCTCCGACCCGATCTGAGAGAGACAGTGAGGTGACAGGCCTCCAGAGACTCTCACAGACGCTTTAAGCACAGATATGCCCACACGCATATTCCCAGCTTCCCCAAGGATACATCCACCCACAGAGCTGGAGGGTGAGGAGGGCCCTGGAGCTGAAGGGCCAGGGAGGAGTGAAGGGGGCAGGACACATACATGCACTTGATGAAAGTGCTAAAGTTTTCCACTTGGGTCCCGAACAGCAGGTAGCCGAGCTGGGCGTAGGCGAAAAAAACGATGAAGAACATGACGGCGAAGCCCAGGATGTCCTTGGCGCAGCGGGCCAGCGTGGAGGAGAGCTGGGTCATGGTTTTGTTGAAGCTGATGTACTTGAATATCTGGAAGGACCATGTTGAACCAAGCGATTAAGGAAGAAAAGAGAAAAGCTTTGTTTACTAACAATTGTCACCCCAATAAATTAAAAATAAATTAATAAAAAAAAAATAAATAAAAGAGAAAAGCTTTGAAGAGTCCACTCTGGGGGACTCCGGGGGCCACAGGAGTAGCTGAACCAGACAAGGAAAATAAGACGAGCATTGAGGAAGGGAGCGTTGAGCGCCCTGAGGCAGAACTGAGGAGAGGAGTCCCAGGGTACCTTGATCCAGGCAAAGAAGAGGTTGACAGCGTTCATGTTGTTGTACTGTGTCTGCCAGAAGGCGAGGAACTCGAAGTCAGCGTACATGTTTGGCTGCTGCAGGAGCTTCCCCATCAGCCGATTCACCTCGAGAGTTCGGAATATGTGGAAGCCCACAGCCACAATGGAGAGCTGTCATCGCAAGTTGGAGGTGTCAGAAGTTAAGGGGATCTCAAGGGAAGTTCAACAATGAAGTCACAGAGGTAAGTAAGACAGGTGGGGAGAAAAAACACCTCCGCTGCTGAGTTGTTGGCTATCTCAGGTTCAAATGGAACTGGACAGGATGAGTGGCCAATGTTTTAAAGCCCAAGAGAAGGCTCGGGCCAGTGTAAAAAATTTACAACCCATGTGGGTTGTAAAGGGCCATAGAGAACTGGAGCTAAGTGACTTTATTTCCCCCGCCACTTCCCAGCCTTGGTCAGGAAATTAATGTGTCCTGTTAATAGGAAGGAGACAAAGATGAAGAGGCAGAATATTTTAATAGAAAAGGCAGGAGTTTTAATGGGACAGGTCATAAAGGCAAGAGACAGAATAGGAACAGCATATCAAATGCATAAAGAAAGAGCAGGGCCTGCAGCACAGACTGGAGGGAGAGGGGGTGTGGCCTTCCCAGGGCTGAGCCAGGGGCACATCAGCCTCTTGCTTCGGGAGCTGTTACCCAGGGATTTGATCAGAAGTCCTAAGGAGGACATGGGACTTCAAAAGGATGAACTTGGCGCCCCTACCATGGTGGATGGTCCTTCTCCCAATATGTCCCAAGTCCAAGATATTTGTCCCTCACCAAGATGACCACCAGGTCCAGAATATTCCAGATGCTGCTGAGGTAGCTAAGCCGATGGATGTGCAGCTCCAGGATCTCCTCCACCACATAGTAGAAGATGAAGATGCAGAAGATGATCTCACAGCCAACGATAAAGAAGTCCCAGCTGCTGACGTAGCGAATCAGCTTAACCGTGCGGATTTGCCAGGATGGGATGGCACCTCCGGTAGCTGGAAACTCCACCACCAGTCTGTGGGAGGAGGGGGAGAGGTCCGGGGGCGCTGGGCTGGGCTGGGACAGTTCCTCCCCTCCCCACCCCCATCCCCACCACAGGGTATGTTTAGGGAAGGGTCTCAAGCAGAGGAAAAAGGAACCAGGAACCACGGATGGAGGGATGCCGTAGGGAAAGAGGACCCACCTCAGAACACAGAAAAGATTGATGTTGGCATTGTAGACTGAGAAGTCGATGAAGACCACCCGAGTGCCCCTGTCTAGCCACAGGCCCTCCTGAAGGTCCCGGAGTGCTTCTGCACTGCCCTGCCGGGATCCCGGAAGGTCCAGGTAGTAGCCACCTCCACTGTAGCTTGTGAGCTGACCCCAGTGAGAGGAGCCCCCCAGCTCATCCTGGGAGTGGTATGTCCACCTGCCCAGAAAGAAGCCATCTGATCAGAGGTCTGACCCAAACGAAAGCTGATCTCCCAAGGCAATGGCAATACTTAATGATTGCCTGGGCTTTACAGTTTCACGTAGATTATATATGCATATCATGCATATGTGTATTTCACAGATATTATCTTGTCCGATACTAACAACTGTTTGAGAATTGAGGGTAAACATTATCTACATTTTGCAAGTGAGGAAACTGAGACTCAGAGATGTCTGAGGTTATTTGGCTACTTAGTGGCAGAACTGAAACTCAAATGTAAAATTCCTTTCACCTCCCTGGTGGTTTAGTGGTTAGGATTCAGCGCTCTCAAATATAAATCTCCTAATTTTTCACGATGTCACCCAAGACTATGAATGCCAAACCCAAGCCCCACTTTCGACCCCAGCCTGGGTAGTTCCAGTAAGGGGAACGCCTGTCCCATACAATCTAGTAAAACCCCTTTCTGCTCCTATGGTTGTGCACCCCATGATTCTTTATTCTGTCCACAAATTTTCCCCCCCTGGAACCTTATTTCCTCCCCCTTCTTTTCAGTCCTATCTATCCTTCCCCCCATTTCTTCCCTAATTCCTCATCCACATTCAATTCCAAAGGTCAGACTCTTCCAACCATGACTCATGTGGCAGTGTCAATGCTTCATCCATTCTCCATGTCCCCAAGGGACTTCTGGGCAAGAAAGGATGCTTTCTCTGGCAGAAGTGCCTCCAGAGTAGGGCAAAGGTGGCCATGACCTGTATGTAAACAAGTCCAGAGGCTATGGCTCTATCTGCTAATGCACCTTCTTTGTTCCTGAGTAATCCAGACCCAGGTCTCCCAACAATCACAGTTGGGACTCAGAGAGATGCCCCCACCCCATTTCCCCTGAGAACCCCCAAGGCGCTACCTCTACCTCTCCCCTTAAGGCTCAGTGGAAGTGGTTCCTAAACCTTGGTGGGATGGTGTCAGGTTCAGAGGGGCAAGCCCTGTGACATTGGCGGGGGGACTCACTCACGCAGTGCCATTGAGGGGCCCAAAGGGGAGCTGCTCTTCCTTGTCCGGAGAGTAGATGTCATAGCAGCTCAAAATGTCCTCGCGGAAGTCCTCGTGCACCACACAGGAGTCATTGCGGACCCTCAGCTGCCGCAGCCTCGGAACCCCCAGAAGCAGGTTCTCATAGTAGATGAAGGAGTGGGAGCCACGGCCCAGGCTCTGGTTGTTGTACCATTTGGTCCAATACAAACTGTCCAGTAATGGGCCCTGGGCAAACTAGACCACAAGCTGGGTTGGGCCTAACTCAGCCTCATGCCGATCCCTACCCTCAGAATGACTTTTGCCCTCACTCCCTGACACCACAGCTTATCTCCAGTCTGTTTCTGTTGGACTCCTCAGCTAATACATGAACCTTGACCAGATCTTGACCTGATGTGGGCTTCCTCTTTATTTAAAGTGCATTTAGAAGTTCAGCCTTACCTCTGACTCCCAATACTAGTCTTAACTACTGGCTTGACTCCCGGATCTCTCACCTACCTCCACCTTACCTCTCACCTGACCCATTAATTCTTGCCTGACCCTTTGACTCATCCTGTTCGTGGAATGGCCTGGTCTCTGCATATGGCCCGATCCACTGTCTGATATCCCTGAACCCTGGCCTGTGGCCTCAGCCTTCAGGTCATTGAGAAGGGGGGGGATAGAAGTGATGTCATACTCACATCCCAGAAGTCCACCATGCTGCTGATGGCCTGGAAGGAGACTCCGGTGTCTGACGGGGTATGTAAGAAGAGCTCAGACATCACTTTGGTGTAGTAATAGGCACTGGAGCTTGTCATTCCATAGGTCACTAAAAACCAACCCAAGAGGCAGTGTCCTGCTCACTGTTCCCATCTCCATGCTCCAGAAAAAATAAACAAACAAACAAAAAAACACCCCAGGAAATCCCATGGCTGTGGGGCCAGACTTGCTACCTAGATAGCTCATCAAACCCACCCTGTAGAATTGGCTGGGGAGGCTGATGGTGGCATTGGGGAAACCAGGGACTACTTGAAGGAAGATTTGTTGTTGCTACAAGATCACCCCACCTCTTCCCTCCCACACTCACCTTAGAAAGACTGAATACCACTCAGTAATTGTGTCTTGACATTGTCATTCTGAAAATTCACTTTCCGGAACCAGCTTAACTTCCTACTTCTCACTCCCCAGCATCAAGAAATTTCCACCTTGTGCATCAGGTAGTGCTTCCTTGTATTTGTCTTATATTTGTGCCCCTGGGAAAGTGCCTCCAAATTCTAGAGGACTCCAGGGACTTGGCCAAACACCTTACAATGGAGATGTGGTCTCCTGGACCCTGGAGTCACTAACTCTGCAGCCGTGGGAGGAGGAGGTCGGCATGCTAACTCTGGCCCCGGGTACCTCCTGATGGGCACAGCTGTCTCCTGAGAGAAGCATCCCCACATCAAAAAGACCTGGCCCTTGCCCTGAAGAACTGGATCGCCCTCAAGTACCCTAACCCCCAGTCTAAAGTAGAGCTGTCAGCATTTTCTGGTTAAAAGGCAGAATTTGAAGAGTATGAGCCATTTACTTTACAGATTGTCCCTCAACGTAGATTTATCTGATGTTTCCTCGTGCTTAAATTCAGGTTATGCATTTTGGCAAGGAATACCAAAGGCGTATATGATCTAATATTACCTTTGATCCCTGTTAAGGTGGTGTCTTCCAGCTTTCTTCAATGTAAAATTATTATTTTCCTCTTTGTAATTAATACATATTTTGTGGGGAAATACTTTGAGACTATGTAAATATCCTGTTACTCATCAATCTTTCACCTACTAGTTTTAGCATCCATTGATGACTTTTGCCTGATTATTACTATTGTGGTTGTCAAGTTGTGATTTTCTCATTCTCTCATCCCTTCTGCATTTATTAGTTGGCACTCTCTTCAGGAAAAGCTTTCGCTTCTTTCTCATTTATTTATTCACTTGTATATGTCAGTATAAATGCATGGATTCTTGTTTTTTCTTATAGTTTATACTTTGTTAATATGACTTATTTTATTATTCAACATTTTATCTAAATCATTAAAGACAAAGAAACACTAAAGAATTGTTCTAGATTGAAAGAGATTACAGAAACATGAAAACTAAATGCAATATGTATTTTTAATTGGGATTATATCCTGGACCATAATATTTTTCTTTTACTATAAAAGCTATTAGTGAAGTAATGAGTGAAATTATAATAAGCTCTGTTCATTAGATAAAGTACTGGAACAATGATAACTTTCTGACTTTGATAAGAGAATGTCCTTGTTTTTAGAAAATACACATTAAAGTATTTAGGAGTAATGGGGCATTATGTCTGCAATTTACTCTCAAACAGTGTGTGTCTGTGTGTGTGTGTGTGTGTGTCCGTGTGTGTGTGTCTGTGTGTGTAGAAAGAAAGAAAGAGGGAAAGTTAGAGAGGGAGTGAGGGAGAGAAAAGGAGAGAGAAAGAGGGAGAATAATAAAGGAAAAGCAAGGATGGTAAAATGTTTATATTTGGGAAATCTGGATGAATGTTTATAAGAATTCCTTGTATTACTCTTGCAACTTTTCTGCAAGTCTGTATTTACATCAAAAAAGTTTAAGTAGGGTTTCTCAGCGTCTTATGATCAACTCCCTTTAAGAATGTTCCTTTTCAAATCTTGGGCCATATTTTCTCCCACCACCCCATCTGGAAAAGGAATGGCTTGGGTGGACTGGAGCTCACCCATACTCGTGGAGGGAAGAGGGGCTAATATGGTCCCAGATTACACACAGGCAACATCATACTTTTCCAGGGGGAAAATTAACAAAGAAGGAAGTAGTATTATTTCCCATTCCCCCATTCCACTCTATTAAGTCCAAGAAACGACTTTACTTTTCTCTAACTCAAATCTGTGATTATCTGACCTTAATATCTGGAGTACTCAGACTCAACTTTTCTGCATCTGAAAAATGGGCTGGAAATCAAACATCTGTCTGCTAAGATCTTGCCCATCACACAGTTAGAACTGATGGTCAGTGAGCTGAACCTTTCTTCGTGAGATGGGCTGATAAAATGCTTACATCTCCTGGATGGCCACTAGGTGGTACTCATTGCTGCATCTTTTTCTCTTCTCTAATTCTCCAATTCTAAGTTACTGCTCAGAATGAACATTCCTCTGAACTGGCTGCCAACTCTTTATGGAGGCATAACATCTCTGATTAGTGTTTCCTTGAAAATAAGACCTAATCGGAAAATAAGCCCTGGCATGATTTTTCAAGATGACATCCCCTGAACATAAGCCCTAATGCATCTTTTGAAGCAAAACTTAATATAAGACCCGGTCTTATTTTCGGGGAAACCCGGTAGTATCCAAGACAGTAAAGACTATGTATTCTGAGAAAAATGGTTTCACCTGGTCAAATGCCCACTGACTTAGAACACCTATTATATGCCCTATGCTAAGTGTTCTATATGCCTACTTCACTTAATCTTACAACAACCCTATGTATTAGATGTTCTTATTATCCCCATTTTCCAGTCTCAGAGAACTAAAGTAACTTGTCCAAGGTAAATAACTAATGGAGTCAGCATTCAAAAGCAAATCTGTCTGCCTCCATAGTAAATTAATTTTGTTCTGTTTCCAAGGACAGAACTATATCTAAGGGGTAGAAGTTACAGGAGGAAAAATTAGGCTCCTCAAAATGCAGGACTTCCTAACTACTAGTGCTCTCAATTATGAAATGGAGCACTTCACAAATATCCATTTCACCTCTGAGAATGTCAGCAAAGGACTGAGGGTCACATGGAGGGGGTCCTGCAATGGGCAGTGGGTGGCGTTCTGGTTCCTTCCTTGAAGATCCAGTGAAGTGGAAGTTCTGTGTATTGCAAAAAAATGACACTAGAGCATAGAATGGGTGGGAGCTAGGAGTCAGAATTTGAGTCAGTATATCAAATGTCAGTATATCAGTACATTACATGCTACCTTTTTTCTGTAGTGAGGGCCTCATTCCAGGAAATTTTCAGACACTGGACAATAACTGCATGAGATTGCTATGAAGGGGATTTATAGACAAGGTGATGGTTTCACCATCCAATACAGAGTTTCTGATTTTTCTTTTCTCTTGGACAGAAATTAAGTTCTTTTAGACATACTACATCATGCCTTTTGACCTTGGCCTTAGATCAAATTCACAGTTGCTGAATAATAATAACAATAACCACCATTTACTGACACATTATTCACTGGGCTTTGCCTACTTTGTCACCCATTATCCTGAAAAAAGCCTCATAAAGTAGGAACTACCATTTGCATTTTATGAGATCCAAAATGTTATTAAATAACTTGTCCAAAGATCAGATAGCCAGCAAGTAGAACTTGGGTTCAAGCTCAAGTCTGCCTTACTCCAAAGACCATGAATTTGGCCACCGCTCTACACTAAATTAATATATCTCACTAACACTCAAAATCCTTCTGTTTAGGGTCTCTCACTCTCCTTCCAAAATCAATCCAAATAGTTAGGATTATGCAAGTTTATAAGATGTCCTTATGAGAAAACTCTATTTGAAGAATTTAATATCTGAGTCAGGAGGTGAATTGCAAAAGTACTTGGTAGCCTCAAAAGATTACCACCTTAAAAGAAGCTTCAAATTTCTTCATTCTGGTTTAAATGGATAATTGTACAAAAATCTGTTTTGAGAATCATATTCTGACATAGATGAGTCCCAACAATGGAAAAAGAATAACATGCACAAAAATGTGACCTGGATTATTTATAATATCAAAGAATTGCAAATAATCGAAATGGTTAAGTAAATTATGATATCATTGGGAGACGCTTAATGGACTATGAGACAGCCACTGAAATGGTAATAAAAAAGTGCAAAAGTGTACAGGTCTGTATTACATCATCTATAAATCACATTGTGTGTACACCTGAAATCTATGTAACTTTACTAACAATTGTCACCCCAATAAACTTTAATTGGAAAAAAAAAGTGCAAAAGTGTTTCCACCCTATCATTACAATGAAATACTTTTTTAAATGCCAAGAATGTAAAAACTTGAAAGAAAAATTAACTTTTTAAATAATGAGGAGTATAATAGGTAGATTTTATTTCTCTTCATTTCCATGGAGTTCAATTAACTCCATATCTAATAATAATAGATATAAAACCACAAAATCATTAATAAAAAAATCTTTCTACCTATTTGTTTCCAAGTTACAGGCTGAAATTTCCAGGTGCTGGATACTGTACTGGACTTTGTGATTGCCTCCCTAAGATCCTCTCTTGGTTAATACCATGTCTTTATTTCAGGTATCACACCTGTATGGATCATCTCACATATAAGTTGCTAGAAGCTGAATCCAACCCTGGCTCAAGGACTCAACAGGAAGTTTAAACCTCAGCTAACCCACAAATGCCCCTCCTTTGGCACCATTACAGGTTGAGGGAAGAGCATGTAACCCATTTCAAACCAAGGAGTCACGAAGAGAGATTTCTGGAACTTTTAGGACCTTTTATCTCATACTAGATACGAGTGAGAAAGCCCAAGGGAATTAGCCTTAGGATGAAAGTGATTGTGCAGCTGGCAGAACTGAGCGACAGAAACAGACGGGTCTTTGACGATGTCATTAAGCCAGTGGATTGATCCACCCAGAACCCTAACCTACTTTGACTCTCATTACCTAGACAATAAATCCCATTATAGTGTAAGCCTGTTTCACTGGGTTTTACTTCATTGTAACATGGCCCTTAGTTATATGGACACCATGACATTTTCAAAAAGATTGCATTATTTCCGAGGAAAATGGAGCTAGAAAAGCTTCTGCTACTGTCTGAATCTCTAGAGGGCAGTGGGTGACTTTAGCATATCTGTTCCAAGTCCACATTAATTAAAATACATTATTACCCTATATTAAAGGGGGCTTGCTGACCAAGCCAACTGATGATGATGTTATAGGAACATACCTACCATTAATTAGTTCCTAAAGGCCCACCAAGCTTTATTTGTGGGTACAGCAGGTCTCTGGAATATAATGAAAATGTGTATAAACACACATACACACACACACACACACACATATTGCAGCTATTATATATGTGTGTGTATATATATGTTTATAAACATTTGCATGTGTATATGTGCACATGTGCATATGTGCACATGTGCACATACACACACACACACACACACATATCCTTACTCCTAAAAATTCTCCTTATGAGTATTTAATATGGATTTTAAGGGAGGCAGATATAAGAAATAATCAAAAGAAAAGTAGTTTTAATTTTTAACACTGCTTTTATCATTATGATTTTCTGTGTCTCTTATATAAAATCCAACAAAGCTAATTTTTCCCAGAGTTAGCATCTCCTTACTAACGGGTATCCTTTTTCTTTTTTTTCTTTCCTTTCTTTCTTTTTTTTTGTCACCCTGGTATGCTTTTTCTTACTCAATAAGAACTATGCAATCCGTGTTTTATTCTTTGCTTTGACTGTCAGGAACCTCAGGCTTTGTTACCATTTGCAATACTTTTGTTTATCTTAAGTTTTCTGGCATAAGTTATCATCCTCCTCTATCTTTTCCCACTTCACTTCCTAAGTCTTTTGATTATAGTTCTAATGGGCTACATTTTATTGTATCTGTGCTTTAAAATGTAAATTGGCTCAGATCCCTTTTAGACATAGGTGGGGCATAAACATATTGTTATTAAAGAAGTATGACTGTAATAATTATTATTAGTCATCATCATCATGAGCTTGGATAATAACTTGATTTTATCCATTCCAATGTTTACAGTAGAGATTGAATATTCTTGTCCTCTCTTTTGAACTACTGGAAGAACTTCCCAGGTCAAAGCAATAAGAAGTCAGCAGTTGCTTTATGCTTCTCCTTTCCCAGGTGATTGCCTTATAGGCCATCATATGCCACTTGAGCCCCTTCCCTATTCTTAATTATTATTTAATAAACACAGCTATTCTTTTCTAACAGTACTCTCTTTGGACAGGAATGAGATCCCTTCTCTCAACTAATTGACAAAGAACCTTAAAGAGCTGAGGTGCTTCTGCCAGCAAGTGTATAATTCCTTTATGTGTCTGCACTATTCCTCTGTTGGAAACTCTGCCTTCAACTTTTTGCCTCTCAAAAGTCAATTGCTCCTTCCTAAGCTGGACAGCTCTGAGGAAAAGCACTGAGGATGCTTCTCTGGAAACTTGGGGGTCCCTTCAACCCCCAGTCCCCACCCTGACAGTCATTATGTGGATAGAACTTCCACTGTCCCACCAATCCTCCAACTGTTGAGGAGTTGGAAGTTTCCTGGGCTTTACCAATTCTATAAATTTGCCCTGTAGCTCCTCTGATGGCCTCTTCCTGAGCTTTTCTTACCAGCTGCCTTGCAGAGAAGCTCTCTGAAACATCTTTACCTATTTCTTAGCACATGATCCAGTTTGGCTTTTGTCATATAAATAATTTGGGGAAGAAGGGACATTTTATGGATATCTCTAGAAGGTGATTATACTTTCTAGTGAAATAAAATACAATGCCCTGAAACTATCCCTTCTTATGATTCCCCAGCAGCCTCTGACAATAGTTCCACAATAGCTTAGCTAAACACTTAAAACCCACTCCTGGTGGAAAAGAATCAGGTCTCATCAATGTTCCTGATGATTTTGTATGACCGAGGTTATAAGTGCCTTGATTTCTCTGGGTTCCATTAATTGTTGCTGCTCCCATTCCAAACTATGGACAAGATTTCTGATCCCCCTATCTGGCATAGACTATTAGTCATTCCCCAATACCTTTCCTCCTCTTTTTACACAATAATAGTGGGGACAGAGCCAGGAGTGCAGTTTCCAGGCTCTCGGCCTCACGTGGAAAGGTGCTGGCTCAGGTAGTAAATGTCCATCAACTGTGACTGGATGGCCATCAGCTGTGGCTAGTTGGCCGTCAGCTGTAACCAGTGAGCCACTGGCCACTAATATAACTGCTGTGGCTACGCTAGCAGAAAAATGGGGGCTAGCAAGAAGATGGTGGTTGAGCTAGCAAGAGCGGATTGCAGTTAGCACGGCGGATTGCAGCTAGCAAGGTGGATTGCAGCTAGCAAGTGATGTTGGATGCCAGAGAGAAGTGGAAGGCAGGTTGCACATAGTGTGGCTCCTGCTTCCTGTGTCTCCAACCCAGCCACCAGCGACAATATAGTGGTGTGACTCCCCTAACTATAGCTCCGTGGGTGTTCCTTTTTGGCCTCACCATGTCCTGCGTTCTTATGTGGGGAGCGGGAGCTGAGACCCCACATGAGTCCCTGCATGACAATAATGTAATTACCTATGGGCACATGTCTACCCAACTAAAAATCACATTACCCAGCCTCCTTTGCAGCTAGGTAGGGTGACCACTTGAGTAAATTCTGGCCAATGGAATAGGAATGGAGTGATATGCTTCCACTTTCAACTTTTGGCTCATGTCCTTAAAAGGAAGGCACATGCTTTCCCTTTCTACTTTCTTACTTCCTGCTAGCTGGAGTACAGACATAAGAGCAGGAACTGGATCATGAGATAGAAGCCATATGTTGAGGTAGAAACAAAACAGAAACAGATATATAAATACAGAGAACAAACTAATGGTTGCAGAGGGAAGGGAGGTTGGGGAGATGAGTGAAAAAGGTGAAAGGATTAAGAAATACAAATTGGTAGTTAAAAAATAGTCTCAGGAATGTAAAGTACAGCACAGAGAATATAGTCAGTAATATTGCAACGACCATGTATATATAGTGCCAGGTAGGTACTAGACTAATAGAGGGGATCACATTATATAAAAATGTCTAACAACTATGCTGTACACCTGAAACTAATATAAAATAATATTGAATGTCAACTGTAACTGAAAAAAATTCTTTTATAAATAAATAAAATATATAAATATATAAAAAAATATAAAAATATATAAATAAATAAAAAGAAGAAGCCATAGGTTAAGCAATAAGATAGAAGGAGCCTGTTTGTGGAGCCCTGTGTTAGACTAGGACTTCTTATACCTTGAATTGTTATGCAAGAGATAAATAAAATTCTATCTTATTTAAGCCGCTGTTATTGCAGCTAAATCAATATCCCAACTGCAGCACTTCATATGAATACATCCATGTCAGACGGATACTTTGTAAAAGGAACTTTTCTAAGAAAATTAAAATAGGCATAGAGGGTGATAAAAGATTTAAAACCAACAAACCGATAGCACACAATGCCTGTCTTAAGACAAGTACAATCTAATTGCAGATCTCTTGGTTAAAACATTTACTGGGCACACAGAACTCTTTTTCCTTTTCTTAGTAGGAAGTCCCTATTAAATAATTATTTTGTTGTTCTTCTTCCTTGTGGGCAATCCCTCCTTCCAATCTCTTTTTTTTGTTCTCTATCCCATCCATACATTCTGATTAATGTTATTGGGTCATTCAAATTTGGATTCCAAATACCTCATGTTTCTTAAGATGGACAGTAAGCAGAAGAAAGTTGGGACCTGGAAAGGACAAAAGGGTTACATCCTCAGTGTATTCCCTGGAGGATTATGGAAAAACCAGTGCATTTCACATTAATGTATCTACAGAGAATACAGCTGAGAGAACTATATCGCTCACAGCTGCCTTGATAACTAAGTCTATGAACATTCTCAAGCCATTTAGGACTTAGATTCAGAAGATTATAAAGTTCTAGAGAACCTATGCCTATATGTGGCCAGTTTCTTCTTAGGAAATTAGATTCAAGGCCAAAGAGTTTTGAATTGTTTCTGAAGGGAATTCAATCAGGCTGAAGGTGATCATTCTGAGAGATAGAAAATGAACCTAAGACTTGATCAGTGATTTCCCTAAATTTTCTGGTAGCTCTGCAATCTTAGGAGAGCAGCAATAAAAAGACCTATAAATACTTATCCATGCTGAATCAACGTAACAAGATTATCTCAGGTGATGAAATACTGAAATCAGGTCCCTATATGATTAGAGATGGGACTAGCAAACAGGCCATAAGGACACACTTGTGATTAGCTGCTGGAACTTCTCTGTTATATTCAATTTTTAGTGCAGATGCAGGGGAGAGCAAAGCTATTGATGCCTAAATTTAGTATAAACTTATAAATTTAGTATAAACGTAGCTGCTGGTGTATAAATTATTACAGTTTCAGAACTGCTTGTAGAGTTTATTAAGACAGCGTTCAAACCAGTAGGTCAAAAGTCCTGAGGAAGATGGATAGTCTTCTTCAAAGCTAACCTAGAAACAAAAATACTGCCCCCAAACAACATAGTTCTTTTGTTGTCCAGAAACCTCAGAAACCTCAAGGCATAGCATGAACTTAAGCCAATGTCCTAAGAGATATATAAGACACATATAACTCTAGTCTCTAAGAAAAAGGGCACCCTGTTTCAAGAAAGCTGAAGACGCTAACTGGAATATAACATAAAAGACCTGCTTTAGTATGGGAGTTTTTCTGGCGGATGAGTCAGAGATGGTTCTACACTTATTGTCATAGAAAGTTACAGAAGAAGGCTGCTTGCTCTTATTTGTTTCCTTGAACAATTTTGCCTGAGATGTACCAGAGACTGATCATCTTGGAAAAACTAAGGCCATGGAGAGTAGCATAGACCCGAGGTTTAAAGCTTTTTGCTGCCTACATCAAGCTGCACCAAAGAGATTTTTAATACTAGAAACTGAGGAAGTATTAGAAGAGGAGCCTTGATGTTAAAGAGCACCATGGCTAGAGTCCTTGAAAATGTGGACCCAGGAAAGATGGGAAACCAGGCAAGACAGACCTAAAACTATATATATATATATATATATAACTATATATATATATATATATATATAAATATATATATAACTATATATATTTATATATATATAAAATATAAAATATAAAATATATATATATAAAATATATTATATATATATAAAATATATAGTTTTATATATTTATATATATTCCCAATTATATATATATAATATATATTATATATAATATATGTGTGTATATATAATATATATAATATATGTATATATATTACATATATGTGTGTATAGATATATGTGTGTAAAACTATATATATAGTTTTATATATTTATATATATATTCCCAATTATATATATATAACATATGTGTATACATACATACATATATGTATATATATCCAATTATGATGCCACCATTTCATGCAATGTCTTAACAAATGATCAGAAAATGGTGACTAAAGAGTAGAGTTGGCAATGAGTGATTTCACTATATAGAAGCCCTGGACTTTACCTGTAATTTTGTAGCTCAAGGCACATGCATCAAAGATTATGTGAAGATTATAGACTAATGAATACCATGACGATGACCAAGCCATATGTTCATCCAATGCCAAAAACTGATTCTCTCTGGAGTTACAGGGTCTATTAAGAGTAGACTCATCCAAGATTGGCTCATGAGATACTGCAAAATGAAGACAAGCCAGGAAGAAAGTAGGAAGACAGCTTTGGTCACTGCAGATAAATGCATCACCTTCTTTACTATAGGGCATGCTCACTCAGTACACAACAGGACGCTCTCAAGTGGTTCTATATAAAGAAAAGACAAGTTTAAGTAATTAATATATTGATTGATTTTTAAATAATTTAAATAGAAAGAATGTCTTTGCCACTTTGAAGGGCATGAACTCCTTGAAACACATTATCAAACTTTCCCTGGGGTTCAAGAACCCAAAGTAGAAAATGTTTCCTTGGAATTCCCAGCAGAGAGACCCCTTTAAAAAGTCTCAAGAAGCCATAGGCTGTGTCAGGAACAGGAGGGCAGGGAAAGGTTATGAGACAGTGGACCGGAGAGGAAAGAAAAGGAGTCCAAAGTGGTGGGCTGATGTAGGTGAGAAGTAAAGTGGATTAGTGAGAAGAGAGAGGCAGACCTGGTCACAGAAGGAGCCAGCAAGACACATTGTTCTTGATCCTGGCCTTTGCTGGCAGTTCCTTGCAGCTATTTTGGAGTATGAGTTATTTCCCACAAAGTGCATCAAGACACCCTCCCACACTGACATTATGCATTGGCCATTAACAGCTTGGGAGAGCCTCCCACACTGGTTTTGTCACCATCAGCAAACATTTCACCTCATAGACAGAATTCATGTGACTTCATACAGCCTTCTAGTGTAAACCAACCAAAGCCTCTTCTCTAAAATTCATGTATATTTATATGTGCCTAGAAAAGGGCTGAAATGATATATATATATACACCATAGTATTAACAGTGGTTAATAACAGTGACCTTTAACATACTCCAGATTATTTGGCTTTTGTTTTTTTAACAAGGACCGTGCAGTAGTTAAAATTTTAATAAAAATATTCCCAGGGTTTGGGGGGATTGGGGTAGAATTCTTTTACAATAGAATGAGGAGAAATACTGTTTTACATTTTTCTCTCATACTTGGCCTTCGAGACTCTGACTATTGCAAAGCCCTGAGGAATGCTAACCTCTCCAACCTCTGCCTCCTCCAGGCTAAGAGCCAATAACGTAAAATAAATAAGCAAGCTAATGGCAATGACTTTAGGCCTCCCTGGCAATGACTTTGGGCTTCTTTATACTGAATGGTCATCTGCCTCTGGGATCTGCAGAGCTCCCAGGTCTCCCTGACCATTTTGTCCCCCACATTTTGCCTTGGTTCCAGGGCACCATTCTACCATAGCATTCGTCACTGTTGGTTTACATGTCAGCCTCCTTTGCAACTTGAAGACAGAGGATGTGTCTCCTGTCCTTCAAAGCCTTAAACACTTGGCCTAGGGCCTGACACATAGTAGGACTTCATAAATATTTGAATGAATGACTGTGTGAATCCACAATAAGCTCTTATTGTCTCATCTATCCTTTTCCTCCATGCTACACAATAATCTGATTTGGCCAGCTCAGACTCATTCTTGAAGCCAGTGGTTCTCAAACATTTTGTTCTCAGGACCCCTTTGTAACTCTTAAAAATTACTGAGGACTCCAAAAAGCTTTTGTTTATTTGTGCTGTATCTATCAATAATTACCTTATAGAACTTAAAACTGGGGGAAAACTTAAATATTGTGTTTCCCAGAAAATAAGACCTAGCCAGACAATCAGCTCTAATGCGTCTTTTGGAGCAAAACTTAATATAAAACCCAGTCTTATTTTACTATAAGTAAAATAAGGGTCTTATATACTATAGTGTAATATAAGACCGGGTCTTATATTAATTTTTGCTGCAAAGGACGCATTAGACTTGGTTGTCCATCTAGGTCTTATTTTCGGGGAAATGGTATTAATTAATTCGCTGATTTAACAATATTAATGATAACAAATCTAATACATGTAAACATACATAACATTTTAACAAAAAATCAACTATATTTTCTAAAACAATGAAAAACAATTTAGCGAGAAAAGTGGCATTGTTTCACATTTTTGCAAGTCTCTTTAATGTCTGGCTTAATAGAAGACAGCTGGGTTTTCATATCTGCTTCAGCATTGAATCTGTTGCAATGTGTTATTTTGGTTGAAGTATATGAAGAAAGTATGACCTGTCACAGTATGTAGTTGTGTAAGGGAAGACCTCACAAACTCCCTGAAAGGGTCTCAGGAAGCTCCAGGGACCCTTAAAGCTCACCTTCGAGAACCATTGCCCTATGCCTTATTTCCGTGACTGGAAAACTCCACCCAGTCCTGAGGATCTGCCTGAACTTAAAGCTCTAGGCTTCCTGCTGCCACCACCAATAGCATAAAGAGATTATCAATATTATTATATTCTCTTACCTGTCTAGTACATTTCATCATGTTCCAAGAGCTTTCCCATGCAAAGTCTCCCGGTCGCCTGTCAGATATGGCCTAATTATTTCACCTTACCCACGAGCAGTTTCCCATGAATCATGAAGTTCAGAGGTTATTTGATTTGCTCAGGGTCATTCAGGTGGCAAGAGGCAGAGTCAGGACTCAGATTCATGCCTTATGAATAAGTGTTCTTTCTCTGGCCACATACACTGGCAGCGCTCCAGCCTGATCTCATCTACAAAACTCTAGACTATCTAGATTTCATCAGTGAGCGCAGTTTGCGCTTCCGTACTTGATCAAAGCAGAGTTCGTGGTAAAAACTCTTTCTCTGATCCCAAGACCTGGCACCTCCAGAGACAGGGGGTGAGGGTGGGTGGGTGAAACACTGAAGGTGGTCAAAAAGTACCAACTTCCAGTTATAGTATAAAAAAGTCCTGGGGATGTGATGTCCAGCATGGTAACTATACGTAACGACACTGTATTGTATATTTGAAAGTTGCTGAGAGAGTAAATCTTAAAAGTTCTCATGAAAAGAAAAAAAATTGTAACTACGTATGCTGAAGGATGTTAACTTACTGTTGTAATCATTTTCAATATATGCATATATGAAATCATGTTGGACACCTAAAGTTAATACAATCTTATAGGTCAATTATATCTCAATAAAAAAGAAAGACATCTTCTTCTTGATCTCCAAGCTTACTTCAACCTCTCCTGTGAATGCAAGATTCCACCAATCTATAGACAAAACCTTAAAATCACTAAAAGAAAGCAGAGTGAACAGAGGCAGGCATTTCCTTACAACCAGTGATGGATAAAGAGCATCCAGTTGATATTAATTGTCATGTAGACACAAGTCACCAAAGGCCAAGGGTCTCTGCCCTCCTCACCAACTCCATGGTGACCAGACCCAGCCCTGTCCTGGCTCAGAGCTGCTCCTATACAGGGCCAGTCCCAGGTGCACTTTTGAGATAACAATACTGTCTCCTAAAACAAACAGCCATTGTTTCCACACAAAGACCTTCAATGTTTCCTCCATCAACAAAAGGCTACAGCCATCCTGCCAAGCAGACAAAGGGCTGGAAGCCCTTTCATAAATATCATGATGGTGACAGGGGAGGGGTGGAAGCAGGATCATTCTCCAGCACTTTCTCTGCTGGAGGACCAACTCCAGCCATCAGGGACCATTACGATTTACTGATCATTCCTCAACTATTCATAATGACAATAATAACAGCTTCCTAATCTATGGCACAGAAATAATGATATCTATCCCTTACAGGATTGCTGTCAACATCAAATGAGATAATAGGTGTAAAAGCTCTTTGTAAGGCTTAAAGGATTGTACAACTGATACAGTTATTATGAGAAGATGGATGGTTCACCCACATTGCCTGCATTAAAAAGATAGCTCTGTTTTAGCCAGGTGAGACTCCAAATAGCCCTGGTGTCTAGGTCCACTCAGTTCCTAGAATAAAGCATAAGGGAGAAAAAATGTGATCACTATAAATGGTTGACCACTATAGTTTACTAGGGCCCATCCCAGGCTAAATTGCTGTGCAAGTGATGTCTAACTTTGTTGGCTGTTCTTTTCAGCCCCAGGAATGCTGAAGATGGTGACTGGTCCCATCTTAGTGTCTAATGCTCCAAACTTCATCACACAACCACTTTGTTGCCACTCTTAAAACTTATCTTTCTTATGCAATTTACACAAAAATAAATACATAAAAATTACATAAAACATGAGAAATGTGTCCATCCTCGCTAGTGATTAAGACAAATTAAGGCAAATTGTACCACTTCATGCCTATTTAATAATATTATAAATGCGAATATCCAGTGTTGGTAAGGTTCTGACAAAATTGGTGTGATCTTACAGTACTAGCCGCATAATAAATTGGATAGCTTACAGAGGCAAAATAACAACACATAGAAAGTACTGAGAAGATATTCCTGTCTTTTGGTCTAGTAATCTCTCTCCATGGAAATTCCCAAGGAAATAACTCAACAAAAGTGGGAAAAAAAGCAACAAGGATAGATAGATATAATAGGCAAATACTGAAATAACATAACATGAGATAAATGGTTTAGTTAATTGTGGTGTGACTGTAATCATTAAAATGAAAATATAAAAACTACTTACAAATATGAGGAAATGTTTATGATATAATTATAAGTGAAAGTGTACAATATGATACAACAAGGTAAAATATGTAAATATGTGGATAAGGACTGGTAATGTGAAAAAGTGAAAATATCTTTGGTGCTGTGGTGGTGAATTATGGGTGAATTATATTTCAAGATGTTCTTTATTGTTTTTATATCATCTTTTAAATACAGCAACACAACGAAAGAAAAATAATTAGCTGGTAGAATTCTCTCAAGATTCTGCTTCTACTAGGGTAGGACAAGGAGTTATCCTTGCTAAGATGTTGAAGGATGTTAATAAATTAATGTGTAACACATCTGTATGCAGACAGGCTGTAGTGAATTCTAGCAGATAAAAGCCTCAGAATTTGAGTCTGGGCAACAGTCACTGAATTGGATTCCTACTTCTGCCACTTACTTGCTGTGTGGCCTTGGACAAGCTATTTGTTATACCTAAACCTTTCCTGATCTGTAAAATGGGAGGCCAGAAGACCTCAGTTTATCACAACCACCATCATCATTATTAACAGCAGAAACAACAAACCTTTATCGAATATCTTTCGATGTGATTTCTCCTGGGGAATTAATTTAAAGGCCTTAATTTAAAGGTCTAATGTCAGAAGTGGATGCTGCTCAAATAACACTATCTCTATATATGGAACTAACCACAAACCTTGGAAGATATTTTTTAAACAGAATTTACTTTTGAGAGCAGTTGTAGGTTCAAAGCAAAATTGAGCGGAAGGTACAGAGAGTTCCCTATATACCTCTTTCCCCTATATACGTGCAGCCTCTTTCACTATCAAAACCCTGTGCCAGAGTGGTACAGTTGTTGACACATCTTAATGTTCACTCTTCATGTTGCACATGCTATGGGTTTTGACAAAAGTCTGACATGTATCCATCATTATAGTGTCACACAAGTAGTTTCATCGCCCTAAGAATCCTGTGTTCCACCTATTCATCCCCTTCTCCCCTTGGCCCCTGGCAATGGCTGATCCTTTCACTATCTCCAGTTCTGCCTTTTCCAGAATGTCCTATAGTTAGACTCATACAGTATGTAGCCTTTTCAGATTGGCTTCTTTCTTGAAAGGTGTTTTTTACAACCAGTCAAGAAGACCAAGTGAGTGTTTCAAAATTCCACTAGATAATACAAAGATAATTACTACCAGTGATTCTCTTAGAGTCTTTATACATGTTATCTCCACAAGATAAGTGTTATTACCCTAATTCTACTAAAAAGGAAGTGCCTGAGGTCATAAAACCAGTAAGTGGCACAGCTGATATCTGAACCCCGTTTGTCTGACTCCAGTGTTCATATCTTTCCATGATGCCAGAGTGTTTACCCTAATATCAAACATGGGTCCTGGAGCGTGTGAACCCGGTCACAGGAGCTGACATGGAAAAGCCTCCTGGTAAAGATTAACATCCAACCACATGTCACTGCAGCTCTTAGAAGACAGCATCCTGAAAGAACAACACAACAGCCCCCTGCTTTGTGCCAGACTCTATGGAAGACTTGCATCCTTATCCTATCCTTAGGCAGAAGAGCGTAGTCAGCATACTTAGCGTACTACTAGCAACATTAGGTGGGTATAGTTCAGTGCTTCTTCACCTTTTTTTGCATTATAACCCAACCCAGAAGCTTCTTTAGACATTTTCTTTCTCATCAACCTCTACCCCAATTAAATATTATCACGCTATATTTGCTTATTTACTGTGGCCCTTTGGAGAGCCAAAAACTATTGTGATACCTAAAGTTGGTTTTGTTTTGGGTTTTTGTGTTTGTTTGCCTTTGAAAGAAACTATTTCCATCCCCTTAGGGGCTATATCATCCTCGCTAGAATGCATGGTCTAGATGCAGATGGTAAGAGTTCAGGAAGGCTGAGTGGATGTTGAGATGTCAGCAAAGTGAGATCAGGACCTTGGAGAGCGGCAAAGTAGCCCTCCTGAGACCATGTCAAAGGCTCAATGTTGCCTGAAAATTTGCCTAAAGAAAGGAAGACGCCTGGAGAGAATGAGGGCTAGGAAACTAGTATTAGTACACTTTAACTAAATGTTGTAGGAACGAACCATCAGAATGTGAAGGCCTCCAAACTCTCTTTCATATGAAAATTCTTGAGGGGGCTGGCATTTTGCAACAGGGACTTCAATTCTCAAAGTCAAAGGCACTTAATGGCACATCTTCAAGTAGTTTAAGGGTTTCAAGGACTTTACTAAGAACCCAACTCCATAGGAATTGGAGGTTTTCAGAGGTTTAAAGGTATCAGGTTAATTCTCCCTTACCTTCCATCACTGGTAGTGTTCATGACACTGTCTGTTGTGAGTTATAAATAATAATAGGTATTATTTATCATGTGCTAGGCACGGCACTAAGTACATTAGTCAGACATTTTATTTAACCTTCAAAACAATGTTGTCAGGTGGCTATGATGGTTATCCAAGGCTAAGAGAGGTTAGGAAACTTGCCCCAGATCACACAACTGATAATTGGAAGTGCCAGGCCTTGAACCCACTAGGGCTTCAGAGAGTAACCCGGAAGTAAATGGCTCAAGAGAAGAAAGAAAGTTCTAAAAAGTAAATGAGCCCATGAAGGGCCCAAGAATCAGTCATCTCTGTATCCTACCATCCAAAATCTGGCACAGAGGATGGGGCTCCATAGATGGAAGAAAATAGAGCTGCCCAACAGTAGAACTGTTCCCCATAAAACAGTGAAATCTCCATGGATACTCCCCAGGATGGGGCTGGTTGGTCACCTGACAAAGCATCACAGGAGGAATCTTAGAGAAGAGATTTCTGTATCCTTGAACTAGATGACCTCCAAAGCTCCTGGCCACTTAAGAATTCTGTACTTATTAGACTGAATCTATGACTCAGACTTTAGGAAGTCACAGACCACGTATCATTGAGCAGTGCATTGAAATCTCAAAAAGTGGAGAATATGGGTGAATGGGACTTTCAGGCTTCTAGAACTTCCACACCTTCCAGCCCTAAACAGAGGAGTCAGAAATGGTTCACCATAACTCTGGGCAGCTAGAAACCTCCCAATCTTGCTCCAAAGGCTAATCTGGAAATACAGACATTCAAGTCATTTATAGAGCAAGGATCTGCCTGTGGATTTCAGCTGCTATCATGGGCTGAAAAAGGAGAGGAACACTCCTTACCAGCAGATGGTGAAGACAAAAAAATCCATATGTCAACAAATAAATTTCTGACAGTCGTTTGTTGAAAGGAAACAAATGGGCCCCACAATATGCATGCTGGGTTGACCATTGTTCCCCACATGCACTCCTTTCAGTCCATGCTGATGGCCCACGGTAAACACTCAGAACTGCCCCCGCTGTCCTGGTAGAGTGAGTCCCAACAGAGGACAGCCAGAAGCAAGGGCTTTCTGCTCAGCTTTCCTAGAGGGCTCATACAAATGTGGCTGACTCACAAAGAGGATGAAATTTTGCATCAATGCTGATGTTATCAGGCCTTCAGACTCTACTTTCAAAAGAGTCATGCATTCTAAAAAGAATAGAGCCTTCTGTGGTGTATACGGTCACCTAGTAATAGGGGCACTTTAGTTGTATGGTCCAAGCTGCAGCTTTAATCAACACACACAACTCTATAAAACTGGCCAAACTTCACTTGCTGTGCAAGTTTTTAAAAGAAGTAATGAACTGAGTATAAAGTACCCTTATCCAAAGGCCTTATAGCATCCGTTGAGTCCAACTTGATTATTAGCAACAGTTCTTTGACTCTATCCTTTCATGGTTCACTACTCTATCTTGCTTCTCTCAACTTAGAGACCAAACCTTCCCAGTTTGTGTCTAAAGCCAGAGCTTCAGATTAGCTTCCCTCAATGCCAGTGGCACAGTGATCTCTCACGTGAGAGAACCTGAACTGCATGTATCACCTCTCCACCATTTGCATCTTCAACCCTTTCATCAGCTATCTGAGCTTTCAGACTCGCTGAATCTTTTCCTTCCTGCCTCTAAAGAGACATGGATCAGATATAGTATAATCCTTGTGTGAAACCCACCAAACTATTTTTTCCCAACAGAAAGGAGTGATCTTCCGTGCTTTACAGCAGGGTAAAAACTTCCACTTGCCAACAGAAACCAGGGGCTGCTGAGTAAGTGTCAGGAACTTGAACTTCAAAAATAAGTTCCCCTTTGTAGCTCAAGAGCAACTTTTATTAACAGCTTTCTAACAACCTGCCTTCTTCTCCCCAACTCAGTGACAAGTTCCTTTTAAACAAAATACCTTAAGCTGAAAAGGGAACAAATAGAATTTGATTATTGAGATGGGAGATGCCAGGACACAGCTTGCTCACACAGACGGATGACGTCCCCACAGATGTTGCCCACAGAAGTCTGTGCACAGATGTTGTACACATAGATGCTTCTCACAGATGGTACTACACACAGAGACAGATGTTACTCACAGAGACAGATGTCCACCAGGAACACGATGTACACCAAAAGCTCCCGCAGGGTGGTCTTGATATAAAGTTCCCGGTTCTCAGCAGTGTCCTCAGTCAGGGTTGTTCCCCAAAGTCCTACAGGGCCATGGAGAGAAGCCCGGGATCCCCGCCAGCAGGGTTCCTCTCAGTCATCCCCACCCATCAGTCCCTGGACTTTAGTCCCATTTCCACCCCAGCCCCTTTCCTCACCCATCCATCACCTTATCCCTTGGCTGAATCTGGCTCCTCTAACCTGCCCTCCTCCAGCCAAGTCCCTGAGGCAGACAGGGTGAAGGCGCTGGGTCACAGAGAATGAAGGCATGAAGGGAGGCATTGGTTCCAGGTGGGGCAATCTCGCGGATCATCTCTCCATGTCCTCCCTCAAACTAGCTCCTGCATACCCTTCTGGGCCTCCAAGTGATGACAGTGCCAGGCTCCACCTCTGGGACCGCTAGACTGGCCTTTGTGTTGTGGGGCATGCAGCTCTGACACAGACAATTCACAAACCCCAAAGAAACACGGAGAGGTTACCTATCCTTCAGACCACATTCCCCACTCTAAAAGCTTTTGGTGACCCCTCTCCTGACTCCAGGAACCCAGGAGAACCCTACCTCTGATGCTTCGACTAATCTGGAGGCAGCAGCTGGACACCAGGATCCCGTGAGCCTTCCCCTGGGGTCCATCTTCAGGCTTCTTGGGTTCGGGCTTGGGGGGCACGGCACTGGAGATGGTGCAGATCCTCAGTGTCCCATGGGGGGTAGAAGGACCACTGTAGGCAGGGTTGTCCCAGGCTCCGCTTCCCAGATTTTGCAGCTCCTGCCCCTCAGAACTTTCTATATTATTCATGGAGAATGAGATAGGGCACCCAGCACGTCAGGTACCCACTTTCACCTGGAGAAAGAGGGAGCAAAGGCCCAGCCCAGGTTAGCCAGCAGAGGGCTAAGGGAGTCTGAGAGCAGCTGGTCTCACACCGCCTCTGCCTCCTGCCTTTTGTAGGGGAATCTGTGCCTGCCCGGGGGAGGGAGCCGATAAGGAGGAGAGAGTTAGGGAATGACTGTCAGTCCTGTCAGGGGCTTTCTCTCCCTCTTGCTGCAAGTCCTAGGGGACAAGAAGAAAGGGGTGGGAGGGAACTGAGGGGCACGGAGGTTTGATGAGCGGAGAGAAGGGAACATGAGGAAGAAGTGGAGTCTGCGGGTGGAAGGAAGGAGGGGTGACAGAGGGGAATGCTGGTGGGGAGAAGAGGGCTGCTTGCAGATGGGGCCTGAGGGAGGGACGGTCCTGAGTGGAGCTGGACAGAAGAGGTGATGAAAGAGAAACGGGAGGAGCTGGGAGAAGAGAGAGGCTGGCGGACTCCATTGCGGGTCTGAGCTCATTTCCACTAAAAGCTCCTGAAAGGACCGCCATGGATTGGGGTGGGGCCAAGGCCCGGGTCGGTGGACGGAGAAGTGCTGCCTCCTTCCCAGGCTCAGCCAATAACGTCTGAGGCTCCTTTAATGTCTCACCTTGAGCTGTCCCCTGGCAGGATGGAGAAGGGGGCTCCTCTCCCTCACTCCACCCCATATCAGGAGAAAAAGGATCGTAGCAGGAGGACCTCCAGTTTCAAATACTTAAGGGACAGGGTCTCTGAGCGCTGATAAGGAAGGAGGAAGGTCTGCAGAATTCCATATTGTATTCTTTTCTCTGAGGTCTGCCATCTCATAGCTTAAGGGTGAGCTATACCGATAGAAAGGTGCACCTTAAGGGCTGGGGCTCAGCCTAGGGAAAAGGCTAAGCCCTGATTGGGCAGATGGGTCAGAGAGCAACGGACAAGGACAGAGTGGGACAAGGACAGAGTGCCTGGGGACTCCGTAAGGGGAGAGGATATATCTGGACCCAGCTCAGCTGACAACCTTATCTTATGGCTCTGCTTAGTCGTGAGACTAGAAGTCTAAGTGTGAGCACAGAACGGAAACAGGAGAGCTATCAGGACTAATCCGCTTTCTTTCCAATCTCAGGTCTCTGAATTAAAAGCCGGACATGCGCCCCCAAGCCCCTCCCTGACCACGCCCAGCCGCGGCTTCTGATCACCTGCCCTGGCTTACCTACAGGCATGTGCTGCGGCCCACAGTAGGGCCGGCCTCACAAGGCCGATCTTCCTTCATGGCTGGAGTGGGGGCTGACTTTTCTCCAACTGGCTTCCCATCGGGGCTGCTCTATTGCTGTACTGGCATGAAGCCCACTTTCACACTCAGTAAAACTTAAGCATGATGAAAGTCACCAGTCTTGAATGTCGCCATGAAGACATCCTGACCCCAGACAATCCAGGGCTGGGCTCAGCTCCTTGATGAATAAGTGTACCCCAACATCTGGGACAGGGCTGGAAAAGTAGTGGCTGTCCTACCACGGAGTCTGCTGTATGGATCTCTGGCCCCAGCCCAGATACTACCGAGGGAACTAACTTGGTCTGGGACAGAACGAAGCCTTCTCTGTGAGTCTTTCTAGATGGAGGAATTTTCCTCTCTCCATTTTATTGGCTAGTGAGACACATTCCAAAGTGCTTGTTTTCTTTGGGAAGACTGAAAAGGAGGAACTATGCCAGGATTGACCATTTTGTGTAAAATCAGCTGATCTTGTGTCTCTTACCCGCAAGCTTTCAAACAATTGCAAAAGGACCCCTGGCTTGCAAAACTGAACATGGGACAGGGGTGATGAACAGAAAGCTAGTGGTATTGTCCAGAGAAGCAGGGAGAGGAACTGGAGATGGTCTCTGGTTCCTTCGGGGTCATTTTGTATTCTGAGGGAGGCCTGCATTCAGGGAGGCTTTGGATGCACTCAAGGAGATTCTTCGTAAGACAGGTCGCACACTTTTGAGAGCTGGTGGCCAGAGCTGGATTGCTCTACTTACAGTCACCTACCTGGGCAACACTGCCTTCCCTGCTCAGTCTTGAGCACTGTCCCTATGTGCGGATCAACCCGTAATGACCCTGGGAGTACAGGTTATGCAATATAACTTGAGAAATTTTCTCAAAAGGTGCTTTTCATTCCTAGGATGTTTAGTCTTACTCAAGAAGTTGCAAATGTTGCAATCAAGTGGGATCGCCTGATAATTTTGTGTCCAGCAGTTCCTTCTGCCCTCAAGTTTCTAAATGGCACTTGACTTTTCTTGAGTGGCCATACCCTATTAAAGAGGATGACCATTTTCAGGGGTGTCCAGTAGTTCAGGCTGCCTCTTATCACAAGTTCACTAAACCCAAGAGGCTTGAACTTGAGACCAAAACTACTGGCTTTAACTCTTGGCTCAGCAATTTACTAACCATATGGCTCTGACCAAGTCCCTTTTGAGACTTAGTTTGCCTATCTGCAGAGTGTTGATAATAAGGCCTGCCCTGCTGATCCTAAGGACTGTTTTAGGATTAAAACAGTAGCGTATAGCAGTCTTTACAAACAGTGTACTCTAAGGCACGAAACAAACTTAGTTATCTTACCATCGCATTCATCCTTGAGCATTCCCCTCGTACACAGCTGTTCACGTCTAAAGTGGATGCATTCAGTCAGGACTCTTGTTATTTCCCAGAAGCACAAGAGTCCCATAACTCTCTGTGTCCACTCCCATTCCATTTCAGCTGATGCCAATGGAATGGAATGATGGCCTTTCAGCTGGAGAGTATTATAAAAGTCCTGGAATGAAAGCACATTATCACATAACAAGCCTCATTGCCCATCAAAGCCAAAAGTCCTCTTAATCATGATGCCTCTTACCCCACTTGGGGAATTGGTCCCGTTGCTTCACTGGGATAAATTTTTGGGTCACATGCTATCCTTGTACAGACATCGAGAGAGGATTACCCCATTTCCTCCACCAGGGCCCTCCATTCTCACGCCATGCCCATCCTAGCCAGATTTTTCCATTGTTATTCAGATCTACTAGGTCTGAGAAAGAGACCAGAGACATCAAAGTCTGCAGGATGAAAACCTGTGACCCATCTCCCTATAAGTTCTCCATATACGTAAGTTCCCCAGGGATAAGGCACCTCCCATATTCTAGAGGCAGGAATCCTCGAGTGACTTACAGTCCTGATTCTATGGGGAGATGCAAGCTGCAAACCACCTTCTGTATTCCACATAGTGACTCTCAGCCTTTTTCACCCCCAATAAACAAAAATAAAAGGACACACTCCATAAGTAACAGTGGCTCACTTTGGCAATGATTCTCAATGGAAGAATTGGAAATCACTTATCTATAAGAAAGAACCCTGCATATAAGAGCTTAACCTTCACCAATATACCACCAGAGTCATCTGGAATTTGAGTAGCCCAAGTTTTCAGCAACAAACATGGTGGACCAAGCAAGCAGACTTGAGTAGGGTAAGCCCAAGGGAGTCCTCCCCTACCTGTGTTTATATAACAAACACCACAGCACTACTCCAGGGGCCTCCACAGTCCCCAGCTTCTCAATACATCAGAATGGACGAGCCAGATCCATTGGAAGGTTTGGGTGTATAAAGTCCTGTTGCAGCTCTCCCAGCTCAGGAAGCCAAGAAAACGGCATTTAGTTCTATTTCATCACAGACCTCACAGAGAGGCTGTAGGTGACCCACCCACTTCATCAAAATGACTCACTTTAGCCTTTTACTTCCTTCTTAGCACCTCCCAGTTTCACAAGTCCTGCTGGAATACATTCTGCATCTTCCATCTCCCCAAAGAAAACCTTTTTGTATGAGACCCTCAGCTTTCCTCCCATTTCTAGAGGACCCTCCTGAACATCTGTGTCCATTTGTCTATGCCTTCTGTAGAAGTGGATGGAACCAATCAAACCCAGGTGGTGGGAGACAGATGATGCCATCAACAAAAATGAGGAAGTTAGTCCTCAGCTGTCTGGAAATTAGCGTCTGTGGCCATGATCATGTCCCCTTGCTGAGTGTTGTCCAGACATTTCGTGCCCATGTGGTCCTGAAGTAATCCATCAGCGTGATCACTTCCAGACAGAGCCCCAGCCATGGCAAGCAGGGTTCTGCAGCTGATGTGAGGTGTTAGTAATGCTACTTGCTGAAGGCGTGGAGTGGGGAAGGAAAGAGCTCCATGTGAGTTCGAAACACCAAGCTAGAAAGAAAGGGGAGGAGAAGAGAAAGACTAGTATGAGAGAGAAAGGAGCTATATGATAGAGAGGCTTGGGGAAGAGGATCCAAGCCTCTTCTTTCCCTCAGAGCCACTCACCAAATGTCACATGAGGCATGATTGACCGAATGTCCTAAGCCTGTGAAGACAGGAGATTGGAACACCAGGCAGAGTCCCCAGTGCTCACTCTTCCAGCGTAATGTCAGAGTCTCAGGGCAATCACCCAAGACACCTCCTTGTCTCAACCCGAGGGCCCCATTTACAGGAGATACATATTTTTCCATCCTGAGTCCTCATTCCAGTCATAATTCATTCCACAGATACTGCATGCAAACTCTACGGTAGGGACCATGCTTAAGTCTAGGGATGACGCAGCAAATAACACCACCAGAAACCGACATTCTAGTGAAACTTACATTCTGGTGAAGAAGACAGGCACTAAACAAATACACAAATAATTTATAATCATGAAAAGTTCTGCAAGGGAGAAGTCCAGGGTGCTTAAGGATATACGGCAGGAGAGCTGAATTTCTGGGGCTAATGAGAAATGAAATACTGATTTGTACCTCTCCTCCCCTTTCTTGTCTCTGCAGCAAACAGGGTGTGCCGAGATTCAAAAATGCTTCATGCTAAATATGCACAAGGAAACAGACAGAGTTAAAAGACCAAACAAGGAAAAGTTACGACATTGCGAGAAATGTTTAGACTTACAGTAATCTTTATCCCTTGTGGTCACTGAAAAGTGAGTTGAGCTAAGCTTGAATTCTTGCATTAGATTTTTCTGAAGACATGGAATCCAATCACATATTCATTCCTGAAATGGGTTATCTCCTTAACACCTGAAAAAGGGACAGAAATGAATAAGAGAGCTAGAGTAGCTGGTGAAACTGAAAATTGAAACTTAGGAAATTTAAAATTTCCTAAGATGACGGTTTTATAGATGTATACTTATTTCCAAACTCATCAACTGTGCACATTAAATATGTACAGCTTTTTGCATGTCAATCCCAATAAAGATCAATCATACTTCAAAAATTTTTTTAAATTTCCTGAACAGGAATTCAGAACCTAGAGCTTTACTTTCTTTTATTCTGTTGGCTCTATAATCCCAAATCTAGAAATCTATCCTGATATTTCTATCAGCATAATTGATAAGAGATTTTAAAAAGCTGAAAAAGAAGAAGCTCAAATATCCAACAATTTAAAAAAAGAATTAAATAAGTTAGGATACATTCACATGATGGATTATTGTGCAGAAATTAACATTTTTGAATAATCTTTAATATTAGAAAATGCTCACCACATGTTATGTGACAAATTCTGGCATATATATCTACAGAACACAAATTTTATGTGTATATTATACTTAGATGCATAGAAAAAAAATAATATTAAAGAATGTAAAACTTAGTCGGGGTATCTCTGGATGGTGTGATTACAGATACTTTTTATTTGGTAGTTTATTTTCTGTGATTATGAGTACTTTGTATTCAGAAAAATGATTAGTTTTAAAAAGCCATAGTTACATTCATAAAAACTTAAGGTTCATTTTCATCTCAGACTCAGTACCTCTTGGCTGGTTGCCTTCACCACCCTAGCTCTCCATGTCAGCAAGAAATCATTATAGTTCATTTCTTGACATGCGAGTCAGTCATGCAATAGATTTACTTATCACCTACTTGCTCCACGAATTTGAATTAATTGCCATTTCCTTGGAGATTAGGGGAAGAATATGGGTGACAAGTATGTGTGACAAGTATGAAAATAGCTACAATGAGAAGTATAGCATCTAACAGTGGTTCAGAGGAAAGAAGGTCATTGGGTTTGAAAGTGGGAAGGTCGAAAAAGAAATTTTGAAGGCAATGGCACTGAGATGAACTTTAAAGGATGGATAATAGTTTAAGAGACAGATAAAGTATAACTACCAGTTATTAACCTCCCCCATGCCAGACACTTTGCAGTGCGTTATCTCTGTTAATTCTCACACCAGCCTATGGGGTAGGTTTTTATTATCTCCATTTACAGGTGAAGAAACTGAGGATCAGAGAGATAACTTATGGTGGAATCAGGCTTTCGAATCAGGTCTGTCTGAGCACAGTGATAACGACTTCCTGTGTGTCATCCATGCTGGGACAGCAGCACGTACAAAGGCAGGCCGGTAGGAACATTGCGTGCTCTTTTGGAAGAACAATTCCATTTTGGCTAGAGAATAGGAAGTGAGCCTGAAAAGAGGGTTAGGAGCAAATATGGAAGGCCTCAAATGCCAGACATTTAATTCATTAGGCAAGGGAAAGACAAAGAAAGCTTCTGAACAGAGTAATAAAATCAAAGCAATATTTTATGAAAAGTCGTCTGACTATAGGATGGGTTGGTTTGGGGGGAAACTGGAAGCAAGGAAATCAGTTGCTGTGTTAGTTTAGGGGCAGATAATGAAGGTCTGAATTATGGTAGTGAAATGAGAGTAGAAAGGAATGGAAAAATATACGAGAAGTCTCTTAGACAGAACCTGCTAGGATGAGCACCTGATTGGATGTACAGTGTAAGGGAGAGAGAAATCAAAGGTAGATCTAAGGTATCAAACCTGGACAACTGGAAGGATAGTGATGCTATTAAAAGAGGGTGGGGGAGAAGGATCAAAAGAAGCAGGTTTCAGCAGGAAGGTGATAAATTCAGCTTTAAGTAGGTTTGAGTCTAAAGCGTTAACGGGACACTCAGATGATGGAATCTGAGAGGCCATTGGGCAATTTGAGCCAGAGCCTGAGAGAGTAATAAAGACTGGGGAAAGAGCGATGGGATCAGGTAGCTAGAAGTGTTTATTGGAGCCACAGGAACAGCTGAGGTTGCCAAAGGATTGAAAGAGAAAAGAGTCGGGAGAAGGAAGAGGAGCCAAAAAAAAAAAAAAAAAAAAAGGAGCCATAATAGGAGGAGAACCGTGGATTTTCAAGACACAAAAGTCAGAAGAGTGTTTTAAGAAGGGGGTGCTAAAAGGTCAAGGGTTCTGATAAAAGCTTTAGACTAGAGGTTTAGACTAGAATCTCTCAGGTGACTTTGGAAAGTGAGAAGACTATAGATGCCTGGTTAAAAGGAATGGGGTATAGAAGTCAAAGGGTGGGTGGTGAGGCAATGAAAGAAGTGGCTCCATTTAACTGCATAAGTAATTTACTAAGTATTTATTAAGTACCTACTGTGTGACCGTCTTGCCTATCTGTTTGTGGGTGCCCCAAGTAACTGAAACCAACCATCCTCATTTTCATGTTCTAAAAGCCTCAGTTCATTCTAACTCCTCTTAGAGCTAATTTTTAAAAACAGCTTTTTTGAGATATAATTCACATACCACATAAATCATCCATTGAAAGTGTACGATTCAATGGTTTTTAGTATATTCATAGACATGTCCAACGATGGTGCTGATTTTAAAGGAGGAATGTTTGGATGTAAAGTTTGGAATCAATTCCTATAACTTATGCTATAAATGAGGGAGGGAGAGAGCCCAAACACCAGAACAAATTCTCCACTCCCCACTCTCTTGAGCAGAATCACAGAACAGAGTGGGAAGCCGCAAAGGTGCTTTGCCCATAGTGGCCACCAGGTGGCAGCAGGAGCCCTAACTTGTCAGTAAAAGAACCAAAAAACCAGTTTGGAGGACTGTGCCTTCAGAGGGTCCCCAACTAAAAGACCGGTTTTTCTCCCCAGCTCCTTTCTGTTACTTGTTCTTTTCTTCTGGGTAACTCTAAAGGTTCGTGTCTGGCCCTTCTAATAGGTCCTAAGCCACTGGAGGCCTAGTAACCTACTGTGTTAATCCGAGTCTTCTGAGAAGCAGACATCAAGGCTGGATAAGGGTGCAACTAAAAATACCTGTGAGAGAAAATGAGGAGGGAGCCAAGGAAGGCATAGAGAGCTGTCAGACTATGATGTAAGTCTGAGCCTGAGTGAAGGAGAGAGGGTAGGTGTCGTGCGGGGCGTCCGGCGGGGTCTCTGGTCCCGCTCCCCACATAAGAACGCAGGACATGGTGAGGCCAAAAAGGAACACCCACGGAGCCATAGGTAGGGGAGTCACACCACTATACTCTCACTGGCGGCTGGGTTGGAGACACAGGAACAAGGAGCAACACAATTCCCAACCCTCACTGCGCCGCTTGCAGGCTCAGCCACCATCTTCTTGCTAGCTCCCCCTTTCTTTCTTCTCTTCTCTGCTAGCCTCTTCTTCTAGCCTAGCCACGGCAGTTATATTCATGGCTAATGGCTCACTGGTTACAGCTGACGGCCAACTAGCCACAGCTGCTGGCCATTTGATCACAGTCGATGGCCATTTACTACCTGAGCCAGCACCCTTCTATGTGAGGCCGAGAGCCTGGAAACTGCTTTTTGGGGCTCTGTCCCCACAGTAGGACGACTGAGTGGATTTCTGCAGTGTAGTGAGTCTAAGAAAGGTTTGCCAAGACATCCAGGGAGCCAACATAAACCATCAGGGGAGTTCTGTGTCTCCCAGGAAGGTGCCTACCTTAGTATCCCTGCTAAGCTCAATCATTGGCTGAGCGGCTCCTAGGAAGTGGAAGTTTCCAGGTTGCTTACTCACCTGGAAGTATGGCCCAGGTGAGTGCTCTTGGTCAATTATTCCACTGGTAGTTTGAGGTCTATGAGGCTCATTCATGTGGCCTCCATACCTTCCAGGAGAGAAGCATGGACTCTCTACCAAGTGCCACCTGTGTTCCCCACCTCTGAGGGGGACAATTCAATCCCCACCTCTCACCTCATGTGCTGCTTCCATTCCCCTCTCCCTCACCCCCACCCCACCCCCACCCCAGTGACCAAAGAAGCAGACTCCTCCCATTCCTGCATCTGCTCTCCTGTGTGAATCCAGGAGCACACATCTTCCCAAAACAAGTCCTACCTTTTCCATAACTCTGCCTTTGGCTCCTTCTTGCTGATAAGCCCTGAAATGTGAAGGAGTTAGCTGGGTGTTGGCTTCAGCCCTGACCCACAGGTCCAGGTGCCAGCCTGCCCTGGCAGGAAGCTGGCCAGCACCAGGCCCCATCCCTGTCCTGGAATCCCACCATCTCAGATGACCCTCCCTTGGCACCAAGTTCTGACCTCAGCCAACGCCAAGTACATAATAGGGCAATCATAGATTTGCCAGGTAGTCCAGAGGGCCAGGTAGCTCTTGGGGGTCGGGAAGAAAAAGCTGGCATTTGTCTCAGGGAAGGAGAAGTTTGGTAAGGAGGGTGTGGGGACAGAGTCCCAAAGAGCAGTTTCCAGGCTCTCAGCCTCACGTGGAAAGGTGCTGGCTCAGGTAGTAGATGGCCATCAGCTGTGACTAGTTGGTCATCAGCTGTAACCAGTTAGCCATTGGCCACTAATATAACTGCCATGCATGAACTAGCAAGCGCGGATTGCAGTTAGCAAGGTGTTGGTTGGTTGGCAGAGAAGCAGATGGCAGATTGTGGATCGTATGACTCCTGCTTCCTGTGTCTCGCCGACTGGGGTGCAGGAAGACCTCTTGTTGGGGTACTGGCGGATGTTTGCTATCGTGTCTCGACCAGCCGCCATCGAGAATATAGGGATAAGACTCCCCTATCTATGGCTCTGTGGGTGTTCCTTTTTGGCCTCACCATGTCCTGCGTTATTCTGTGGGGAGGGGGAGCAGAGACCATGACAGAGGATGTTAGGGGAGAAGACTGCTGGGTGCCTGGCCTGCCAGGGTCTGACTGGGTCAGAGCCCCCGTGGGCCTCCCTGATGTCCTTGGGGCTGACAGCCCTGCCATGTCTCCTCTTTCCCCCTGGCTGGTTCTTGGCTGAAAGACAGGCTTGGGAGGGACGGGATGAATATAGCCGGCTCTGACATGGGGAAACCAAGGGTTCTGCAGGAGCATGTCTGGGCCAGATGACATTGCAGACCCAGAATCTCCTGGGGAAACAGAAGGAAATAACTCGGCTTTAAGAGGGAATCCAGCTAATCCCTGGTGTGGCAACAGCAGACAAATAGCCTGGAAATCTACCATGACGACATTACTTTACACCTTAGATGTCATTATTTTACATCTTAGGTGAAGCTGAGGGATTTCCCCCTTTCTCTCGGGTAGGGAGAGATGGAGAAGAAAGGTGGAGGTAGGGAGCAGAGTAGAAAGAAGACGCCTCTGGTGACCCAGGGAGGCCTTCCAGGCTGTAAACTGCCCAGGGGCCAGGACCATAGGTTCCAAGGTTTATGGAGGCTGGATAGGCCCATGGGGCAGTTGGCAGAACCTGGGAGGAACGAGGGGAGCAGCAACCACCAGTCTCCTTTCCATTCTCTGCTTAGCATGTTTGTCTCTGAGCTTGGAAAAAACTACTTGCAAGACAAAATCCATGAAGTACCTGCCACATTCCTTGCAGATGCACCTGATACATGCTGTCACGCAGGGTGTCACGGGGGGTGTGGGACTCCGTCTCCACACATGCCCACCGCATCGTCCCTTACTCCAATAACTCCACACTGGTACAACCTTTCTGAGCCTTGCAAGAGAAGTGTACATATGTGGGTAAATGCTAGCACTGTCAAAATACATAAGTACACATAAGTAGACACTAAAAAAAAAGCTAAACAAATGTGTTTCAAGCCTATTCTCTTCCCCTAAACAATTCTAGGGGCTTCTCTATAAGGAAGGGCCCCTCTCGCTTCCTGGAACCAGTACCCCACTTAATATGGTCTGTTTAAACTCTGTCATCATCAGATACTATCCTGCCCAGTTAGCTATTGTGCTTTGTCCTGTTTCTTTTAGAAATCTGTGAGCTCCCCAGGGGCGGGCCCAGAACTCTGGCTCCATTCTCCCACCAACAGAGCAGCGAGGGAATTGACTTTCCCCTGGGCACGGGGAGGGCCCAGTCAACACTCAATCCCCAGGTGGATACATTGGCTCAGAGGGACAGAATGGGACAGCAACAGACTCTTGGCCCGGCAAAGGCTGGAGGGGGTGGGAGGGGTGGGGACACAGAAGGAAGCTTGGCTCAGGACACAGCCAGCTGCCCTCTGGACCTTGCAACCCTGCTGAGCCTGGCTCAGCCGTTGTGTTAGTGCAAAGCAGGGGTGACATAAGCTTGGAAAGGTTACTGTCAGGCAAAAGGAAGGCCAGGGGAGTGTGGGCTGCCTGTGCTCCCCCAGTGCATCAGGCTAGAATTGACTGGGGAAAGGTTGCCTTGAGGGAAAGGGGAGAGTTCTGGCAGGGGCCTGCTGGTAGGGAGGGAAAGAGGGGAGGAGGAAACCAGAGTGAGGGGTGAAGGGCTAGGATTGGCTAAGGTCTAATATCTTTCACAGTTGGGAGAGAGGGAGGCCCTGGTTTGGACCTCTGGAGGACATGTGACCTCCCTAAGGGCACTCTTAGCAACTACAGAAAGCAAATGGGGGGATACCTCTCTGACCGCAAAGGCAAGGCTGGGGCCAGGCCTCTCCTCTCCCCACTTTGGCTCCTAGGCAGAGTCAGAGCAAGAAAGACTTTCCTTTCAGCTCATTTACCTGTTGTTGGAGGCCCTGGGCCTGTACCTGCTTGTCGTCTCTGTATGTCCATCCTAGATGGAATACTCTGGTGGGGGGCTGGCTTCCCAGGCTGGGGAAAGATTTCCTATGTGAGGTCAGGCTACCACAGAAATCTCCAGCCTGGCCCTGGTCCGAAGACTTTTGTCTCCAGGTCTCACCTGCCCAGACTGTCAGTCCCTGGGTCAGACACTCTGCCCCAAAATATTCAATGTTCACAATCACACTGACTGTCTGACCTGCAGACATACCCCCAGGTCCCAGATATAGGTGGTAATAACCTGGTAGAAGCCCCTCCTCTGGCATGTACACCAGGATGTGCAAGTATGTGTGTGCGTGCACACATGTCCTGTGCTTGATGGGAGAACCTGGGGGCGAGAGGCTGCAGAGACAGGTAGGTCATAGCTCTACGACAGTGTGGTAACACGGGAGCTGGCTCAACGAGTGCTTTGGCCCCTTCTTGTCCAGGGGCAGCAGAAGACCTGCTACACTATCTCTGCAGCCAAGGGCCCAGGAGGAGCCGTGGTCCAGGGTCCTAGTCAGTGGGTCCTAGTCAGCTTGGAGTCTCTTTCCTTCTTCTGGGCCTCTAAACTTCTCAACTGCCTTTCTCCACATCTACATCCTAACAGCCCCTTGGGATTTAGCACTGCCATCTCCTCCAGGCAGTCTTCCCTGATTCTCTCAAGCTGGTCTTGTGTTCTTCTCCTCTGGAGTCCATAGCACCCTGTACTAAGCTCCATCATCCACCATCATAAGGATCTCCTCCACTATGCTGAACTCCCAAGGTCAGGACTTCCTTAGCACTTCCCACTGTGCCTGGGTCCATGGGGTGTTCCACAAATATTTGCTGAATGAGTGAACCAAAACACTCATGGAGATGTGGGGGCCCCATCCCGTTTCACTCAATCTTCTCCAGAAGCCAGGGGTGCCCAGATGGGCTCCACAAGGGCAGACCAGCCTGGTTCTCTCTCCTCTGGACAGGAGGAGGGGAGTCCAATCACACTGGCTCTCCTGCCTGTGACTCAATTTGGACCACAGGACAAGAAAGAGCCCACAGCCTGGGAAGGTCCTGCCCCCTTCTCTCAGCACACAGAGCTGGCTAGGACAGATGCTGGCCCAGACTTGGGAGCTGGCTTCCGTCCCTGGTTCATGTTGCCCTTTGTCCCAAGGGAAACCCTGTGTTCAGGATTGCGAGGACAGTTTGTGCAGCTCTGGCCTTCTGCTCTGACACCACAATGCCACTGGCAGTGTGGTGAAGAGATATATGGGGTGGTTGGATCCCATTTGTCTCAGTGTGTTTTTTTTCATTTGAGCAAAGTGACATTTTAATCTCAGGATCTGGAGGGACTGAAGTGACAGCGGAGGAGAGAGACGTAGATTCTTTTGCTCATGGGCTGGGACCTCAGGCCAAGGGCATGTGGTATATGTACTCATGTACACCCCCAGTTGGGCCTAGGTCAGTGTCACAAAGTGTAAGCGAGTGAGCAAAGAGAAGGTAAGGAAGGACAGAGCTTGGAGGGCAGCTGTGGCAGGAGGCGGCCCTAAGGTCCCTGAGTTGCTCTGGGGCTCACTGCTGGTCCTCCTGTAAGCCTTACCTCCCCAAGGCTCAGAGCCTTATGGTTACGGCTGGCCTCTCCTTGCAGGAAGCCGAGGGCAAAAGGAAGGTATGTCAAGTGGGCTAGCCATGTTACGTGAAGATCTGTGAACGTCTTTTGACATCTGGCTGGGGACAGTCACAGACCTTCAAGGCAGGCATTACACAGAGGAGCCCCCACCCCTGAGCTGCAATTCTATCTCCCTCTTTCTTTCTGCAACCTATTGTGTCATATCCTAGGCATGTGTCCCTAAGCTCCCTCTCCCTAAATGTGTCAAGAAAAGAGAAAAGGGAGTGCCCAATGCTGGGGCCTGTAGGTCATAAGCAGGCATTCACGAGAACCACATGAGTTCCTGGGATAAAGGTCACTTACATACAGAAAGCCTATCACGGTGGCTCTCATCCTTTCCCCAAACCTCTAGGAGACCAGAGCAAGACTGATTTCCCATCTGGGAGGGAAGTACATGGTGATTGAAGTCAGCTTGCCCCCATTTCACAGAAGAGAAACTGAGGGACAAAGCATTGAAAGAGAAAGTCAGAGATGAAGCTGGGACTAGAGATAGAAGAGAAAGAAACAGGCTCTGGAATCTTGTTATTTTCCATCCTCCCAAGTGTCAGCTTATTTCTTGAGCACAGTCGGCTACTGTGTCACGCCCTTGCCTCCTGTGACATCGGGAAAGAAACTGAAACCTACAAAGGGTGTGACTTTCGTGAACCACAAAACAATGCAGTGTCAATCAATATATTAATGCCCAGGATTCCGAGGATTTGAACGTGCATCCAGAATCAGAGAGACACTAACAAACTGAATGTACCCATACGTTTCAAAACCCTCGCCCAGGCCCGCTCAGGTCAATAAGAGGGAATAACTTGACAGACATAGCAGCTGATTTGGTAAGCAAGAGTGATTCACAGCCATGGGAGATGAGAGAGGGAGAAGCAACAATACGCCCCTCAAGTCTGCTTCCATCTGAAAGCTCTGGGAGTGGGCCTCTCTCCCTACACCTGGATGACACCCCTTTAGAGAGATCATGGTTTCCCAGGGAAGTCGACAGCACGTTCGCTGGGGTGCTTAAAGTGGAAAACCCAAGCCATGCTTGGAGGGGTGAGGTCATTAAAGAGAGGCCCACACACAAGGGGAGGGCGAGGGCTGATGCTTCTCTGAGAAGTGCCTTCCCATTCCAGAGGCATAACACTCTCTCTCTCTCACCTCTCTTGGCAGTGACCTGTTTGGGCTTATAGCCTTTCTTTGTGGGGAGGAAATTTTGACAGGACAATAAACACCTTTGCCTTCTTAGCAGTGGGGAGAGGAGGAGAAGTCCTTGAATTGTCCTCCCGCCTGTCAGGTCAAGTCAGACGAGACAGGTCTGATCAATGCAGCAGCACAGGTGTTGGGGATAGCTGTCAAGAAAAGAGAAAAGGGAGTGCCCACTGCTGGGGCCTGTAGGTCATAAGCAGGCATTCACGAGAACCACAGGAGTTCCTGGGATAAAGGTCACTTACATACAGAAAGCCTATCACAGTAGCTCTCATCCAAGCCCCCAGGAGACCGGAGCAAGACTGATTTCCCATCTGGGAGGGAAAATCAAGGGGAAGCAAAATCAAGTCAGAGCAAGGCCACAGAATTCCTTAGAAAGACTCTCACTCCTTGTAGAGGTCAGGGTAGGCTGACAGGCCAGGTGAAGACGCTCGGCCCCTCTGGCGAACTCTGCCTTAAGGTCGTCCCCTGCAAGCAAACTAACTGCATTCTAGAAATCAACCTTGCCTGATGGAGACTCTGGGTCTAGCCCTGGAAACATCCCCAAGGGCAAGTCCTGATAACCATAATTTATGCCCCAAAGGGGAGGCAGAAAAGTTATAGCCAAGTGGGAACTCACTTAGGAGAATTATTAGGCACAAACACTGAAGCACCAGGCGTATAGGGACAGTGAACAGCAATTTATAAAATAAATGAGCTTTGGGTTCCTCCTGAGCAAAGATGATGCCCAGAATCTGCAAAGTTTCTGCATTTAGTAGAATGATTTACTCTAAATCTCCTTATCCTTTTTTTCCTGCACCTTACATTATACTCATATGTGTTCACTTTGTTAATTGTCTCTCCCATCAGAAAGCAAGCTCCGCGAAGGAGAGAACATGGGACTTACTCACCAGTGTGTCCTCAGCTCCCAGAATAATATCTGCTCTATCGTAGGGGCTCAATAAATATTTATTGTATTTAAAATGAATGAATGAATGAATGAATGAATGAATGAATGAATGAAGCAAACAAATTTTGGGACTCCTTTTTCGGGGCTCATACTCTGGTTCTCAACCCTTCCTGGTTGAGGTAAAATTACCATGCAATAAAATGTGCAGATCACGTTCCCAACCCTTCCTAGTTAAGTTGAGGTAAAATAAAATGTGCAGATCATAAGTGTTCAGTCTGATGAATCTTGACAATTGTATATATTCAAATAACCAGCACCCAAAACAAGATACAGAACATTTCAATCACCAAAATCTTTCCTCAGGTCCCCTTCCAAATCAAGTCGCCCTACCCTGCGCAACCACATCTGACTTCTCTCGATACACAATAGGTTTTCCTGTTACTGGATTCGTACAAAGGGAATCAGGCAGTATATACTTTTGGTGTCTAACTTCTTAGGTGAGCATGTTTTTGAGACTCATCCATGTTGTTGCATGTATCTGTAGTTTATTCTGATTCTGAGTGTTCATTACAGGACTATTCCAGGAATTGTTTATCTGTTTTCCTATTGGCGAACTTTTGGGATGTTTCCCATTTGAGGCTATAATAAATGAAGCTGCAGTGAATCAATCTTCTTGTACAAGTCTTTTTGTGGACATACATTTTTATTTCACTTGAGGAAATTCCTAGGAGTGGAATCACTGGATCTTAGAATAGACAGATGTTTAATGTTATAAGAAACTGCCAAATTGTTTCCAAAGCAATTGTACTATCTTATGCTTCCACCAGCAATGCACGAGAGTTTCAATTGTTCTACATGCTCACCAACATTTAGTTGCTCAGGTTTTTTAAACTTAGTCATTCTAGTGTGCAGTGGTATCTTACTGCAGTTTTTGTTTTATAGCCTTATTGGATATAATTTACCTACTATATAATTTATCCATTTAAAATTCACAATCCAGTGGCTTTTAGTATATTCACAAAGTTGTGTGTCCATCACCACAATCAATTTTAGAATGTTTTCATTACCCCACAAAGAAGCCCTGCACTCCTTTGCCATCACCACTCCCTCAACCTCCCCCATTAACCCTCCAAGCCTTAGGTAACCACTAATCTACTTTCCATTTCTATAGATTTCCCTATTCTGGACATTTCGTATAAATGTAATCATATAATATGTGGTCCTTCGTGACTGGTTTCCTTCACTTAGCATTGTTTTCAAGGTTCCTTTATGTTGTGGCATGTACTAGCACTTCATTTTTTTTCATTGCTGAATAATATTCCTTTGTAAAAATATGCCACATCTTATTTATCCTGTAATCAGTTAATGGACATTTAGGTTGTTTCCACTTTTTGGCTATTACAAATAATGCTGCTAATATAAATATTTGCATACAAGTTTTTGGTGGACATATGTTTTCATTTCTCTTGGGATTGGAATTACTGGATCAAATAGTAACTCCATGTTTAAGATGCTGCCAAACTTTTTTCAAAAGTGGCTGCACCAGGGTGGCCAGATGGCTCAATTGGTTAGAGCATGAGCTCTTAACAACAGGGTTGCCAGTTCGATTCCTACATGGGCCAGTGAGTTGCACCCTCCACAACTAGATTGAAGACAACGAGCTGCCCCTGAGCTGCCAGTAGGGTGGCTGGACGGCTCAGTTGGTTAGAGGGCAAGCTCTTAACAACAAGGTTGCTGGTTCAATTCCCACATGGGATGGTGGGCTGCATCCCCTGCAACCAAGATTGAAAACGGCAACTGGACTGGACTTGGATCTGAGCTGTGCCCTCCACAACTAGATTGAAGGACAATGACTTGACTTGGAGCTGATGGGCCCTGGAAAGGCACACTGTTCCCCAATATTCCCCAATAAAAAAAAAAAAATTTTTAAAGTGGCTGCACCATTTTACATTCCCTCCAGCAATGTATGAGGGTTCCAATTTCTCCACATCCTCACCAACACTTGTTATTATAATATCTATATTTTGGAATATAGCCATCCTTAATGGGTATGAAGTATCTGATTTTGGTTTTGACTTGCATTTCCCCAATGACTAACATTGTTGAGCATCTTTTCATATGCTTATAGGCCATTTGTGAACCTTCTTTGGAGAAATGTTTTTCAACTTTTATTTGGGTTAACTGTCTTTTATTATTGAGTTGTAAGAGTTCTTCGTGTGTTCTAGATATAAGTCGCTTATCAGATGTATGATACGCAAATATTTTCTCCCTTTCTGTGGATTGTCTTTTCACTTTCTTGATAATGTCCTCTGAAGTACAAATTTTTAAAAATTTGATGAAGTCCAATTTATTTATTTTTTCTTTTGTTGCTTATGCTTTGGGTTTCATATTTAAGACTAGTGATGTTGAGCAATTTTTCATGTGCTTGTTGGCTGTTTTTATGTTTATTTTTGTCTATTCAAAACTTTTGCCATTTTTTTTTGAGATGTTTATCTTTTTATGTGCTATGATATATGCTCCCATTCTCTGGTTTGTCTACTTGTTGTCTTAATAGTTCCTTTTGATAGTAGAAAACTCGAACTTTCAAGAAGTCTAATTTATCAATTTTTTCCCTATGGTTATTGCTTTTGTGTCCTATCCAAAGAATCTTTGCCTACCTCAAGGTCACAAAGATATTTTTCTGTGGTTTTATATAGAAGCTTTATGGTTGTAAGTTTTACATTTAGCTATGACTACTCTCAATATTTGTGTATAGAGTGAGTTAGAGGTTAAGGTTTGTTTATTCTATATAGATATCAATTATTCCAGAAATATTTGTTAAGGAGACTTTCCCCTCTAAATTGTACTGACTTGAGACCTTTGTAAAAAATCAGTTAACCATATATGTGTTGATGTATTTCTGAAATTTCTAATTTGTTTCATTAATCTATTTGTGTCCACTTTTTTTAACGCCACACTATCTTGACTATTCTAACTTTGTAGTAAGTCTGGAAATAAAATAGTTTAATCCCTCCAACTTTGTCTTTTTCAAGATCGTTTTGGCTATTCTAGACGCTTTGAATTTCCACTTCAATTTTAGAATCAGCTTGTCTATTTCCTCAAAAAAAACTGTTGTATTTTTATAGGGATTAAATTAATCTAAAGATCAACATTGAGTCCTCTCACCATGAACATGGTATGTCTCCATTTCTTTAAGAATTTCAAAACTTTACTAACAATTGTCACCCCAATAAATTAAAAAAAAAATTCAAAACTTCTCTCAGCAATGTTTTATAGTTTTCAGTGTAGATATTCTGCATATTTTATTAGATTTATTCCTTTGTATTTGATATTTTTGATGCTATTACAAACAGTATTGTGTGTTTTTTTTTTTTTTTTTTAAGATTTTATTGGGGAAGGGGAACAGGACTTTATTGGAGAACAGTGTGTACTTCCAGGACTTTTTTCCAAGTCAATTTGTTGTCCTTTCAATCTCAGTTGTGGAGGGTGCCATTCAGCTTCAAGTTGTCCTTTCAGTCTTAGTTGTGGAGGGCGCAACTCAGCTCCAGGTCCAGTTGCCGTTGCTGTTGCTAGTTGCAGGGGACACTGACAGCCCACCATCCCTTGCAGGAGTAGAACCGGCAACCTTGTGGTTGAGAGGATGTGCTCCAACCAACTGAGCCATCCGGGAGCTGAGTGGCAGCTCAGCTCAAGGTGCCATGTTCAATCTTAGTTGCAGGGGCGCTGCCCACCATCGCTTGTGGGACTCGAGGAGTTGAACCGGCAACCTTGTGGTTGAGAGCCCACTGGCCCACATGGGAATCGAACCAGCAGCCTTCGGAGTTAGGAGCACAGAGTTCTAACCACCTGAGCCACCGGGCCAGCCCACAAACAGTATGTTTTAAATTTCATTCTCCAATTGTTCTTTAATAGTATATAGAATGGAATAATTTTTTATATTGATTTTGTATCCGTGATCTTTCTAAATTCACCAATTTTGGCAGCAGGGGCCCTGTCTCAAGGAGCTTGAAGTTTGATAGGAGAAATAAGTTACATGTAGGTAATTATTTTTAAATCTGTGTAAGAAGTGCCATAAATGATGGAGTTAGGTCTGTGGAGGCCCCAGATGAGAGAGAGTCTATTCCAACAGCGGTGAGAATCAGGGAAGGCTTTCAGAAAGGGATAGAGCTTGAATTTGTCCTTGAAGAATGAGTAATATTTTGACAGACAGAGTTGAAGCGGAGCAAAAGGTGGGAAGATGGAGCTTATTTACAAATCAGTAAAAGTGCAGTTTGATGAAGGTGTAAGTTATACCAAGCAGGTAGTGAGAATTAAAGCTGAAACAGGAAGTTCAGAGTCAAGTCACGGAGTACTTTGAATACTGTGTATCCCATAGTGTATTAATCATGATAATACATTATTTAATATTCATAACAATTTGGGTTTTTTTTTAGAGGTGATCTTTCAAAAAATTTGCTCAATTACAGTTGACATGCAATATAATATTAGTTTCAGGTGCAAAACATAGTGATTAGACATCTATACTCGTATAACTTATGAAGTGATCACCCCGGGAAGTCTAGCTCAGCCATCTGACACTATATGCATTTATTACAATATTATTGACTGTACTCCCTATGTTGTACTTTACATCCTGTGAGCATATTATTTTTCAAAACAAATACTATCCTCATATTGTTATACAAATGAGGAAATTGAAGCTCACAAAGTAAATTGCCCAAAGTTAGAGGTGTCTCAGTAATTTCAGAATGAAGATCTCAGCCTAATACTTCCTTTTTTCCCCTCCCTTTTACAATATTGTTTTACATAGCTGTCATCACATAAATAGATAAGTTTATGTCCTACCTCGTTAACCTTATAGTATGAACACTTTCCCATGTCATTAGAAATGCTTCTTACACAATATTTTTTTGGTGTTAGCTGCATAAAACTGTATCATAGCTTATAGTTTTTTTTTGTAATATTATGTATTATAACATTATTTTTAATATTATAAGTAATGCTATGGAGAATATGTTTGTGACTCAATTTATCCTCCTACCAAAGACTTGATTATTCTCAAGTCTTTGGTAGGGACAAATTACATCTTATTATTTTGCATTGAGTAATTAGTAAAGTTAAACAGTTTTCAAGTGTCTGTTTGCCATCTATGCCTTCTCTTATGAGGTGCCCATTCAGTTCCGTTTGCTCCTTTATCATTTTGAGTTTCAGCTAAGTTTATCAGTCTAAGCCCATTATATATAATGGCTGTTAATTTTTGCTGTGAAAATTGTTAGGACAATTTGTTTATTTTGCTGCAGTAGGGTCCCTTGACCAAGAAACACACTTAGAATCCAAGTCAGTGTGTTGGTTTTACCATTGTCCCTTGAAAGCCATAGTTGTGACCAGGGCCTCAGGAATGGAGGTGATATCTGCTCTAAGGGGAAACAAATTCCCAGTTAAGAAAACAGAATAAAAATATTGTCGTATGATTAATTTAAGGTCGTTTTTTTTCTTTTCTTTTTCCGGTAAAAGCACCTGTAAATTTTTTATGCTAATAAAGGAGAAGGGAGTGGTGGCTGAAATAGACACACTGTATCATTCAATACTAAATTATGTTTTCATCAGGTTCATGTCAAAAGTAGTGACAATTTCCCAAGGGTATGGCTGAGAAGCAATTATAATTCTGGCAAATCGCTGCATTAAAATACCCTTCAGGGTCCATCATGTTAGTTGGCTGTGCTGGAGAAGAGCCTCAGGATTTCCAGGCTCGGAGTACCAGGACACCCAGAGAAATGGGGTTGGACCAGAGAACTTTTCCAAGCGTAGATTTGCATTCCCAACCTTGTTTTGCATATGAACAATTCCTTGCCTATAATAGCCAGACCCAGGAACACTTGAGACGGGCTGAATGAACAGGGAGACTATTTTCTGTGACTTCTTGCTATTGACAACTTAGTTACATAAGAAGTCTAAAGAGGGTCTGTTTTTTTCTTGCTTTCTTGAGGTGAAGAATCAAAATGAAGTTTAAAAACTGCCGTGGTACCTTGTGCCTCTTTTCATAGAGGAAGGTTTATAGCTCCAGTCTCCATCTCCCAAACATAGTTTGTACTTTCCATTTATGTACTAAAATATACATCATCTTAATCAATATATAAACTATTAGATACAAGTATTGATCCCCTACTTATTTATAACTTCTAAGTTGCCATTGACCTAATACGTTTTGATATCAAAACTCATGCTTTCTCCATAATAATACTTCTACCATGCAGCATATGTTGTGGGCAGTAGCACACTCCTGAGAGTTTTAAAATAATGGGTGACACACTCATAGCCATGTGATATGCCCTGGACGAATTTCAGGGAATAAGCCCAAGCTATGGAACCAGTCACCCTTCTATCTCAGTTATCAGCAATGAGATGGGCTCTGACATTTCTCTCTGAAACTCTCTCCCTAATCTAGACCTTACCTAGACTCCCAAAGGTTGTCCCACAGGGTAGCATCTTGTTTTTAGAGAGGAATAAAGTACTCTTCTGCATTTTTGTCTTGGCAATCCTCCCCTTTCTCTGGCAGGAAATGAATGATCTAGCACCTGGCCTAAGTAATAATGCCAGCACTAAGTAATACCAGCAGTAATATCTATCAGAGTTTAAGTGGCAAGGAGGGCAGTTTCCAAGGAACCCTGATTTTTCAGATTGTTCCCCGATGAAGTCCAGAGTCTGGAGGAAACAAGGTCAAATATACTTAGGCAGTTAAAGCGAAAGAAAACTGGTCTCAATGGTAAAGCCACCTTCAGCCACAATTAAAGGTACACCCCAAAAGAAACCCTCAGTCTCCTCCCTTGCAGAGTGGCCCTGTAGTTGATAGAGAAATTAAAAACCAGACATTCCAGAAAGAGCCGGAAAAGGATTAGCATTACATAGAGTTCTCTTCCACAAACTAAGCATTTCTGAAAACATCTAGTCTCATTCAAAACTTCTGCACTAGACAAGGAGTCAGGATTGGAATGGAGGTGCCTGGTGACTGGCCAGAGTTGGCCTGACCCTGAGTCCAGTGACCAGCAAGGAGCTCCCTAGTCTTCCTGCCAGACAATCCCAGAGGCCTCCCTTCCTGAGAAGCCAACTGTTGGCACACAAGTCCTTATTTTCTCCTCTTTCCAGAAGAAGGATCCTGGGAGAGTATTTGGAGAGGCATGGGTAGGGAAGGAAGCTGGGAGAATGCATAGCCTGCCTAGTTCTCAACTTACTCTCATGGTAAGGCTCCCATTGGCCCAGAAAAGACAGGGGGCATAAGGGATAGGTCAGCGAGGTCAGAGCATCTCAAGGACCCAGGGTTCTGGGCAGGAAGAGTTTGGGTTCTAGCGACACATTTTTGGGCTCAGCTCCCAGCTCCAACACTTGCGGGCTGCTGTGACCATAGGTGAGTTATTTAATCTCTCCATATCTCACTTTCTTCATCTTCAAAAGGGAATAATGGACTGTCCACCTTATAGGGTCACAGTAAGGATGAAATAAAACAATTCTGCTGAATTTGTTTACAGTAACAATTCCATACCTGTTAGCTATTCTTGTTCCACGTAGCCCTTTCTCCTGCTTCTGGGTGAAAGCATGTATCTGTGCTTCCTGCTTTTTCTCCACGGAGATTTGAGAATTACAACCTGACAATCTGAAGAATCTCCAAAAGATCCCGCACACATTCTGGAGGCGTGGGCATAGGGATGGGATCGCCCACTTGTGCCTGACGGTGAACGACCTCGATGGGCGTGCCTAGTGGCTGAACATCCTGCGCGCGTGCAGGTCTACACATATGTGGATGGACGTGCCGCGGCCCGCCCCGAGACCTGGCCAGTTCAGCGGTCTCTGGTTAGCATCGCGGAAGTGGTGGGCGGGGCAGAGCCATTGTTCCGCAGTGGACCGAGCCCCCAGCGCCGCCGGCTTCACCAGGCCCCCTGTGATCCCGACCCCAGGTTTAAAGCCACGTCTCCCCTCCCACGCGTCTCTAGGAATCGGAAGGCGGGATGGAGTTGTGTGTACTGGTTACCCCCGTGTCTTCTCTACTGTTTCCTGTGAAACTTCCCCAATGCCCATCCATTCGCGAAGTGCCCGGGGGCCAGTCCTGGGCTGGTACCCACTCCCCATTCCCGAACTGGGACCTCTCGGTATTCCAGAGAGAAAGCTCCCGAACGCCTCCGAGGCCGCGGGGTGCCGAACCCAGGCCCCGAGGCCGGTGGCAGAGAAGCCGAGGAGAAAGGGGTGGGAGGGGGAGCGAGGAGCTCGCGGCAGAGGGAACAGCAGATTGCGCGGAGCCAATGGAAACCGCAGGACGAGGTGGCACCAAATTCCCTTCGGCCAATGACGCGCCAGAGTCTACAGAAGCCCATTAGCATTTCCCCAGGGGCAGGAGCTGTGGCGGCTGGGCAGCGGTGTGTCTGCAGCACCCAGTTTTTGCGTGGCCAGCCCTTAGCACGCCTCGGCTCTGTCTCCTCCCCCCTCCGCACAGCGAAGCCAACTCTGCGCACTTTGCCCCTGTTGGCAGCGAATAAAAGGGTCTGAGGAAATACGGGACACGGTCACCCACTGCCAGCTCTAGCCTTTAAATACCCAGCCTGGAGATCCACGCACAGCTAGTCGGTTCGGGACACCCATCCAGTGCGCACCGCGCTAGAAGGGTTCCCAGCGCAGCCCTGCTCATCGCCGCGCAAAGGCGGGCTCCGCTACCGAAGTCTCCCCGCTGTTCGAGCTGTCCCGAACTCCGCTCCACAGACTCAGCCCTGGGAAAGTGATTCCGGCACCAGAGAACCCAGATGCCAGCCCACTTGCTGCAAGAGGAGGTGAGCTTCCCAGCAATGGCCCCCAGACCGCGGGTTCGCCGGCGCTGGCCGGGTTTCTGGGTGACTCCGTGGAGGAGTTGAGGTCTCCGCGGAGGACATAACCATCTTTTGAGAGTTGTACTGCCTTCATTTGTGGGGAATGGGAATTGTAATTTGGGGACTTGGTTCCCTAACTTTTGTTTCTTAAGCTTTAAAGAAAAATCGGGTCGTGCTGCTACCTTTATGTATATATGCCTGCGGGTTTCCTTTGTGTGTTCTTCGGGGTGTGTTTTACTCCTAACTATTGCCCCTTCATCTTGAGGTTTCACGCCCTCCGCAGTCTATCTGCACAGTTACTTCCTTTTCTTCCATTCCGGGTAGACCCCACCTTCAGTTAACCTGGGAATTGGGGCAGGGTCTGCGCCAATACTCCATCCTTCTCGCAGCTTGATGAGAGAGTGAAGTGGCCCCGACCTCCACGTGTAGTCCTCTCTCCTGACTCTCAGCTTCCTCTCCCTTCCAGATGTCTAGCTCCTACACCACCACCACCACCATCACAGCACCTCCCTCCAGGATCCTGCCGAATGGAGAAGGCAAGTTAGAAAAGACAGCCCTACACTTGGACGAAGAGATCCGCCCTGAAATAAAAGATGACATCTATGACCCAACCTACAAAGATAAGGAAGGCCCAAAGCCCAAGACTGAGTATGTTTGGAGGAATATCATCCTGATGTTTCTGCTACACTTGGGAGCCCTGTATGGGATCGCCTTGGTCCCCACCTCCCAGGTCTACACCTGGCTCTGGGGTAAGAGTTTTTCTTGTCCTCGGGACCCAGTACCCCAAGTTCTCTCCACTCTTTAATAAAGTAGGAGCTTCCATGGGACAGAGGCACCAGCGTCTCCTGGCCCAGGTTTTCCCAACCACTTCTCTTTGGTCACCTGAGAGGCTGAGTGGGCTGGGAAAAGAGCCTAGGGGGCTCGGGAAGCAGGGCTGTCCTTGCTGAGGGTCCTTTCATATTCATATTGGGGAGGGAGCCCTGAGACCACGTGCTGCAGGCTTTGAAGTGAATTGACCTGCGCCAGAGTCAGCTCTCCCTGAAAGAGCTTTTCTGTTTTAAGCCATTTGCTAAGCCATTTGCTTGGCTGCTTGTCCCAGCCCTGCCAGCCACAAAAGAATCAAGGCCCCTACCTGGGAGGCATGGGAACATGGAACGAGACTGGTGGTTTCCAGGGGTCATATGCTGAAAAATAGTCGTGAGATAGCAAGAGAAATTGCTCAGGGAGAGAGTTATAAGAGGGAGGAACAGAGAGGTGGTTATCCACAAAATTATTTTGCCCTGACCCCTTGGCCTGACCAGGCTTCTGTTAGAGAGAAAGATGAAGGCTCCTGTATGACCTGCGTTAAACAGATGTGGTGCTGTGACTCCATGTAGGTCCCCAGGGAACTGTACACACCACTCAGTGAAATGTCCTTAGGATGAAATAATGTTGAACTGTTTCATGTCCCATTCCCCATCTAACTTGCTCCAGCCCTTCTCTCCTGATGCCGTGCAGTCTCTCTTTTCCAGGACAGCCAGACCAGGCCAGAAAAGAGAGCCCTAAGCAGCCCCAGCTTGAGGCTGCTGTAATGAGGGAGCCAGTTCCCAATTCTGTCCCTGACCTGCCCTTGGCTCAGCTTTTTCAGGGATCCATGGGTTTGGGCTGATAGCAGGGCCCTGCCCCCTGGATACACACATGTGCTTTGCAGGCATTTTCACCTCTGCCACCCTAAGCCTGAGTTAGGGAGAGCAGGGAGCTCCAAAGGCCCAGGGGCCCCACTCTGCCATTATCTGAGGGTGGCGAGCCAGAACTCTCTCTCCGGGAAACAACGTTAGGGTTTCCAGGGCAGTGTCAGGTGTGGGGTGTTTGTTGGCAGCTGCACTCGGAAGGTATTTATGTAGAAGGGCTGGTAGGCCAAGTTTTAACTGATTCTCCCAGGACCTCCTGGTGGGATCTGGTCCCTGGAGCTTTGTCTTGGGAAATCCTCTCAGTGCCACAGATGTGCAATTGCAACTGGGTAGATCCCCTTTCTTGAGTTCTCGATCTTTTCAGGTACAAACTGGGACAAGAGTACTTTTGGAATTACTAGGAAGGCAGTGCTCCGTAGCTTACATGTGTGTCATTGCTGGGGCCCGCTAGGTGCAGGGAATCGATTCATCTGCAGATCAGGAAGGGCTCTTCTGTTTGTGACGGGAGGGAGCCATTTGTTCTCTAGCCCCTCGGAGAACCCAGCCGAACTTTAGTTGCAGCTTGAGGAATTGAGAGCCTTGGTAAGGATTCCCCAGGGAGCCTGGCCTTCTCTCTTCACCCCTCCACCCCAGTAGAGGACTCGTCACAAGTAGTTTTGTTGCCTGTAAGCCCCTTCCAGCCTCAGCACTCCCTGCAGGCCTGGTTAAGTCCAGAGTTTGGCGAGACTGCTTCTGCTTGCTCCCCAACCTCGGCTGCTGCTGCAGGTGGCAGAATGCTATCCCAAACCAAGGCTGTGCCTGCTGCCTTTTTTGCCCTGCCCATGGGTGTGTGCTGTGCCTTTGGACTTAGAAATGTGGCACACAGAGACTGGACGGTGACCTTTTTCAGTCCTGTCCCCAGGCCCTATGGTGGGTGGCTTAGCTGATGGAATGACCATCTTGATATGGGGATATCAGAATTCCTCAGTCTTAAAGAACAAGAAAGGGGAGGTGAGGTCAGAGGTCCCACTTTCAGAGTTTAGGAGCTTGGCCTCACCTTCTCTTTTATCCCTAAGGACAGTGTTAAATTAGCAACTGGTTGGGATTACAGCATTTCTTCTGACTGAGCAATTTGGAGAGCCTCTCAGAAGGGCCCTGAGGGGCTGCTGAAGGGATATCTCTGGCAACACTGAGGGCCAAGGGGCAAAACTTATCTCTTTGTTAGGGCCAAAGCTATGAGATTTTACTTAACCATCAATTTGGACTTTAGTAGACAATGAGTCTCCACCTGACAGAAGGCCTTCTATCTGATGTCGATAGAAAAGGCATTAGAGTACCTAATACTAGGATCGTACGTGCTTGCTGAGTCAACTTTCCAGGGTCACCTATGGCATGAAACAACCCCAGTAGTTCCCTTGGTTCCGAGCTGAGTGCTACTGCTTTCATGTCCAAAGCCATTTTCCTTCCTCCTTGGTGATTCATGGGCTGTGGCTCCACTGTCATTTTTCCAGGTGTAGATATAGGCAGATACTGCATCTGGGAAGATAATCACCACATAGCTTGAGGCCAGCAAATTACCTGAGGCCTTAATCTCAGCACAGAGAAAATCAGAGACAGAACTTTCACTGGGATAGACTCTGGCTCAATGGCTGTCCTCCGGATCCTGAAGGAGAAATAGGACAGGTGGAGGAAGATAGGGTAGGGGAGAGGACCGGGGCTGTTTAGGAAACTGCTATCTATGGCTGGAGAACACAGGACAATTCGTTACAATGTGTGGTGTCTCCAACTGCAACTAAATTCTGTGGCCACTGAGGATCCATTGTTTCTAGCTGTTTCCCTAGGAATGAAACATTGTCCATAGTCACTGCTTTACCAGTCCACCAGGGCCTCAGCCCCGGCCTCCTAGAGCTACTGAACAGAGGCTGATGGGAACACCCAGCAACCCACTTCCCAGTTAGAGATTATAGCTGATACCTCCTGAGCTGGCAGGCCTCCAGGAAGGTGAGAGAGGACAGTGTTGGGGTGCTCCACTGACAGCTTCGAGCATCTCCCACTAGTATCTAGAATTAGCCTTGCCAGAGAGAGAATGGGCTGACAGAGGGACATGGCAAAGGAGAGACACAGGCACTGTGTTTGTATCTTGGGGAGGTGAACAATCTAGTTGGAATATGAACTGCTTGTTGACAGAAAAACTAGTTTCAAATTGTGGCTCCATTTCGTACTAGCCTTGTGACCACAGATAAACACAACCTCTCTGAGCATCTTTTTCTTCAACTGCAAAGGAGGATATTAAAGTCCATTCAAGGTATCCAGTGAATCAGAGAATATAAAATTCTTGGCTAAGCTTAAGATACTGTGCAGATATGGTATGTACAGTGTGGCCACACTGCCTATTAAAACACTGATATGCTTTTGTACCAGTTGGTAAATAGCCATAGTGCTGAGCTCCGCGAGTATCCCTTAGAACCCAGAGTCCCTCGAATTGGTGAGAGCCCAGACCATATTCTGGCTGTTAAATATTCTAAGACCGCCCTTGGTCCTAAGCTCTGCAGGAGTAGTCCGTGGTCCTTGATACCTTGGGGAAGCTACCTGAAGATCAAAGGAGACGGGCCCTGGGATAATGTCCCTCATGACAGAATCACAAATGGTTGGGTAGCGAGAGCTCTCTTCTCTGTCCTGCCTTTCTGAAGTTCCTGGGACTCCTCAGCTTATTCCAATTCCTAGGTCGGGAGGATGGGAGGTGATGCATTTGTCAGGCGGTAAAATCGAGGAGACCTAAAAGACCACGTTGTCCCAAAGTTTAGGGCAAAGCAGAGCTTCACCCGAAGTCTCCGAAGACACGGATTCAGACGTACAGAGAACACCATGTTTTCTATGATTAGTGACCCCCCCCTCCCCACTCTTTCCTCCTGGCAGCGTTTTTCTACTATGTGGTCAGTGCCCTGGGCATAACAGCCGGAGCTCATCGCCTGTGGAGTCACCGAACTTACAAAGCGCGGCTGCCTCTGCGGTTCTTCCTGATTGTTGCCAACACAATGGCATTCCAGGTAAGAAGCCGGCTCTGCTCCGCTCTTTTCTCCACTCTGTTGATGGTCTGGGGATGGGACGGAGAGCAGCACCTGAAGAGGAGCAACACCTGGACAACCATTTCACTTTCCTCTCTCCTTGAGGTCACGTCAAGTTCAGGCCCAGTCCTTCCGTCCATAAGGCAGGAGCATGCTTCTGAGTCGCTGGAAAAGGGAGATAGGAAATACTCCTTGTGTCTAGGATTATATTTTATCCTAAGGTCGCTCTGTTGTCACGCAGTCTGGCTGTTGGGGTCCTTCATCCTCAAGCGCCACAATGCATAAGCCAGGAACTGATGCTGGTTTCCTGGGCAGACAGTGGACAATAGACTCACCCTTTTAGGTGAATATCTTAGGACTCCACCGTGATGGGATTGAGGTCGATGTTTCACAGACTCATGAACTCTGGCTGTTTTCAGGTCATGAGAGCACTTTTATAGTGCTATGTGCCTGGCACTATTCTAAGCACTTGACATAGATTATTTCATTAAATCCTCACAACAATCTTAGGAGGTAGATACTATTAATGTCCCCATTCTACAGATGAGAAAACTGTGTCACTGAGAGGTTAGGGAGACCAACATTATGGTCCTATCTTGGATTGCCAGGCTGGCTAAGTCAAATATTGAGGTTTGTTGAGGCAGAAAATTTATAGCAGAGACGGAATGAAGGAAATTGGGGAAAGGGAACTCATAGCTATTGAAAGGTAGAAATGGGCAAAGGGTAGCATGTGGTGTGGGGCTTAGATTGGAGCAAAAGGGGGACAAAAGAGGAAACCAAATTTGTCCCTTTCTTCATGGCAATATCCCAGGTACTTACCACACTTGTATAACCATCTGTACCATAGCACTTGAGGGCTCCTGATATTGGGGCAAAGGGAAGGAAGAGATATTGGCACATTCTTTAAGGGATGGGAAGAGTCCCAGAGGAGCCCAGAGGTCACTGGGGAATGTAGCTAAGCTACCGTGTTTCCCCAAAAATAAGACCTAGCCAGACAATCAGCTCTAACGTCTTTTGGAGCAATAATTAATATAACATAAAACCTGGTATTATATCATATCATATTATATGAAAGACCTGGTCTTACATTATAGTAAAATGAGACCGGGTCTTACATTAAATTTTGCTCCAAAAGATGCATTAGAGCTAGTGGTCCGGCTAGGTCTTGTTTTCGGGGAAACACGGTAAGATTTATGTGCCTGGCCTTGTTAAGTTGTGTGAGCTGTCTCTTGCCAAGGCATCAGAATGGAGCTCCCTGTGGCTTTATCGACTGACCGGGACTCCAGGATGCAAGGCTGCCTGCCTCATGTTCTCCCTGCCCAGGAACTAGGCACCCCGTGAAGACCTTTTCCAACATTTCTTGCTTGAAAAATTGCAATGTTCTCTCCTAATGATGCCGTCCGAGCTCTGTGTGATTTACCTCCATTCTGCCCTCCATATAACCTTCCTCAAGCGGCCAGTCCTATTCATGTGGTCCTGGGATTTTAAGTTGCTTTTCCACGTCAGCTTCATTGGCAAGTTGGAGGAAAAGAGGAGGCAATTCCATGACCCTCCTTTGGAGCTTCGGCTCCTGGGTATTTCGTGAGGTTGGGCTGGGAGCCAGGAGCTCTTGCAGATGTTTATCCATTGGGATTCCCCTAAGAAGGTGTCTCCCTTCAGGCCTATATGCCTCTTCTCTGTCCCTCCAGAATGATGTGTACGAATGGTCCCGAGATCACCGTGTCCACCATAAGTTTTCAGAAACAGATGCGGATCCCCACAATGCCCGGCGAGGCTTCTTCTTCTCTCACGTGGGTTGGCTGCTTGTGCGCAAACACCCAGCTGTCAAAGAGAAGGGTGCTTTGCTAGACTTGTCTGACCTAAAAGCCGAGAAGCTGGTGATGTTCCAGAGGAGGTGAGTGAAGTGGGATGGAGCTGGGTACCTGGTGTTTGGGGAACCCCTTTTTTCTCCTAGGACTTACAAACATCAGCTGAGAAATTTACTGGGTATGTTCCAAATATCATTTAAAGCCCTAATGTTTAACAGCCCACAGGTCCACAGCCATAGACTATTGTTCCTTCTGAGCTATCTTAATTAAACCAATTAAATTCAACAAATGTTTATTGACCTAGGAAGTCACTGTTACAAAGATGAGTGTGTCATTGTCCTTACCTTCAAGGAGTTTGTAGCCTGTTGGGGAGTGAAAGGGTAAGCCACGTGTCTGAGTAACTATGATACATCTCAGAATATTTTCTGAACCAATAAGAGGCACAAAGGGGAGGAAGATTTCATAGTAGGGAACATCAGGGAAGGGTATATGAAGAAAGTAGCTTTGGAATCCACTGATGGATAGAGATTTTCACAGGCGTGGGGTGGGGGCGGGACAGTGCAAACAGAACGGAATGAACTAAAGCGTGAAGTATGCTGCAGCAACAGAGTCCTTCTGCTTGAAGTATATAGGGTGTGGTAGGATTAAGACTAGAGAGGGAGACTGGTGCCATTCTTGTAGAGTCTCAAAAGCAGACTTAGGACTTCATTTGATAGACACTAGGAAACCATTTAAAGTTTCCTGAGCAGGAATGTGGGATGGTCGGAGGTGTGCTTTCGAAAGGTCACTGTCATAACAGGTGAAAGAAACCATTATTCCAAAGAGGTGAGAAGCAGGGCCACAAGTTAGGAAGTAGTGGGGATCCATGCTAGAGAAGCAATGGCAGGAATGGAAAGGAGTTGGATGCAGGAAATACCAATGATAAAAGAGCATAAGGCTTGACTGCTGAGGAGACGTAGGAAATCAAGTCAACGGCTTAGTCTACCCTGAAGAGAATGACGAATGCGACAGGTCTCCAGAGGGACCAGGCATTGAGGACACTGAGGGTGCTTCTCTGAGGGAAAAGAAGAGGAAGGATTAGAGGATGGCTGGCAGGAAATGGAGGCAAGACACTAAACGTAATCTCTGTAAAGAACACTGACGGGAAAGAGAAAGAGCCCAAAGGCAGAATGGGAAAACAAGCCTGAGCACAGCTGAGTGTATTTGTTTGTAATGTGGACCTCGCCTGTTTTACCCGCATGGTATTATGCTATAGTAAAGAAAGAGCAATGGAGTTGGTCAGGACACCGGCATTCCAATCCTTGCTCCACTGGTTCCTAGTGGTGCAATCCTAGAAAAGTCATTTAACCCCTCATCACCTCATCGAAAGAGTGAGATAATAACACTGCATTCTCACAAGATTCCCTCCCACTCCCCATCCCCCCTTCCCTCTTGCTCTGTTTTCTGCCACATTGTACTCACAATGCAGAAGGAAGGAGACAGCCCAGGGATAATGGAGATCAGGTAGGTCTGAGAGAGTCCTCCCTGCTGACTTGGCATGTGATCTCTCCATGTAGGTATTACAAGCCTGCTGTCCTGCTCATGTGCTTCATCCTGCCCACATTTGTGCCCTGGTATTTCTGGGGTGAAACTTTTCAACACAGCTTGTACGTTGCCACTTTCTTACGTTACGCCATGGTGCTCAATGCCACCTGGCTGGTGAACAGCGCTGCCCACCTCTACGGACATCGCCCTTATGACAAGACCATTAACCCCCGAGAGAATGTCCTGGTTTCACTGGGAGCTATCGGTAAGTCAGCAGTCCACCGCAAGACCACATCTAGTGGTCTCCTGGGTAGGGTATCAGGCCAGGAGCCAGAAAAACCAGATGAACCTGTCTTAGGACCTCTGTCTATCTGTTTTGCTACTCTAAAACTAAGGGGCACTATATCAGAAAACTTCCGAGTCAGGCAATAAATCTTATATTGAAAGGAAAGGGTGAAAAATAACAATGCTTTTGATGCCAGGTTCCCAAATGATCCCCAAATGCTATGTATAATGAGCCCTTTTTGGTTTTCTTTTTTTCCGGTCACCTCTGGGCTGGACTGCAGTCTTGCAGGGAAAGCATAAATAGAACAATAGTGTCAGTGACTAGGAAGCCTAGTGGTTTATATTAAAATATGCTCTATAAAATGGAGAATAAATACTTATAATTTAATTCAATAAACTTGTCTTTTATCTCCTTGCTGTATTCAGATAGGCCATACTTGAAGTGTATACCATGCCTTAGTGCTTGGTGATGCCAATAGAAAAGACATCAAAGCAACTGTTGGCAGCCCTCTCCCACCACCTACCATTCTTGTCTCCTGTTCTTTGTTTTTCCTCTCTTCTGCTTTCTTCTGTGCTAAGAACACCTCCTCCCTCCAATATGGCTTAGGGAACTCCCAATAAAGCAGTTAGTTTGATCACAAGTTCTTACTTGCGGATCTAATGCCACCGTGTTTCCCCGAAAATAAGACCTAGCTGCACAATCAGCTCTAACGCATCTTTTGGAGCAAATATTAATATAAGATCGAGCCTTAATATAATATAATACCGGATCTTATATTAATTTTTGCTCCAACAGACGCATTAGAGCTGATTGTCCAGCTAGGTCTTATTTTCAGGGAAACACAGTAGCTAGTCATGAATTTATTTGTCTCTATAATTTCAGTCCCAAAAGCCAGAGTCTAGGACAACAGGGTTCTACCATCTGTCTCCATTTTTTTTTCTGTCACTCTTTTCAACTAAATATAGGCCTTGACTGAGGCTTAAGCAATTAGCTTAAGCAAACCTTTCCTTAGGAATTAGCTTTCCATAAGCAAACCCATGGCCGCCTCTTCCTCACCAGTGCTGAGTGCTATTGATCATCGAGTATATCTACGCAACCTTGCTGTTCCACATGTTTGTGCAGACTAGGGCCTAATAGTCACTTCTTTCCCTTTAAAATCTTCCTTGATATTCTCAATGCTGACCATCTTTATACAATCTGCACTACAGGCATGTTTTTTCCTATCTCTTTTTAACTTTCATGCATCTCCCCTCTCCTTTCAGGCACCTTTTATCATTGTGCATGTTCTTACTCTGAACCATGTTGAAATAGATCACCTAGGCCGTCTATGTGAGATTTTCATAGAAATGGAAGTTTCTGGAATGAGATTTGTCCTGTACTGCACATGGATCTATAGTGAGCTTCCCCAATTCTAGTCTCTTTCTAACCATCAGTTCAAAGTGGCTCCCAATATTTTACTTTGCCTCAGTGATCATTTATTTCTCCATACCTGTTGCTCCACTCCCTTACCACCTCCCCCCCCTCCCGCCTCCCCCCCCTTCTCCCCTAGCTCCCTTTCCGGCCTTTCTAATCTCTTCTTCTTGAATTACCTCCCCCACAGTCACATGCGCATCTCTCTGCCAAAGCTGACCTCCCTTGAGCCTTTCTTGGGCTGTATCAAGCTGCCCCAGTTGCAAAGTTTTGTCTTTCTTCTACCCATTGACCCTCCCCTCCCCCCCACGTGTGTATCTGATTCAGTTTTAAATCTGGTAAGTATAGGCCTGGTTCGTACTTTATACACGGCCTAAGAATCCTCAGAAGCATTTATTTCAATCTATTGAGATCTTGCTTCCAGGCGTATCCTCTGTGTGGCTCAAATAAATTTTTATAACAATTCTCTGAAAAAAGGAAAAGAAACTCGGACTCCTCTGTCAGTACCTTTTAGCCTTGGGATCATTCCATCCTCCTACTCAGTTCACACTGTGGACGACTGGGGGTGTCACGGAGAAGACGCACTTTGAGATGCTGTAGATGGTGTGAGGCGTTGCAGGACTTCCTTCATTTGCTCGTTAATATCATTACTCCTCTACTGGGGTTCTTTTATCTTCAAAGGGCTCAACATGTTCTTGGATTAGCTATTCTTTACCCGGCTTTACCCTGGCTTCATAAGGGTCAGTATTGTTATTGTTGAATGCAGTTCAGAAAGAAGTGTCCTGCCAAGGGTTAGAGAACTCTCTGAGTGTCCCAAGTTTTACCCATTACGGAAATTACCATGAATCCAGAATGTCTTTGTTTTTCCTCTAACTGCTCACTACAGAATCTCAGAGGTCGGAGGGAATATCTAAGCATTTTGCTTCTGACTCCCTCAGAGCTTCTGTATTGTCAGCATCACCACCGCATTAGTGTCAAAACTCAAAGAATTTGAAGTCAGAGCAGTCTACTGAAGCAGTAGTGGCTGAGGAAACTCAAGCCCCCGGGCTGGGCCTCCTTTCTCCTAACTTGGCTGTTGCTGTCCAGTTCTGTTGGTCCCTTACACCCTTGGAGGTAGTACCAGTGCAGGTATACTCCTTTGCTCACCTTTGTAAGAAACACAGCAAAAGTTCTTCATTCTCGACTCTCTCCTCTCCCCTCTCTAACACTTGCACATACACACAGAGCTTTGAGGATCTCAGACCAATATTTAGTGAAACTCTGGAATTTTCCAATCTAAAATCCATTTCCAGCGATAACAGTTTCCCTCTAATGAACTTGTCTTCTGAGAGAAACTGCCAGTCCTCCTACAAAGGCTCCCAGACAGCCATGGGTAACCAGGGTCTCCTGATTTGTTTCCGCTGAGGAGGGCTATTTGGTTCAGAGTAGAAGAGACTGGTTTCATTCATTCATTCGACAACAGCAAGTTTCTACTAGGTTTGCGGTACTCTGCTAGGTCACCAGTGTGCCAAAATCAGAAAGACAGAAATCCACAGTAGAGTTCCATAATTTTTCTCCTTGTTTGTGTTCCAGGTGAGGGCTTCCACAATTACCACCACTCCTTTCCCTATGACTACTCCACCAGTGAGTACCGCTGGCACATCAACTTAACCACATTCTTCATCGATTGCATGGCTGCTCTGGGTCTGGCTTACGACCGGAAGAAAGTATCCAAGGAGGCCATCTTGGCCAGGGCTAAAAGAACTGGAGACGGAAGCTACAAGAGTGGCTGAATTTTGGGTCCCTTGGGTTCTTTTTCCAAAAGCCAGCCAGGCAGAGGTTTTTTGTTCTGTTTATTAACTACTGAATAATGCTATCAGGATGCTAAAGATGGTGACGTTAACCTATTCCAGTACAGTATTCTTTTAAAATGCAAAAGTATTGAAAGCCAACAACTCTGCCTTCATGATGCTAAGCCGATACGCTTATTTTTTCTCTTCTCTTCTCTGTCTTCTAAACCCATTGTCCTTTTCTTTGCTTTGTTGCTATCACCTTCCTGTCTCTTCCTCTTCATTGCCTCCCAGGCAAAAAGCTGGTGAGTCATTGGTGGGTGTCCAGCTTCTGAAGCCTAGACAACCTTTTCTATCATCCAAAACTAATGGGTTTTGCCCCAGATAACTTTCCTTGAGCTGGCCTGAGTAGGTGGGTCAAGCTATAGAGATGATAAAATCTTCTGGGAAGTCCTCTGTTAATTATCTTCAGTCCAGGTTTTTGCTAGATAGAATGGAAAAACAACTTCCTATGGCACAAAGCTTCTAAAGCAGGTAAATTGTCAGAGGAGAGAGCATGCATGATATGATAAGTAAGGATGGGGTGAGGTGGGAAAAAAAGTGAGAAGAAGCTCCTGCTGTGATCGGACACACAGCTGCCTGCTTAGGGACAACATCAAGCCCCCCAACACAGCATGTTTTCTTTCTCTCTTACCTCTGAGTAGGGAATGGCCGTGGAGCTTGGCAAGACTAGAACACAAAAGCAAATCTCAGTGTCCCAACAGAGTTTAGGCTGGAGATAAAGAAGAAACATTTAGTTTGTAGTAAAAGTGGTCTTTGCTGGAGAAGGATTTTTGTTTTCTTTAATAAAAAGGAGATTTCTTATTTCATATAACCAGAAGTCTTGAGGTTGGTTTTTGCCAAAATCAGTGAATCCAGCAGCTCACAGAATTGTCAAAATTCTTTCGTCTTTCTGCTCTGCCATCTGACCATCACCTCCCTTCGTAGTAATAAGGTGGCTACAGTATTTCCAGACATCCAAAAAAAGGAAGGCATTGGTGGTATAGTGGTGAGCGTTCCAAAAAAAGAAAGGGTTTTCGGAGGTAGAGTTGGGTCAAACATAAAAATATATATACAGATAAACTTTGCTTGGAATATTAATTCACTTAGAGTATTTCTCTCTGAAAGAGGGATGCTTGAAGAAAAGGGGGAGTTAGGTGGGTTGTCTTCTTTCCCCTCACTGCTGGACAAGAGATGGAGAGGCTGAGGAACAGGGTCTGTATCTCTTCCTAAGAGAGAACTACAGAAGAGGGACGTCAAGAACACATTGCTTGGGGATTTGGATTCAGAAGATTACTGAGTAAGTTATTGGGTGTCCTAATATGAAGCTGGTTATTCAAACAAGTTAGATGTTGGGTTCATTCACTAAGTCCCGTTTCTCCCGGGAACGAGTAAAAACTAGAGGCTGCTCCCCAAAGTGTCGGACTCTCTCTCATTCCTTCTCTGTTAACATCTCGCCTAAAGTATAGCTCTGCCTGAGAGCAGGTAGGGGTTTGCTTAACTACCCTGATTATCGAATCCTGGCTCTACCCTCTGTCCATTCTCTCCCTGGTCATATCTCTTCCCTGATGTTTTCTTTTTTCTCTGGACAGGCAGCCTCCTTTGTGTGTATTCAGAAGCAGTGATGGCTATTGCTGTCCAGGCAGCTCCCTCTCCTGCAGACAGAATGCTCAGGGTCACTGAACCACTGTTTCTCTTTATAAAAGTCGAGCTAGCTGCCACTTTTCACTTGGCCTCCAGAGTCCCTCCACCTACACCCCTGTGCTCCCCTGCCACGCTGATGACTCAAGACAAGGCTGGCAAACCCTACTAGAAACATCCCTGGCTCAGGCACTCTCTCTCATGAGGCACAGCCAAGCCAAATACTTGCATCATGCCAGTGAGCCAGCCAGGAGCAAAAGAGAGTTTGTTTTCAGGCTCCTCTGTCTGGGTCAGAACCAGAGAGCATGCTAGACTCCCCCTGCTTGCTCAGTCACCCTGCCCAGCTTTATTCCGTGCTCCCAGCTGACAGTACAGGGCTGGTAGAAGTAGGAGGGAGCCTAGTCTTCGCTGGGAAGCACAAGAAGCAAAGGCAAGTTCCAAAGTGCCTCACTCGAAAGGAGACCTGGTTTGTTCCCTGGAGTCAGGGTACACTGCAAAGCTTTGGCTGAGATGCCATGAACTTTGCTGAACAGCGTCTCTGTCCAGCAAACTAACCAGCATTCCCCACAACACAGCCTAGGGTAGACACTAGTACAGAACGGGGGAAAAAACAACATCTGTGTTCTGAGAACCTGGGACCACTCCTGTCCCTGTACCTCAGTCAATGAAGAAGCCTGGCTTTGCTCCATCAAGATTAGAAATGTACAATACCAAATGCTCCGTCCACTGTTGAGCCCAATGGTGGAAGGGCAGAGGGCTTTCCTTCCTGTATTAACTGCATAGATAGAGGCTACAGGGGTAAGCCTGCACGAAAGGCATCTTTGCCTTTTGAGCCATTCCTCTCAGTAGAAAAGAATCTAACGGAAGATCACTGGAGTTTGGATCTGCTGACCTGTCCCTTGGAAATGTCGGTTGGATAGTTTTAATTTCACAGGTCATCAGATGCCTGCTTTATAATGTATGATCAAAAACAACTTTATCTTTCTATTCTAATCATTTTCCATGGATCTGATCCACACCGTGACTCTACACAAGGCTGGGGCTTCAGGCTGAGAGCCCCAGTGTATATGAAGATGTGTATGTGGTGGTGGTGGTGGTGGGGGGGTGTCTGCTGAATAAGGAACACTTTTCAACATTCTAAAGCTGAATTCAAAGGGTGCATTAATGATCCAGAGACTCAGATCTGATCGAGTCTGACTTTCTAACCAGTCTGTGCTTTGGGGGTGTGCTGACAACTTATTTGGGTGCCTTACATCTTTTCTAATCAGTGTTGCAAATGAGCCTGCTCTCACTCCCTCCTCACTCTGTGGAGTTCCTTTGTACCTGAAAGCCTGCAGAAGTGGCTGGTGGAAAAGGGGGCCTGGCTGGAGAATTATCAGGACAGTTATTTGCAGGATTCCCTTCTGGACTTCATTTTGGAAACTTCTTAGGGCTGTGTTTATTATTAAGTGCCCATATTTGATGGAGGGTGGAAGTAATTTGAATGTATTTGATTTGTAATTTTTTTTTTTTTTTAGATTAAAAGATGGTTGTAACATTTAAAGTGGAAACTTTTTCTCCTTGGTTTGCTAGTATCCTGAGTGTATTCTCTGTATGTGTAGCTCAAATGGGTCAGCAAGAAAAGTTAAAGAAGGCAAGACGTCAACGTTACGCGGGTGGTTAAGGCCAAGGCTTCTCTTACCACTGTGCCACTGACCTGTTAATGTGACCCTGGGCAAGTCACTTAAGTATAATGTGCCTCAGTTTTCCTTCTGTTAAAATGGGAATAATAATACTGACCTACCTCAAAGGGCAGTTTTGAGGCGTGACTAATGCTTTTGATAAAGCATTTTGGGATCCTTCAGCAGAGGAATTCTCTTGAGTCCCGAATATTTTTATAGTAGCAGTACCCACCATGAACACCTCTCCTAGATGCTATCGTTTAATCTATATGGTTCTCTCTGAGGGATTGAATAAATCCATTGGATAAGTGGTGAATAACTAACCAGACAAAATTTGAGAATGCATAAACTCATTGCCATGGAAACACACACAGGATACCTGTTCCTTGATTGGATGGGATTTTTCCTTTTTTATGTGGGATAATAGTTATTTGTGACCTATGAATAATTTTGGAATAATTTCTATTAACAATTCTGAAGCTAGTTGTACTGATCTGAGATTGTGTTTGTTCATAATAAAAGTGAAGTGAATATGATGGCACTGTGTCTGGGAGTTGTTTGGCTGTGATTAGAGTCTCCGGGAACTTATCTTTACAGTTCACCACACCAGTTAGGTCCTGTTCCTGTACCTTTAAGAGTAAAACAGAAGCAAACGCTACAATGGCTTACTCATACCCCAGTAACCTGTCCTGTCCTTCCTAAGGGTAACTTTAGGTTAAACTCAGCCTTGGCAGCAGGAAACCAGGAGTCTGCTGCCATTAAACCAAACATATTAATATCAGCTGATACCTTGGTCTGGGGAAATGCCAGATCTCTTGTGTGCCACATGGTCACATGGACCCAAGAGGAAGTTAGTAGCAGGAAGAACGCTGTCTGGGAAGGCTATTTTTTACCTTGTGTCCTAGGTGAGGCAGTCTGGGCCATTCCTCTGAAATGTAGTGGCTTCCTAGAAATACTAATTAACAACAGCAGGAAGAAAGAAAAAAAACAATCCAAGGGAAGGTTTATAAATTCCTGGAACAGAAAGGACTTCATGATCATAAGGTGGAAAAGGCTTTAGCTTTTACTACTTTATCTGGGAATCCTCGTGTGGAAAAGAGAAGGCAGGCTTTTTTACAGTTTGAAGAAGCTCCATCTTCCAACAGGAGCCATCTTGACGATACTTAGGCTTCTAAAAGTTTCCTAGAACCAGCTCCCTTCACTTTCTAAAGTAAGGTTGCCCTTACCTTGGACAAGAAGCAAGATACTCTCAGAGTAATTCTGGGCATCCAAAATCAAGTCTATATTCATCAAGGCCTTGCCAGACCTTAATAACTTAAGTTGATGGTAGTAAATGTTCAGGCAGGACTTTTTTTTTTTTCCAGTTCTATAACTGCATTGTTTCTTTCAAGTCTCTGCTTTGTTTTCCATGAACTGTCATCCAAGTTAAACAATGTATCCCCACTAAGCTCTGCTACTTTCTTTTCATTTCCTCCTGTTTTATACCTGGCTGTCCTCCCTCTGATTAAACATACTTATATGCTTCTTCCAGGCAATCTGTATTTTATGTTGGTTATTTCATCCTGGTGCTGTGGTTTATTCTTATCTGTAAACGTTCCAAGAAGGAAGAGTTCTTAGAATTTGTTCAGTTGAAATCAAGATTGAGAGGTGTCATGCAGGGAGTCATGTGGGGTCTCTGGTCCCACTCCCCACATAAGAAGGCAGGACATGGTGAGGCCAAAAAGGAACATCCATGGAGCTATCGATAGGGGAGTCATACCACTATACTCTCGCTGGCGGCTGGGTTGGAGACACAGGAAGCAGGAGCCACGCTGTCCGCAACCTGCCATCCTAACTGCAATCCGCAACCCGCACTCCGCTGTGCTAACTGTAGTCCGCGCTTGCCAGCCACCATCTTCTTGCTAGCCCCCATTTGCTGCTAGCGTAGCCACAGCAGTTATATTAGTGGCCAGTGGCTCACTGGTTACAGCTGACGGCCAACTAGCCACAGCTGATGGCCATCTAATCACAGTCGATGGCCATTTACTACCTGAGCCAGCACCTTTCCACGTGAGGCCGAGAGCCTGGAAACTGCACTCCTGGCTCTGTCCCCACAAGAGGAAAAGGAAATAAGTATGAGTTTACCTGTAAGGGTGAGTTGTAAAAATAAGAGAACTTAGGGGGCAAAGTAATAACCTCTTCTTTTTGACATGTTTTGTATGAGAAAATATAAAGAGGTTAAGGCTCTACTTAATAATCAAGATTTAACGATAGGACAAAGAATAACAAGTAATTTAAGAAAATAATGGGGAATAGCACAGAAATAAAATTCCTAATGGCCAATGGCCACCTGTTTTCTCCTTCCTTCCTAGAGGAAAACCCAGGATAGTCCCTAAAAATATCTGCCTGAGCATAAAAAGAAATAAAAGGCATCCAGATTGAAAAGGAAGAAGTAAAACTATCTCTGCAGGCAGATGGCATCATTTTGTATATAAAAAAAATCCTAAAGAGTCCACACACACAAAAAAAACTATTAGAACTAATAAACATGTTCAGCAAGGTTGCAGGATGTAAGATCAATATACGAAAATCAATTGTATTTCTATAAACTAGCAATGAATAATAGGCAAATAAAGTTAAAAGTATTCAATTTATAGCAGCATCGAAAAGAATAAGATAAATAGGAATAAATCTAACAAAAGAAGGGCATAAGAATGGTAGATTGAAAACTGCAAAGTATTATTGAAAGAAATTAAAGGCCTAAATAATGGAAAGAAATCTCATGTTCATTGATTGGAAGACTTAAATTGGTAATACTACTCAAACTCATTTATAGATTCAATACAATCTTTATCAAAATTCCAACTGCCTTTTTGTTTAACATAAATTGATAGCTGATCCTCAAGTTCATAGGGAAATTCAAAAGACTCAGACTAGCCAAAACAAACTTGAAAAAGAAGCACAAAGTTGGAACACTCGCATTTCCTGATTTCAAAATTACTTCAAAAGGTCAGTACAAGACAGTGTAGTAATGTCATAAGGAAAGACATATACATCAGTGGAATAGGATAGACAGCATAGAAATAAACCCATACATTTATAGTCAATTGATTTTGACAAAGGTGCCTAGACAATTCAATGAGGATAGTTTTTTCAATAAGTGGTGTTAGGACAACTGGAAATCCACATGTAAAAGAATGAGATTGGCCCACTACCTCATATCATATACAAATATGGATCAGCCAAAAATTATAAAACCCCTAAGAGAAAACGAAGCTATAAATCTCTATAATCTTTGATTAGGCAATTGTTAACCCTTAGATATGACACCAAAAATGTAAGCAACAAAAGAAAAAAAATTAGTTGGACTTCATCAAAATTTTAAAATCTGTGCTTCAAAAGATACTACCGAGAAAGTAAAAAGACAACCCACAGAATGAGAGAATATATTTTCAAATCATATATCTGATAAGAAACTAATATCCAAAATATAAAAAGAACTCTTATAACTGAACAATTAAAAAAAATCCAATTTTAAAATAGGCAAGTATTTGAATAGACATTTTTCCAAAGAAGATACACAAATGACTAATAAGCACATGAAAAGATGATCAACATTATTAGTTCTCAAGGAAATGCCAATCAGAACCACAATGAGATACCACTTCACACTCACTAGAATGGTTACAATAAAAAAGACAGTTAATAACAAGTGTGGGTGAGGGTGTAGAGAAATTGGGATTCTCATACATTGCTGGGGGGATCTAAAATTGTGCAGCTGCTTTGGAAAAAGTTTGGCAGTTCCTCAAAAAGTTAAAATGTAGAGTTACCATGTGATTCAGCAATTCTTCTCCTAGGTATGTACCCAAGCGAATTGAAAACATGTCCACACAAAAACTTGTACATGCAAGTTCATAGCAGAATTATATACTATTAATATATAGCAGGAGTGTCCAAACTGCGGCCCGCGGGCCAACTGTGGTCCACAATCCATTGTTAATTGGCCCGCAGCAAATTCCAAAAATAGATTTAGTTTACTTAAATAAAGCAGGTGAGGCAATACGTACTTCACCTCGAGGGAGTGGCCCGGCTGTCTGTGTATTTTACCGCATATGGCCCTTGGTGAAAAACGTTGAAAAAAGTTTGGACACCCCTGATATATAGTAACCAAAAGGTAGAAAGAACCCAAATGTCCATCAAGAGATGAATAGATAAACACAATTTGCCAGGAAAAAAAAAAAAAAAGAATGAAGTACTGATACCTCTACAACATAGATGAACTTTGAATTTGAAAATATTATTCTAAGGGAAAGAGTTAGAAAGAGGCCAGACACAAAAGACCACATATTGTATGATTCCATTTATATGAAATGTCAGGAACAGAAAGCAGACTGGTGGTTGCCAGGGGCTGGGGGCAGGGAATGAGGAGTGACTGCTGGTGGGCCTGGGTTTTTTCTGGGTATAATGAAAATGTTCTAAAGTCACATTGCGATGTTTGCACAACTCTGAATATGCAAAAACTACTAAGTCATACACGTTAAAGGGTAATTTTATGGGATATGAAATATATCTCAATAAAAAAGTCTGAGAAAATAATTCCCTGTTTTAATGTTTTTACCATTCATTGTAAATAGCTGAGATTCACACCCAAATATAATCAAAAGAAGCACTCCATATTCTCTTACTTATATAGTGATATGGTTTCTATTCTCAAACTATAAGGGAACAGACACCAGCAACATGAGAAAAGCCGCTAGGCACTAGAGAATCTAGGATGATAGTCTTGCTATATCAAAGTCCTTGGAAAAATCTGTATACCATTTTCTACATTAGATAAAGGGGTTGAGGCCACGGCATAAACACAAATCTAACAACCTTTTGAGGCAGGAAATCCAAGTTCTGAGTGCACCAGACCTGTGGACACATTTATAGTAACACCATTTACTATAGCCAGGCATTGTACTGAATGCTTGACAGGTGATAATATTACCCCAGTTTTATTGATGAGATAACTGAGTTTACTTGGAGAGAAAATAAGCTGTGAGAGAGTAATGGTGCTGTGGTCCAGCTCCAGAACTGTCAGTTAACCACTCTCTATATTGGGTGTGGAGATGACAAACTAGATGCGCCCAGAATGCCTAAATCTCTCATATACTCAAGTAGATACCCAGTGATACTCAATTATACTCAGAGGCAAAGCCTGGTTGTAATGGTAGGGAGCTAAATTTATGCAAAGTCAAACTAAACTGCAGATGTATCCTCTGTTCCGGAAGAACCCACTCACTCCACTTGATGACCCATTTTAACATTCAAACACCTGAATTTGAGGCTCTCCTCTCAAACCACAGAAATATACCTGACATTTCCTCTCTACTTTTCCAAACAGTTCTCTACCCTCATGTTGGGTTTTGAGATCCTTAAGGGCATCTTTCTCTTTTAGAAATGTCTTCTGCACCTAAACAATCAGTTGATAAAATTATTGAAAGAGCTCATGCCTTGTGTTAAATTCTGTCTCTGGGACAAACTGTACGAAATGTCACAGGCGGTGGGAGTGGTGACCTATAGTTAACTTTCAATGCGGCAGGCAAAGCGCTGATTCTTGAACACTGACTTGGGGCAAATGCCACAGGCCTTAATTGCAGGCTCTAAGGAGCTGAGATTCTCTACTGGGGCTGCTGGAGGCAGAGCCTTCCCCTTTCCAGGACCCAGGCCCGTCCCTCCCCCACCCAGTCCTGCCCAGCCTGCTACACCCAGGCCACAGACAGCTCACAAAGGCCGAGTGTCTGCAGTGCTGACTCACTGTGACTCCCTGCCCAGGCTACGATGGTCTCAGAGGGGCCAAAGGGGTCCTCTCTCTCCGGGCCATTTCCCATCGGAGCAGTCAGTAGCCAGGGCCGTGCCGGGCTTTAGAAAACGTTGTGCCCAAAGAAAGGAAATGAGCAATGAGAAGAAAGTGAAAGTGAAAGGCACAGAATTGCTCATTACTGTAGTCCTATTCCTTTCTTAGAGAATTGTGGACAGAAGTAAGGATTCACCCTTTAGTCTTTTCAATAAAGCAAATTTTACGTAACACAAAATTACCCATTTGAAAGTGACATTTAGTCCATTCACAATGGTGCGCAACCACCACTTCTATCTAATTCCAAAATCTTCTCATCACCCCAAAAGAAAACTTCGTACTTGTTAAACAGTTGTTCTATGTTTTCTCCCCTCCCCCAGGCCTTGGCAACCACCTCTCTGTCTCTATGGATTTACCTATTCAGGGTAGTTCATGTAAATGGATCCTACAACAGGTGGCCTTGTGTGTCTGGCTTCCTTCTCTGAGCATAATGCTTTGAAGGTTCATCCACATTTTAGTGCTTCACTCCTTTCTATTGCTGAATAATATTCCATTGTATGGATATATCACAGTTGGGTTCTCTGTTCATCTGTTGATGAACACTTGAGTTGTTTCTGCCTTTTGGCTATTGTGAATAATGATGCTGTGAACACTAATATAAATATAAATGTTTGAGTACCTGTTTTCAACTCACTTGGATGTAGTATAAGCATACCTAGGAATGGAGTAGCTGGGTCATATGGCAATTCTACCTTTAACTTTTTGTGGAACCACCAAACTGTTTTCTACAGTGGCTGCAGCATTTTACATTCCCACCAGCAACGTGTGAAAGTCACCCTTTATTCTTAATATGTACCCATTTGTTCCTTTCTTCCTATTTCCGGTCCCCACAGACTTCCCTTTCCCCTGGAGTAGAGGGTGGAAGAAGTTGCACCTCTAGTAGAAAGGCTACCGGCCATCAGCAGAGCTGAGCAGCAGGAACCCCTCTGGTCTTAGATGCTGCCTCCACTCTTGCCTTCTCAACAAATAGGACTGTGTCACCAGGAACAAGGGAAGACAGGCTCCCATCTCCCTGTGACACACCCACTGCAGCCATTAATCTTACCCCATAAAACTACCCTCCTAGAGTCCTCCACCACCTCCGTCTTAGCACAGAACATGCCATTAAACCCTCTTCTATAGTCAAAACTGAGCGCAGAAAGGAAGCAGCTCTGTGTGGAAACTGCCAGCCCTGGCTCAGACCTGCGGGTGGGTGTTTAACTCTCAGCTCAATTTAAGATCTGCCGAAGACACAACCTCTCGCCTTGTCCTGCCCAGCCCCCTCTGCTACAGGGCTTGCCAGTCTGGGCCTGGCTGGTAGCAAACATGAATGGAGAGGAAGAGCCTTCTTCTCCACCCCCTCTCACCGGGGTTACTGTCGGTCACAGAGCTATTTACATTTACAACAGCCCAACAGCGCCTGACCCAGCCGGAGCCAATCAGCAGCCCCCAAGTTTGTCTGACTCCGTCTGCTCCAATCAGGAGGTGCTATCCTTACAGCCTCTCTCTCTTTGAATGTAAGGTCGGCTGTCGCCCCTTATGGGGAGGGGAGCCTGACTCAGAGCTGTGCTTTCCTAGATCTAGCTCAGTGTGCTAATCTCTGGAAGGGGGAAAATCCTGAAATAGCTACCGTTCAGTTGGTGTGACATCTGCTCTATCGAACTCTAGGAGAGTTTTACATCGGAGTAGAAAACATTGTTCCCTGCACAGATCCAATGCTTCCCTGCTTTGAAGAAATGTAAAGAGCCATTTTAGCCTCCCTGACGGCCAAGCCCCTCCCTAACTCAGATTATCCCTATGGGTTCTTAATACACAACTGCTTCCAGGTGGTGTGAGACCTTGCTAACCAGGACAGGGGCCAGTGGGCAGGGCTGATTTTTTATTTTGTCTGCAACAGTGCAAACGCCTATCACGTAAGAGACAGAAGGCAAAAAGTCAGCAAGATAGACTCAAGATTGGATAGTCAAAGGATAGAGCAAAAGCGAGAACGTGCGTTCAGGAATGTTCACGGCTGATGTAACCAGAGCAGGAAGGTGGAGTGGGAGAGTAGGAGGGAAAAGTAGAAAGGCAGCCTTGAAAGCCCGCTTGGGAAGCTTAGACTTGCTTCCCTAAGCGAGAGAGAGAGAGAGAGAGACGTCAGGTATTTTTCAAGTACAAGCAGAAAATCATCTCCTTCATGTGTCAGAAAGTTAACTGGTGGTAACAGAAAGAGCAGGTGAAAGGAGGACCAGCATAAGGGGCTGGGAGATCAGTTAGGGATCCTGGGATCTAAAAACTAGGATGGTAGTGGTGGACATGGAAAGGAAGAGCACACACCGTGAGGCATTTTGGAGTAAAATCAATAGCGCTTCATTGATTGGGTATATGAGATGAGGGAGGAGAGGCAACAAAGATGACATTACCTCCACAACCTGAAACAGGTGGTAAAAGAATAATAATAAAAGACTTTGGAAAGGGAATGGGAGTTCAGTGTTTGCCACGTGGAGTTTGGAGTTGCAAGAAGAATATCCGCATGGAAATAATATCCAGTAGACAGTAGGGAATAAGGATCTTGGTGTTTGGGAGAGAAATAGAGATGTGATCCAAAGAGTTCATAGTGAAACTAGGAAGAAAATCAATCACTTAGGAAGGGATTACAGGAGTAAGAAGATTCAAGGACAAAATCTTGGGAAGTACCAATATTTCACAGGTAGAAAGAAGACAAAGAATTAGCAAACAGACTAAGAAGTATCAGATTGGGGGGGGTGGCGGACGGGGGACGAGTATAATAGAAGTAGAAAAATACTTCCAGGAAAACAGAGCAGGACATTGTAAAACATAGATATCTGACAAGAGGACATTGGTTAAACAAATTATGAAACATTTAATGGACTACTATGCGGACATTAAAATTATGTTGTAAAATTAACTGCCATCAAAAGATGTTCAATACATGTTGCTAAGAGAGACATTCAGGTTAAAAAAGTAGTATGTACAAAATTCTTCCATTTTTAGAAAATCACATGTGACTGCAAAAGGGCATGGGGAAACTTTTTAGAATGAGGGAACTATGCTACATCTTGATTTCAGGGGTAGTTACATACACAGCTGTATACAATTACCAAAAATCCTCAAACTGTAATGCCTTAAAAAGGGGGTGGGGGATGTCGATGGTACCTACTTTATAGGGTTGTTCTGGGAATTAAATGATAGTAGAGAATATAGTGCTTGGAACACAAGAAGGGCTCAATCAGTGAAGAAGGGAAGGGTGACGCAGGACCACTGTATAGAGGAGGTGAGACTGAAAGCAAGACCGGGAAGGTCAAGGAAAGATCCCACCTGGCCCTCCACAACAAATCCAAAACCAACCAAACAGACAACCCTGGTGTGGGTCCATACAAAAAACAAAGTCGAAAAAAATGAGTATTTTTAGACTGAAAAAGGGAAGGTTTATGAGGGGCTGGGTAGCTGACTTAAAATATGCCATAGAGAGGAAATAGACCTATTCCTTATTGCACCTGAGGGTTGAATAAAGGAGTGAAACTGTGGGACTGAGAATATTGGGGTTGGGGAGGAGGACGGACGGGGTAGCAGGTTCGATTTCAAGTCAAAATCACTTGAGCTTTCCTGATGTCTTGGGAAGGGTAAGCCACTCCTCACCAGAATTGTTCAACCTGCCCCAGATGCTGGGAGGAGGTTCCTATTGTGGTAAGGTAATGGACTTGATTACCTCTTAGGTTCCACCTACTTTTAACATTCTATGATTTCAAGTACATGAAAGGCCTTTAACCAAAGGTGATAGGAGTTGAGTTTTATTTTCAGTGTATGGAATGAATGTATCCCTTCTACGAGTAGCTGTATTCTATCTCTTCATGATTTCAAAATATCTATTTAAGCTATCTTTATGACAAGGGCTGGATGAACTTAAAATGATCAGATCAGGCTGATAACCACTAACTGAATTTCTAACTAGGCCTCTAGTAGAAATTTAATTATTTGGTTTTAATAAAAGTTTGTAGTATACTTCATATCTGTAACACTCATTTTGGCATTTGATTGTACAATGGAGAAACCATTAGAGGAGGAGACAATAGGACCCAGTTTCAAGTAGTGGTTCTATTATTTTCTAGATGCTTGACTTTGGGAGAAGCATTTACTGCAGAGGTTTTCAACATGTGATCCATGGACCCCTAAAAATCCCCCAAGAAACTTTCAGGGGATCTGTAAAGCCAAAATAAGTCTCATAATAATATTAAGCCGTTATTAGCCTTTCTTCACCATCATGTTAACATTTGTACCAAAGTAATGGTGGGTAAACTCTCTGCACCTTGACAGGAATCAAAGCAGTAGCACCAAACCATACTTGTGGTTACTGTATGCCTCATTGCCACGCACTTGGAGGGAGTTCAGTTTTACTTAAAAGTGTTCTTGATAAAGAACTTGATAAAGTTTTACTTAAAAGTGTTCTTGATAAAGAAGTGAAAGTTATATATTAAATCTTGACCTTTGAGAACATGTTTTTTTCAAATTCTGTGTCATGAAACAGGAAGTACGCATAAAACACTTCTGTTATATATCAAAGAGTAATGGTGGTCTTGAGAAAAAGCATCAGTGAGATCATTTTAGTTGTGAGTTGAATTAACCACTTTTTTTATATAACATCATTTTTAGTTGCAAGAATGACAGGCAAACTATAGATATTCAGACTTGAGTATTTGGCAGATACTTTCTAGAATAGTAGATCATTGCTTCTAGGAAACAACTCTCAATATTTGTTCCAATGATAAAATTTGAGCTTTCAAGAAAAAATTAGAATTTGGGAAATCCTGCAAGTGGCACTGAGTTTGACAGCTTCCCAACAATTAAAGACTCATGTGATGAAATCAGTAGTGATATTAACAACTGTGATGTTTTGATATTATAGAATGAAATACGTCAGCATTTTGGAAGATTTGCGTAACTCAGTGAACTAAAATTTTCCAAATAATCAAAGCACAATGTTACAAAATCATAGAAGAATGAAAGGTGCATTCAAAATGAAAGAGAGACCAATGGATTCGAATGTAAAAGAATATGAAAAGTTCATTGATCTGGTTTCAGATTCCACATTGTAATGAACCTTTAACAAACTACAACTTGTTGAGTTTTAGTACAGTATCAAAGAATATCCACAATTATCTTTAAAAATGCTATTAAAATATTCTTTCCTTTTCCAACTGTATATCTGTGTGAGATTAGATTTTCTTCATATACTTTGACCAAACAACATAATGCAATACATACAAGAATTCAGCTATCTTCTATTGTCAGACATTAAACACACTAGTAAAAATATAGCAAAATAACATTACTCTCACTAAATTATTTTTGTTATAAAAATATGGTTATTTTCCATAAAAATTTATTATGCTATTTGTTTATGTTAACATGCAATAGGTTTATTGTTGTTATTTCAAATAAATAAATATTTAAAACATTTATGTTTTAATTTCTAATATGGTTAATGTTTAATAGAAATAACCCACACAAACAAAAGCTCTTCAGAGTCCTTAATTTTTTATAACAGCTTTATTGAGATATAATTCATACACTATAATGTTCACCCACCCAAAGTGTATCTAGTTCAGTGGTTTTTAGTATATTCACGGAGTTGTGCAACAATGATCACAATCGATTTTAGAACATTTCATTATCCCATAAAGAACCTCCTACTCCTAGCAATTATTTCTCATACCCTCCCAGTGACACCCCTCCCAACCTACTCCTAGGCAGCCACTCACTATTTTACTTCTGTCTCTATAGATTTCCCTATTCATATAAACGGAATCATAAAATATGCAGTCTTTTGTGACTGGCTTCTTTCACTTCGCCTTATGTTTTCAAGGTTCATCCACGTTGCAGCATGTATCACTATTTCATTCTTCTAAATGCTGAATTATATTCCATTATATGGATATACCACATTTTGTTGACCCATCCGTCAGTTGACGAACATTTGGATTGGTTATATTTGTTTGGCTATTATAAATAATACTGCATCAACATACATGTATCAGTTTTTGTGTGCACATATATTTTCAGTTCTCTTGGATATATATACCTAGGGGAATCTCTGGGTCATATGGTAACTCTACGTTTAACCTTTCAAAAACTGTCAGTTTTCCAAAGTAGCAGCACCCTTTTACATTTTTACTAGCAGTTTATGAGGGTTGCAATTTGTTTGAATCCTTCCCAACACTTGTTAGTATGTTTTTTTTCGTTATAGCAATCCTAGTGAGTGTGAAGTGGTATCTCATTATGATTTTGATTGGTGAAGGGGTTCAGTACAAGCCCCCCCAAGATGTGCTACTTGGCATGTGGATTATTTTGAGCTGAAGGCAATCAAGACCCTGCAGGCTCAGGAGAAACTATTTCCTCTTCCTGAAAGAATTTAAATTTGAGGCCTTGCCCACAATAAAAGTTATCACCAGAAATAACTTTTTATGACCTATCTATAGGGCGTGTCAAAGATCTAATTACTAAAATCTGCTTTTCTTATCATTCTGCAAATGGCCTTCCCCCCCTCTGAAGCCCCAGCCTCCTGACCTCGTTCCTTAGCTCAGGATGTTATAGATACACCTCATTTTACCTTTCTGTCTCTGAACCTGTCATGTACGTGGGGTTCCCACATGGGTGTATATAATTAAACTTGGTTATTATCTTTTGTTAATCTGTCCCACATCAATGTAATTATTAGACCAGGCAGAATAACTTAAAAGGGTAGCGAAAAATGTCTTCTTCTTCCCACGCATTGGCATTTCCCGAATGACTAACAATGTTGAGCATCTTTTAATTGCTTATTGGCTATTTGCATATTTTCTCTGGAGAAACGTCTATAGAAATCCTTCACCTAATTAAAAATTGGATTGCCTTGCATCTTCACATTTATTTGGGATCTGGCCGCACAGGTTCAGAAGTTCCTCAGGCTCTTGGGGACGTTGGCAGGGGAGCTGGATTGTGAAGGCTGGTGTGATCCGTGTTCAGCTGCCTTGGTTGGGATCACACACAGGTGTGTGTCTGGAGGAACAGAAAATGAACACTGTTGTTCATTCCGAGTGTGACTTCTATTGACACAGATGCACACCCAGCTGTGAAGACCCTCTTCTCTCAGGTGGCAGGTGAGGTCCACGCCAGAACAGGGGGCTTCATTACAGACTCCAGCTACCAGTGTTGGTGGAATTTATCGAGGCTCCTTTCCCTCCAGTGTGTGCTGACGACACACACACCTGACAACAGACTGGGCCCCATGAAACACAAGTCCTGTTTGTTCCATTCACTCTGTAGCTACCATATGCATGGCTGGTAACATGTCCTATATATCAGTGATGGTTCAGCCAAAATGCACAGCCAAAGATGTTTGAATTTTCAATTTCCGAAGTGAATGGATGACTTGCCTTTGTAAAAAGAAATATATATGTATGTGTATATATATAAACATATATACATGTATATATGTTTATATATATATATTTCATATATATATATATATTTCATATATATATGTGACAAAAAAATAAATAAAAATAAAAATAAGATTGCCTTTTAAAATTGCTGAATTGTAAGAGTTCTTTATATATTCTGGATACTAGTCCCTTATCAGATATATAATTTGCAAATATTTTACTCATTTTGTGGGTTGTCTTTTCACTTTCTTGATAGTATCTTTTGAAGCACAAAATTTTTAAATTTCAGTGGAGACCAATTTATCTATTTTTCCTATTGTTGCTTAAGCTTTTGATGTCACATCTAAGAAATCATTGTTTGATCAAAGGTCAGTCACAAAGATTTACACTTACGTTTTCTTCTAAGAGTTTTATAGCTTAGCTCTTACATTTAGGTCTTTGATCCATTTTGATTTAATCATGTGTGAGGTACCTCAATAATTTTAAGAGTGTAAAGGTGTCCTGAGAGCAAAATGTTTGAGAATCAGTGATTTATTTCTCTGAGCCTTATTTTTCTCATCTTTAAAGTGTATTGACTCCATAGGGCAGCTATCAGTCAAGAAATGATAGAAATAATTAAACATGGTAAATTAAACCACTATTCAAATATGTTATCATTACTGCCCTCATTTCCTATGTATACATTGTCTATCAAACTTTTGAAAGATCCTTGAATTCTTCCTCTTAGTCTCTATATGTGCTCTACACAGCACTTTCCTCAGGAAATATTTATTGGTGAACTGACTGATCCATAAATAATTTTGCCTATGTCCTCCAGGAGGAAGAAAAAGAAACATTTACGGTTTTGGCAGTGACTCCTCAGCCACTCTGCTGTCAACTTGCTAAGCTTACAGTTACCTAAAATTCATAGCCTTTTTTTACTTGAACTGTTAAACTAAATCTTTCCCATGCTTTGTTTCTGAGATTAATATTTTGAACATAAGCATGGGACTTTAAACGTATCCCTGGCAAATTTCATTTATTTGTTAATCCTAACTTGGGAAACTATTGAGAGCTTTTTGAATTCCAATTCTTTCCTCCAAGATATTAAATATCTCTTCTAGCTTTGTTTAATTGAAAATAGGATAAGCACACCTTCTCTAGCACAGATAAGAGGGTTGTCTAGGTCAGAACCAAGGACCGTGTGAAATATTCTGTTTTGTTTTCAACTAATCTAAAATGAGACATTCTTCTCCTGTGAGCACTGCAATGAATGAACAAGCATACCTGATATACCACGGTCACTCTAACTCTGTCCTCCAAACAGTTTTTGTATTTATGTCATGGATCAGCCTTAAAATCAGAGCTAGTAGAATAGCCAGTGAAAGAGAAGGGGAAAATATTTTAGAATTTGGTAGGATACGGTAATATTCTCCACAAAAAAATAACCATAGCTAATATTTAGTACCACTGTCTTTCATCCCTGGTGAAGGCAATCCAATTAGGTGAAAGGGTAACAAACTATTCTGTTATCCAAGTGTTAAAGACTTGGCAAGTGTGAGTACCTGCCAAAAGCAGATGGACCCTAAGGCCATTCCTGCTTCTACAGAAGGAGAACCTAAAGAAAGAAGGAACAGAAGGTGCATTTAGCATCAAGGCTTTTGGAATCAAGATATTAAATGGAAGGTAAGGAAGAGAAAATGCATTAGGAGAGACCATCTAGTTTTGATATTTGTAACTTTAGTAGATGGCCCTTCAATCGCCGAGGAAGAAGTCATCTACTGGTAACAGACTAAAAATGACCCAGGGCTCCTAACAAAATTTTGGCAGAGCAGATCCCAGACTCAACCAGGGTCTCTCTTTCCTCTCTCAGTAACCTGGTTTGAGGGTCGAGGTGGTGGCAGTGCGCAGGGCAAGTTGGTGAAATACAAGATAAGACAATGTTTGGGTGGGTGGGAGCCGTGTTCCAGTGGGCTCTGTTCACTTCTAAAGTCTCTTGTCATTTTTCGTATTTTGTTTTTGTGTTATACGTAAGTTATGCTTGTACATAGTTTAAAAAGTAAAATAGCTTTATAAGGCTTATTTTGAAAATAGCAGTACCCTGTCCACCTCTTGTCTCCATTTTCTGCTCCTTAGAGATAATAATTTTCAACTCTTTTTAGCTGACTCTTTGGGCATTTACCTCTGTATCTTTAAATGATGTGCTTATGTGGCTACTCACTAATTTTTACAACTTTTATGTATTAATTATTGAATTCCCGCCATCAAAGATGAGAATTCCACCTTCTTCACCATCACCACCAAATACTCACTCATTCACATGGTCATGTGCCTGCTTCACTTTCCCTGACCTCCCAATACAGTTGTGTTGTAATTTTTGGTTTTATCAATATTCAGTGTTTATATTACTATCACTATGTAAATATTGTTCATACATCACCATGTAATAGATCTGTGATTTCTCTCTTGCACAACTTGTTGTTTACTTTGGATCTAACACAACTTTTTTTTTTTCTTTTAGTTTTCTGTGTACTTACCATTAATTCAACCCAACCTCTCAATCAACTATATCTCTTCTCAATACATTTAGTCACATTGGGTATTCTGTCAATTTCATCTTCTTGAAGAAATCTCTCCTGGAGCAACCTGGAATTGTTGCTCTCTAAGGCTGCTGCAATCGTCTTGTCCTGAGAATTCTCTTCAGCATCATTCTGGAGAGTGTCATTTCTTCTCTCCTAGGTTGGATTCCCTGATCTTTCGTGTTCTTCTTTCTTGGTTTCTCCTTATTTTAGAGAAGCCTACTCTCTATTAGTCTCATGAAAAAGAGTGCTCCTCAGATATTCTCTTTGTCTTCAGTTTTCCGAAATTTCATGATGATAACCGTATCTTGGTATGGATCCATTTTCATCCAATATCAAGGACATTTGGTGGACTCTTTCAATCTAGAAATGCTTACCCTTCAGTTCTGAAATGTTTGGGGGGGATTAATTAATTACTCCCTCCTCTCCATTTTCTTTGTGCATTCTCTCTCTCTCTGTCTCCTCCAGAATCAATCCTCTATTTAAAAACTCTTTCTCTTTTATTTTCCATGTCTTTTTTTTATGTTTAGTTTTCTGGGTGGTTTCTTCAACTTCGTCTTACAAACCTTCCATCAAGTTTTTAAAGATCTGCTATCCTACTTTAATTTCCAGAAGATCTTTTGGAATTTTCCTTTTTATTGCATCTTGTCTTGTTCCATGGATGCAATATTTTCTCTTATTATTTTAAGAATATTAATGATAGTTTAAAGGAATATTTTTCTTCTTTCTTTTTAAGATTTTATTAGGGAAGGGAAACAGGACTTTATTGGGGAACAGTGTCTACTTCCAGGACTTTTTTTCCAAGTCAAGTTGTTGTCCTTTCAATCTTAGTTGCAGGGGGCGCAGCCCACCATCCCTTGCGGGACTCGAGGAGTCAAACCGGCAACCTTGTGGTTGAGAGCCCACTGGCCCATGTGGGAATCGAACTGGCAGCCCTCGGAGTTAGGAGCACAGAGCTCCAACCGCCTGAGCCACCGGGCCGGCCCCCTTTTCTTCTTTCTGCATAGTCTATTGTTCTGCACGTTTTTCCTCAGTTTTATTTGTTTGTTTGTTTGTTGTTTGTTCATTTTTGTATTGGCAGATCTATTTCCACAGATAACCAGGATAGTTATCACTCATCCATCTGTTTTCCATCTTCCAAAGTCTTATTGTCATGTCTTCTCCCATTCTTTTTGTTCTTGGGGGATTATGCTTCTTTAAAAATCCCTTTATTATTGTTTTACTAAGGTTTGGGGAGGGAACAAATGCATGTGTTCAAAATGTCTTTATTAACTTGAAACTCTCCTGTAGTTTCTCAGAACCTATTTATCCCACACATATTTATTGCATGCCTCATATATGTTAGGTATTGTTTAAATACTTAGGATACAAGAGTGACTAAAACAGAATACCCTTGCACTTTTGGAGTTTAAATTCTAGTGTGTGCAGAGGGAGAGATAATAAAAATTAAACCTAAAAGCTTAATTTTAATACCTATTGTATAATAGGTATTATATAAGTAAGGTTAAAAGGGCAGCAGGAAATGGAGAATCAGAAGCAATGGGTGGGGCAGGGAGGGCTGCAAGTATTTAATAGAGTGACCAAGGTAGGTGGCATTGAGACAGTAAAATTTGAGCAAAGACTTAAAGAAATTGCAATCATAAATATGTATATTCTTAATATGATGTGTTTCTACATATTTTCCACAAATCTTATCCATTCTTTATCCTTAGATTGAAGGTTAAACCAAAGCCTTCTCTTTATTTTTCATCCTCAATGTACCTGGCATATCAGTCTACTAAAGACCTGACATCACTGGCTGCCTATGTGCCTGGAGAGATACTTGAACTTAGGAACTGACTTACCACATTCTTTTGGGTAAGACACCATTGCCGGATCTCAGCTTCTCCATTTGTATATGGGAGTTGTAGTAAACTGCTGGACCTCATTCTCTTCCTGGAAGCTAGTATCCATGAGCTTCTGTTAGTAAAAGAACAGTGAAAATCATGGTATTATCATGACATTTGTAATGATAAATGAGTGACAGGGCCCACATTTTGGGCAGGGAGAAAACATTCAACATATGCTGGACTTTAGATTTACTTTGGGGTATATTGAAGAAAACTGGTTTAACCCTACCATTCCCATTCAGCCAGCCCTCAAGGCCCAACCCACATTCTTGCAGGTTGGCTTCATGATCAGATGTCCAAGTAATGTTCTTCCGTTCAGGGTCACAAAGGAAGTAAAGTTGAAGTGAGTTCTTATGTGCTCAGCACTGTGCCGGTGCTTTACCTATGGATACTCACAATAGCCTGATGAGACATAAGCTACTAGCTCTATTTTCAAATAAGAAAATTGAATCTCAAGAGATTAAATGCTTATCTAAAGTCACACTGCTAATAAGTGACACAACCAGAATTCAACACACTCCCAAGCATAAGCCTCTCCTGCATACCAACTGCCTTCCTAGGGCAACCTCCCAGGGTTGCATTTCAGAACGTAGGTGGGTGGACAGAAATAAAGACAGCTTAATGAAGCTGAAGTTTTAGTGGTGAGTTTAGTAGTTAGTAGTTGGTAGTTCTATCAGAAATTTTGATCTAGACTCTCAAATATTATAATGCAGGACACGAGGAAAATATGATTCAATACGTATGGTATTTCCAAAATACAACCTATTGCTAAAAAGGAAGGCTGCTTTCTGTACTTGTAACTGTTATTTGATCCTGATACTAATAGGGCTGTAGTGTCTTCCCCTAAATAGAACTTCCTGAAGAACAGAATTATAACTGTTACTTACGTTTACTTAATTTCATGAAATTGATTTATTTGATCCACACCGATCAAATGCCTCCAACAGGCCTGGCATTGTGCCAAGCACCGGAAAGACAAAGATGAGGAAGATGTGGGTCTTGTCCTTCAAGAACAAAAGACTCTTTGGAAAGTCAGAGAAATTTGAGGAGGCGAAAGGAATAATCACTACTTCCCTACAGTTATTGCCCTTTTTCACAAGACAAGAGCATCACACCTAAATGGAGGACAGCCTACATTTACTTCCCACTTTGGTGGTGTCTTTATTGCTCCAGAGTGGCAAGCCTGATGAGGTGGGATGCAGTGAACGGGCTCTAGAGCCAGACTACTTGGGTTTGACTCCAAGCTCTAGCATTTATTTACTCCTGGCAGAGAATTATTCAAGTTGACTTCTCTTTGCTTCAGTTTCTTTACCAGTAAAATGAGGATAATAATAACACACATCTCATAGGTTTGTTATGAGAATGAAATGAGTGTTTATATGTAACACGTTACATGATCTTTTAGAATAATGTTTAAAACAATGCCTGGCACATACTAAGCACTGAATTAGTACTAGCAATTATTTAGCTGTCATTGTAGGATAAATGTTGTTCTTTGTTTTAAATTGTGCTGCAAACACATTTATCTTGGAACTTTTAAATTAAGGGTTTTTTCTTAATAAAGAAAGCTTCATTGCAGAGGTAAGTTTAGGAAAAATTTAAAGGCTGGAAATGAGATATTTCAAAATAAGGAATAACGTAATAAATGGTTGGGAGGCAAGAATAAGAAAACTGGACAGAGTGAGTGTTCAGGGGATTTTATAAGAACAGATGAAATACAAAAGGAATATCAAGAGTTTACATAAGAACCCGGAATCAACTGATAAAAAAGACTTAGACTTTTAAGAAAGAAAAGCAGGCTATTAAAAATTTTAAGGAAAAAGAGGATTCAGAGGGACCGTGTATGGTCAGAGAAGTGGAAGGGAAAAAAGGAACCCATCTTATATGACACAGCATTAACACCTTTGTAATTTTCCCCCATATCTTATATAGCACTAGTCTGGGGTGACTTGAATCATACCTATAATGATATCTCTTACCTCCTCAAAAGTCTGCAAGAGTTCTGTTAACAACCAAACAATATCTCAACTCTTTAGCATGTTATTCCAGCCCTGCCATAATATGGGTCCAAATAACTTGTTAAAATGTGTTTTATGCAATATTTATGATATACAGGTTATATCAAAAATAACAAAACAAGGGGCAGCCAGATAGCTCAGTTGGTTAGCGCTCCAGCTCTGAGCAACAGTGTTGCCGGTTTGATTCCCACATGGACCAGTGAGCTGCGCCCTCCATAACTAAGATTGAAAGGACAACAACTTGACTTGAAGCTGATGGGTCCTGGAAAAAAACACACTGTTCTCCAATAAAGTCCTGTTCCCCTTCGCCAGTAAAAAATAAATAAATAACATAACAAAACACTCATATACCCAGCATCAAATTTAAGATATGGGGCATGGTCAACAGAGTCGAGGCCCTTGTATAAACTTCCCTGATTATTCTCTTTCCCTACTCTCCTGAATTTGTTATTCATTCTGCCCTAAAAAATACATATATATATGTAACATATATATATATATAAAAAACATAGTATGTGTAACATATATAATAATGCATATATCCCTAAATAATATGTAATACTGTTTACGGTATTTTAATCTTTATGTAAAAGATAACATAAGAATTCTCCTGCAGCCTTGTTTTTACTCTGTCAATAATATATCTATAATATTCACCTATGCTGATAAATCTATAGTTTTTATTATTATTCATGACTTATAATATTAATATAATCTATAACATATATAACTAATATTATAGCTATTAATTATTCATTATTAATATATCCATAGTTATTTATCCATTCTCATGCTGATGGACATTGAGTTTGTTTTCAACTTTTTGGTAGGAATTTTCTGTATCTGTATCCTTGTATACATGAGAAAGAGCTTCACTAGAATTAGAATAACTGGGTCCCAGGATAAGGGCATCTTTGATTTCATTAGATGTTGATAAAGTGTTCTCCAAAATGGTTGCACCAACTTACAGTCTCATCAGTGGCACAGAAGTGTTTCTACAGTTTTACTTACTCAGCAGCACTTGATAGTGTCAGGCCTACTTTCCAATTTACTTTTGTAGCGTTAATTCCCACTGCTCTCCTTTATGAATCTTTGATTCCAGTCAAATTGTAGTACTCACGAATGCCTGAATGTATTCTGTAATTACTTCCCTTTTCCCTCAAGTATTTATTGAGTAGGTACCCTATAGGTCAGAAACCCTGTTAAATGTTAGGAAAACAAACATGAAAATACATGGCTCCTATCCTAAAGGACTTTATAGTATCCTGGAGAGACAGACTTCCAAACAATTAGAATATAATTGTCAAAATGAAAATCCGTCCAAATTACAATGTGCAGTACAAGGAACACATAAATCTACTGCCATCTGGGGCAGGAGGAGACAGGAAGTGGGGAGAGGGCCAGAGAAGGCTTCACAAAGGAGGTAGTTTGAACGTGTTTTTACTCAGGCAGTTACATCTGTCTGGACAATCTCAGCCTATTCATGACCAGCTCAGAGGCCAACTCTCCACAAAATGTCCCATTCACCCCAGGAAAGTTCTATTCTTTGAGCTTTTCTTATAGTTTGCACTATATTGTCTTGTATTACAGATATTTGTATACGAGTATGTATATCTTACCTCCTCTAATAAATTATAAACTCATTACTGGAAGGGGTTGCCCTCTTAGACATCTTTATATCTCCCACACAGTCTAGAATGTTGCTGACACACCCCGTGTATTAATGCAGTAAATGCTTGCTGACTGAAAGATGAAAACAAGGAGTAGGGGCTACATCATTTGACTCCCATTCTCCCAGATGCTTGGCCCTTTAATTATTTTAAGTAATTCCTAAATCAGATTGCTTTTTTTTTTCTATTCTCAAAGTAATAGGTAACAGGAAGACTTAAAAAGAAAAACTTTAAAGTTATCTGCCCTATTTATTTGAGGGGCGTAAAAAAACATGTTATATAATATTATAAAATCTGGCCAATCAAGAAGGCTTTCTCTGGTTTTCTGTTTCTTGCTTCTTTAATAAACTCTACATTGTCATTTCAAAATATCTTGCCAATATTAATTCATTACCACTGTACCCATCAGCATAATGAAAAATATTTGCATATCTCTTTGGATAGCAATGGAGAAATGAGGTCAGAAGCAATTCAAGGCTTGGAAGCTGGTGGTTTTTATATAATGAGTCTTCTTTCTTTTCCAAATTGAGCTCCCACTCCATATTGAAATAGAGAATTTGATTCTGTTCTAGGATTTTGTCAGAAATATACAGTAACTATTAACTAACAGAACTGTATGAAATAGCTTTTTTATTCATAGCTTTTTATATATACCTACTTAATGATACTATCTATAGTATTCATTCTGATGAAATCAGAAAGCTATGTAAACTTAGGTGAAATATTTCCATATTGGCTTATAAATCCTATGTTAAAAACTAACCTGCAGGGGAAAAAAAAGTCTACAAGAGACTCACTTCAGATCAAAAGACACACACAGACTGAAAGTAAATGGATGGGGAAAAGATATTTTATAAAAAATGGAAACAAACAAAAAAGCTGAGATAGCAATACTTATACCAGACAAAACATTTTAAAACAAAGGCTATAACAGAAGACAAAGAGGATCCAATAATCCCACCTCTGAGTATTTATTCGAAGAAATCCAAAACACTACTTCAAAGCGACGTGTGTATCCATATGTTCATTGCAGCATTATTTATAATACCCAAGATATGGAAGGTGTCTATCAATGGATGAATGGATGAAGAAGAGGTAGGACATATATACAATGGAATATTACTCAGCCATAAAAAGGATGAAATCTTGCCATCTGCAACAACATGGATGGACCTAGAGAGTATTATGCTGAGTAGAATAAGTCAGACAAAGAAAGACAAATGCCATATAATTTCACTTATATGTGGAATCTAAAGAACAAAATAAATGAACAAACAAAACAGAAACACACTTATAGATACCGAAAACATTTTGATGGTTGCCAGAGGGGAGGGAGGTTGGGGGGATGGGTGTAAAGGTGAAGAGATTAGAAATACAAATTGGTAGTTATAAAATAGCCATGGGGATGTAAAGTACAGTATAGCGAATAGAGTCAATAATATTGTAATAACTGTGTGGTGTCTGATGGATACTAGACTTATCAGGGTGATCACTTTATAAGTTATATAAATGTCTAATCACTATGTTGTATACTTGAAACTAATACTGTATGGCAACTGTAATGGAAAAATAAAAATGCAAAAAAATAAAAGTAAAAAATTCACACACACACACACACACACACACACACACACTAACCTGCAATTTTCCCAGAGAGATAGAGCAGACACCAAAGATATCCCTTAAATTCTCTGTTGCTACCTGAGCCACACTAGTCACTTGGACATACCTGTAAAAGCTGGATTTTGGTTCAAAATTTACTAACAGGTCTACCCTAGAAGCCCTTACAAAGAATCTCAGTGGGAAATGGTGATCTTTCATTAAGGAAGATAAGAAGATAAGTACTTGACTATCATAGTAAGAATCCTTTGATTTCCTTCATGAGGGAAATCCATTTGCATCTAGTCTTAGGATCAAGATGAGAGATTCTAGGAAAAAATAATCTTTTCACGAAGACGGTTGCAAAAACAACTGCATTTCTAAAAATGTTCTTTAAACATTTCACAGACGAAACTATTTTTGCAATGATTTAGTTACCACAAGAATCAGGAGGAAACACAAGAATTCACTCATTTCACTCTGGTGATGGAGAACCTGTATACACAATCTGCGAATAATTTTCCAAACTTCAAGATGAATACAACACTTCTGTCAGTTGCTGGACTTGTATGAGGAAAGTGAACTTTTTCACAACATTGTATTCAATAAGGGACTTTGTAAGGACATAGCATGGGATAAAGAGGGTGAAGGTGAGTCTCTCCAGCCAGGTGTGGGCTCTAAGATTTAGTGGTGATAGGCTGGTGCCAGACAAAGGGCAGAATGACTACTTAGGGCAGGAATGAATGGAGCTGCCTTTGCTCCTTCTGTCAGTACTTCTTCCTTTCCATTTTGTGAGATGTAAACTTCTCTGTCTTTTTTTTACAGTGCTCTATATATTTATCCCACTCCACCTCTTGTATGGGAAGAAATGAATCCCAGCTGGAACCCTCATAACCCTGTTCTTGTTACAACACTCAATTATCTTTAGCTTTGGAAATCTATACTTCTTTCTCCTAAGCCTGGTGATTAAAGTAGTGATTCAATAAAAGGAAAAGGTGTTGGTCAAGCTGTTTTCGATGCCAGTAAAAGGTGTATCTTCCTATCTCTTGTATTCATTCGACAAAGCTAATAAAAATTTTAAGAACCTAATATTTGTAAGCCTGTGAAGCCACAACTGACTTAAATGGGGATTAAGTGTCAAATTCAACCTCAGACAGACTGGGCTATGCCAGAATTTCGGCACTAACAGTTCTCCTGTTCAGCTGAGCATCCCTGCTCCTAAACACTTCTCAAAATGAAAATTCTAGATTGTTAGACCTGGAAGGGAACTTTATCCTTGTGACCACCCCTCAGTCCCGCTCCCCATGAGTCTTGCCTCCAAAAATGTCCCTTTTATGTGAAGTGGGACTCTGGTGCAGCCAGAGTTTTTTGTCTGTTACCTCTTTGTAATCAGAGAAAACACAACTGGCTGAGATTGTTGTCAGTACGTGGGTGTGGCTGGAAAAAAATACCCTCTGTGACCAACAGTTCTTTCTTCACTGTACTCTGCTTTCATAGTGTTTCTCATGAATAAAACATATTCACATGACATTTTGTACTTTTGTATCCTTATTCAGTTTATGCAGATAGCAACTTCCTTTGGGCAGTAGGAGAGAAGGGTGAGCTCTGTGTAGCTAGAGATCAAGAAAAAGAGGTATGTAGAAGATACAGAATTTAAGAGCACATGATGGGACCCTCTTAGGAATGCAATGAAAAGCCAAATTCTTAGACTCTGGGTCCGTAAGTTCATCTGCTCTGTTCCCTATAAAAAGCTTGTTTCCTTTCCAAGACAAAAGAAATTCACAATAACTTTCCTTTTCTGGGAGTAAATGTCTATGTACCTTGTCTTTGGGAAGGAAGGAGAGAAGGAGAGGGAGAGAGAAGGAGAGAAAGAGAGAGAGAGAGAGAGAATGAGAAAATCAGAGTAGTTTCAAATTAAAACTTTTTACAAAAGTACAAACTTGGGCCAGTTTGAAAATACAAGCCTTCAGTAGAGTGAACATGATATCTTTGTTTTTGTAGAAGCAGGTAAACCATTTAGAAAGTCACATACAACAAGAGCAGGTAGGTTCGATCGCAGTAGCGTTGAGAGCAACACGCTCATCCTGAAATGTTAGAGGGAGCTGCGGCTCATCTCACCAGATCAGGCCACTGACCTTTGGCCTGCCTGGCACGTGGTTTTCCCCATAGGTGAATTATCCTTGTACTAACTTGGCTTATGAAATGTTTACAAGCAGTCTAAAACACTGTGGTGACAGGTACAGACAGATCCAGAGGGCTTCAAAAACATATTTTCCTAATGTATGATTTTTTTTTTTTAATGATAAGATTACCAGGAGGATTTCAACAGGTTTGCCCCTAACCTTTGCAGAGCGACAGGAAGAGCACGAATGAAGGTCCACATACTGTGTTTAAATATTTAAAATGTATAAACCAAGATGACAAACTGTTAAATAAGATAAAGATATATCCTTTCCTTTTGCCTTGACCCATACGCCTTCATGTTTGAGAAGGCTAGGTTTGGATTTAGACTTCTCAAAGACCTCAGAGTTCCATACCAGCAAGTGTAGGAAGAGCGGGCTCCCAAGTCTCCAGCCTCTCGCGCCTTCTTCTCCCTCCCCCAGCTCTATTCCACACCTGGAGGTTCCTCATGCTCTCATCCACGTGAACTCTAACCCACATGGCAATTCCAGTCACACACTCTCCAAACAGCCACCCCTGGGTCAGGTGATGTGTGCACAAGTGGTACAGCCCACTCTTGGGGGACAGACTCAGGGAAGAGGCCCACACGGTTCTAGAAGTGGGCTCAGAGGCCATTTAGGAAAGAAATGCTGGGGTTCCAGGTCCCCAGAGCTTACTCTAGACAGGGTGAACACAGATTCAGGGTAAATATAAAACCTGGGGCTCCTCTGGCCTGGGTCCAAGCATTTACTAGCTTTCAATGTTTTTCACTGGTTTTTATTAAAGTAATACATGTACATAGAGCAAATCAAACAGTATAGAATAGTTTATAATGGGATGTCACTTTCCCTCCCTCTTTGCAACCATATTTCATAGGTAACCTCTTTGAACCACTTCTAGTATGGCCTTCAATAACTCTAGATTATTTTTTCACTTCTATTAATTTGCCAACTTTACATATTGTCTTCCTTATATAACTAATCTTAAACTCTAGAAAAGTTGCAAGTACAACACAAGAACTTTTTCTTTCTAAAGCATTTGAAAGTAAGTTGCCAGTATGATACCCCATCACCCCTGTGCTTTTTCAGTGTGTGTTTCCAACATGCAAGGGCATCTCCTGGAAAACTACATTACAATCATCAATCCTCACACTCCATTCAATTGTTCCAATAATATCCTTTTTAACCAAAGAATCCAATCTCGAATCATGCATTGCATATAGTTACCATGTTTCTGTAGTTTCCTTCAATCTAGAACAGACTTTTTCTTGACTTTTGTGATCTTGATACTTTTGAAGATTAAGAGTCACTTATTTTTTGGAATATCCCTCAACTGGGTTTGTCTAATATTTGCTCACGATTAAATTCAGAGCATATACACAGCTTTGTCAGGTCTGTCACGAAAGTACTGATGCTGTGTTCTCATTGCATCCTTTCAGATGGCACGTGATTTAGATTTGTCCCATTATTAGGGATATTAGTTCTGTTCACTTGATTGAGGTGCTGAAGGAAAGACAGTACTTACTAAATATTCTATGGCGAATCACTTTGAGAGTATTTGAATACCCCATTCCTCAGCCAGTGAAAGCCTTCCTTGACGTCCTTGGGATCCAACATCTACTTCTCAGGCAGCACCTTGCATGAACAACCCCTGACCTCCTTAGACTCCAACACCCCACTCTAGGCACCACTGCCCCCCACCAACTCCCACCATGAAGAGACCTACCTTGTTTACCTAATGGCTTTTGGATTGAAATTGTTCATAAACAGAAAGAAGGAAAGAGAAGGTGAGAGGATGAGGAAGGGAGGGAGAGAAGGGGTAGAAAAAGGTGGGAGGGGAGCGAAAAAAGTAGAAGGGGAAGAGAAAGCAGTTCTGATTTACTTTCATTATGAAGAAGATGGGAATACTCTGAATTAATGTAAATTCAAACATTAAAGAACACTTCTGTTACATCTGAAAACAGTAAGGGTTTACTTCTTACACCAACTTTTAATTATCATTCTTTTTCCTCCTTGGCAAGATAAGCTTGTACTGTGATATTCGTTTAATGTGGAAACATTGAGGAAGATTTCTCTAGATCATATGGCAAATGATTTCCTGAGCTAGGATATAAAAATGTGCAGGATCAATTCTATCACCATCTCAGCTCTCTTACACCTGGCTAGCTCCTGTCTTGTTTAGAAAGTATAGGTAGAGTCAGTGCCTCCACAGTGTGACTTGAGGGCTACCGCGAGATCCCAAATATCTGCCAGAAGACATATTCCCCATTGATCTGCCAGAAAACATATTCCCCATTGATCTTATTCCTCTTTCCTCTTCTGTGTACCCTGAACCACACTTGATTTGTCACGCATTCTCAGAAATTAAAACAAACAAACAAACAAACTGTCTGGGGTACAGCTTTCAGCTTTTTTATTTAAATGCACATTTATTGCCTGAAAGACAGCAGGCTTCAAAGAGTGAGTCCTTTAAACATCTCCTATTTGTAGTTTATGCAACAAGCTCAGCTCAACAACTACCTATTGAATATACCTCTTGGGCCAGATACCACTAGAGCGTTGGCAGTGAGTGAGACGATGTGGGCCCTTGTCCTCATGGAGCACCACAGTAAAAACATGATGAATATCACAAAAACAGAAGCCACAGGGAGCTTGGAGAGGGTGCAGTATGGAGAGCTAACATGGATCAACTTTCTGAAGACATGAAGCAAATAACAATTAGTTAAATGAAACGTTAGTGGGAGAAGGGTGGGGGGCAGCAGCAGAGTGCTCTAGACAGAGGGAAAGGAATGTGCCAAAGTTCAAAAAGTAGGGTATCCTGGGAATGGAGAGCAAGAAGGAAGGGTGGCCTGAGATAGGTAAATTTATAAGCAGGGAAGGGCCAGGTATAAAGGACCTTGGAAGCCATCATAAGGTGCAATTTGCCCTCCGTATCCACATCTGCGGATTCAACCAACTGCGGATCAAAAATATTCTGTAAAATGTTACTGTGTTTCCCCAAAAACAAGACCTAGCCGGACAATCAGCTCTAATGCGTCTTTTGGAGCAAAAATTAATATAAGACCAGGTCTTATATTATATAAGACCTGGTATTATATTATATAAGACCTGGTATTATATTATATAAGACCTGGTGTTTTATATTATATTATATTATACCCAGTATTATATTATATTATATTATATTATATTATATTATATTATATTATATTATATTATATTATATTATAAGACTTCTGTACTTCAGAGTCACCAAACACCAGTGGTCCTGGTTGCCCAGTAAGGAAGAACTTTCAAGGTCTGGCTCACCTTATGTTGGATTTCAGTCTCTCCCTCATCCATTCCCATTTCTTCTGCTTCCGAGGCCACTCTTCTCCTTAGAAGAAGAGGCCCTGCTCTCATCCTCAGGCCCATTGCTTCCTGCCCTCTTACATCCCATTACCAGAAGCACACCTACTGGCTGAGGGTGAAGCTAGGTTTCTTCCTCACTCAGATTCCCTGCTGACATTTGGGTCTGATCTCTCCTCTGCCTTGTACCTTGGAGAAGTCACTGAGCTCCCTGGCACCTCATCTGCTGGATCCTTCCATGGGTGTGAAGCAGATTCCTCACCTCCTGCCTGGAATGCCCTTCCCTCCTTTCTTACTGAGCTACTGTTTGATTATCCTCTGAATCACAGCTCAGATGTCACCTCCTCCAAGAAGCTCCTCCAATCCCACATCTGTCTTGGGTGCCTTTCCTCTGTGCTGGGTGCCCTCTTAGCTCTTAAAATACTATACTAAAATTGACTTGTCACTTGTATGTCTCCCCCTCTGGGCCGTGAGCCCTGAGAACCTGTGTCCCACTTACTGGTGTGTCCCAGTGCCGACTAGTGTTTGTCATGGAGTAGGCGCTCAGTGAACGTTGTGTAGTGAATGCATCAATCAATCAATGATCAAAGCCCTTCTGGTTTGAAAGTCTAACCTATCACCCATCAACTTTCATCTGCTGTATAAAGATGTTCTGTCTCCCTGGTCACGTGTGGGGCAGAACGCCTCTCAACCCCTGACTCTACTGTGTTTCCCCGAAAATAAGACCTAGCCGGACAATCAGCTCTAATGCGTCTTTTGGAGTAAAAATTAATATAAGACCCAGTCTTATCTTACAATAAGACCGGGTATAATATAATACAATATAATACCGGGTCTTATATTAATTTTTTCTCCAAAAGAAGTGACATGAGGGTTTGCATTTTTAAGAGATCACTCTGGATACAGTGTGGTGAATAGACAGCAGGCGCAAGGGTAGGCAGAGGAAAACTTGTCAGGAAGCCATTTCAATAGTTCAAGTGAGAGATATTGGTGACAGTGGCATGGAGAAGAGAGGACATACTGAAGAGATATTTGGGAATTTGAATTGATAGGGGAGAGAGAATTGACAGGTGATACAATGTAGGAAGGAGAAAGGGTCAGAAATGATTCCTTGTCTTTTCCTCGGTGCTGCTTATAGCAACTATAACTCATTAATTATTTGTGCCACCATTTATTGTCTGCTTTCCGCAGTGTTTTATATACAACGCAAGGGCTGGGGCCAATCTTATTTAACATCTTCACCCTTGTATACATGCTCTAGCATAATGTGTGACCCATAACGGTGTTTAAAAACAATTTGTTGGTTAAATGATATTTTTGGTTGCAAGCAAATGGGTTTATGGTGGTATTCACGGAGTTGGGAACATGGAGGAGGAAGGAGAAGTTTCCAGGATGAGTTTTGACAATGCTGAGTGACAGGTACCTGCGAAACATCCATGGAAAAATGTCCTGGAAGCATTTGAAAATACAAGTCTACACCTCAAGAGAGAGAGGTAGACTAGACAGATGTGGGAGTCACGTGCATCGGGAAGGCCATCAAAACCACGCAGTCTAGGAGACAGCCTAATTAGAAGGTACCGAATAAGAAGAGGTAACATGTAAGGGTTGTGCAGAGGTGTAGCAGCTGACAAAGGAAACTAAGGAGTGGCCAGAGAGTTCTGGGTAGGAGGGCATCCAGGAGAAAAAGGAGTGAGGTTTTAGGAAAGAATGTTTAAGAAAGAAGGAGTCAACAGTGCCCCATGCTTCAGAGATCTCCAACAATGGGGGTCAGTGATAACCAGCGTCAACACAGTGGTGGACAAGAGCTAAAGTGAATTACTGTGAAAGTAGAAAGAGAAAATGGATTTAGCAAACGTAAGCAGCTCGTTCATTAATTTCTCAAGTTAGGTAATTGTCATCCATAAAAACACTTTATGCTCCAGAGAGGATAAAACAAAGAACTTGAGTTTAAAAAAATGAGAAAGCATAGACTGAGAGTCAAGCCCTTGATGAGGCGATCACGTGGAGGTTCAGGGCTAGCCAGGTGGTCCCCAGGGCGAGTGCCTGCAAGTGGGAGGGGAGGAGGAGGCTAGATAACTCGGATTATTTCATCATTTTACCTTAGGTCAGCTCTAATCCCCAGTTTCAAAGAAAGTCAAAGGATTTACTGTCAGGACTTAGTTAACCAGTGGAACTCCACCTCTCATACATTTTGTTAAAGACCTCACTCAGATAGCAAGAAGATAAAGCTCTGTTGAGAAATTTTACGGATATTGTTCTGTGCTTCTCAACCTCTCCTCTGCAAAGAAGCTATCCAGTGGAGAGAGCAAAGAATATTTAAAAACAACAACAACAAAACCTCTCATAGCTGAGAAAGTGGGCTTAATAGTTAGCTAAACCTTTTTTTTTTTTTTTTTTTCTGTTCAGAGAATTGATTTGTGCTATATTATCATTCTTCCCCTTTCTCTAGTTACAGGGAGGTTGGGAGAACTGATACAACCATTTGTGTGAAATGCTTAAAACTTTAAAATCAACGATAAAAATCCAAGGTGACACTTCCTTTCCTCAGGGTTAATAAACATTAACTTAAAATGCCATTTACTACTGGAGGTGTATACATTCAGCCCATTCGCTAACTAGAAACATGGGAAGATAAACTACTGATTCTGTTCCTGATCTTGAAATTTCTAGACTCGTAAGACCAGGCAACATTGGCATGAAAAATGCCATCCCAAGCCTTAAGTACAAAAAAGCAGACCCTCACAATAGCCCTGACCTCTGAGGTCGCAAACTGACCTCTCAGGGACCTTGGACTCTAATAGCACTTCAGTGAGAAGGCTGCACCCTCCATGTACTTTGGGCAGCTAGCCCGTACTCAGTGCCTTTGCTTCCTGGAGGTCATATCTGCCTCATTTAAAGGGATGGGGAAGCATCTTCTCTTCTCTACATTCACTATGTCCCGTCATTTTCACAAACTTATGATCCCTCCCACCACATGACTTCTGGTTCAGAAGAGGTTAAAGGTGATTGGAGTAGAAATCTGAATGCAGAGAATGCAGAAAGTTAAACTTCTACCCAGAAAGCAATATTAAGATGGCACATATAAGACTTGTATTACTAGGCACGTTAGTTCAGAAAGTAGGCAAAATTAGGAATAAAGAAGCTATAGGAAAGCTGTCCTTTCAATGTACTTTGGCAGCAAATATTTGTGTGTGTATGTGTTCCTCACAAAGCTCTGTTCCCAGTGGATATTCACGATAATGAGGATTAGGGGTTTAGAGGTAAACTCAAAAATACCCAAGACTGGAGCTCTAAAAAGACAAGTCTTCATTTCCTTTCATCTTTACCCATCTCTTCTACTCCAATTAAGTTTTAATTTCATTCATTCAACAAAGACTTTTAAAGTTCCTTTTATTTTCCACCATTGTGCCAAGTAATGCAGTTATAAATGTGTACGTATTATATTAGGCATGATCCTTGATTTCAAGGAACTTATGGTTTAGTGATGATTCAAGAAAAAAAGAAATCCAAAGAATTCTGGCATCCGAAAGTATTTCCTGGAATAGAATGGTAATTGGGTCTAGTTTTGTAGATTTTGTCATATTAAAACCAACTCTAAATACACCTGTGTATGCATACAACCTTAGATGTTTACACCGTTAAATTTTAAGCTAGTCCTTAAGAAGAGGGCTTTTGCAATTCATTTATTCTTGGGTTTGTTTCTGAGGTATTTCTTAAAACTGAAGCACTTTTCAGATGATTTAAGCAAACTCACTAATTTTGAGAGTCAAAAGCCATATCTGACAATAAGTACAGTGTCCAGTGTCCAAGAATTTTCTGTTTTTTCTAGTTTTGGTGGTTTTGTTTGCTTTGTTTAAAGAGATGTGCTTAAATATTATGTAGAATTCATATTTAACAAACAGCTTTGCAACGCTGAGTTGTGACATTCTATTTTGTTGATTCATTTGACCAGCTGAAGAGTGTTTTTACAGTTTACTATTTGGGTTCCTCACTTGGTATTTGAAACTGAGGTAGACAAAAAGAGACAAAAGTTCATGACGTTTTACCACAACTATTCGATACTTATCCTTTTCCTTTCATTTTCTAACTATGTATCAAAGTTTTGATCATAATGATTCTAACCTGTAATCTGTATACTTAATGAATGCTGAGTAGATTAACATAGAGCTATATGTAGCCCATGAACTCGAAATCAGGTTATCTTGTGTATGCTAAATATTCCGATTTCATCTCATTTTTTCATTCAACAAACATTTAGTGAGGGCCTTCTAAGAGGCAGACACAGTTCTGTATGTTGAGAAGACATCAGAAAGACTTTTATTAAAATCAGAATTTTATTACATAAAATACCCTGACCCTAGGGAGCTTACATTTTAGTGGAGCTTACATTCATTTAATAAAAAATCCCAAATCACCAATTTTGAGAATGGACTCCACTTTTATGGAGGAAGGAAGACAAATGACAAGAATCCCAAGTCATCTGAAAGTTGCAGCATAGCAGAGTCCACAGGCCACTGGATTTGTAATCAGGAGATATTGATTGTAGTGGAGCTGTACTAACCCTCCTTATTATTTTCTGGGTCTTAGTTTTCTGATCTGTTAAATAATGGCATTGAATTTCATAATACTGAAAGTCTCTTCTGGATTGAATAGTCTGTTCCTCTATGATATGTAATAGGCATTTACTTACCTATTTAATTAATTAAGGTAAATTTACATAGAGTGAAATGCACAGATCAGAGATTTATATTTTTTAAAGTATAGAAATGTTCAGGAATCATCTTAAACTCCTATACCGTCTGTAGCTACAGTACAGTACAGAATTATATGTTATGTTCAGAGTAATGGTCCTGAGGCATTGTAGGATGCTGAATCAGTAAGAGAAGATTTAATTATGTTCATTAGACTACTTATTAAAGCAAGAAAACACACTGAGGCAATTTAGAGATTTCAAACAAAAAGTGTCTTCTCATTATAACCCATAGTTAATCAGAAACCCAATTAACCAGTATGCTGTATTCCAAGATTTTACTGTTTTTAGGTTTATTTATTCTTCTTTACAACTGTGACCAAATCACTGACCCAGACCCCAGCCATGTTACATTTATATCACTAAAATCAATGGATTATTTTTCCCTCAAACAATATGAAACGCTTCCATCAAAACAATCACTTCAGGGACAGAAGAGCAATTATTTAAATAAGAAATAGACATCAGCAAAGTAATAAAATTTTGAGTTTTATTTTTTAAAAATAAAGGGGCCAAAGCCCAGGATAAGATCAGCATTTAAAGAGAAGAGTTTTAAAGATGCAGATGCCCAAGACAGAGCAGACACTTGAGGAGATGAGCTCGGCAGACTGAAGACTTTTAAAGTGGTAGGCGCCCAGGAGAGCAGGACATTTTAAGGAGACTAGAGCCAAGCTTAGAAGACATTTAAAAGTCATGGGCTGACGTTCAAGATCACATTTATTAAAGAGGCAGGGATAAAGGAGTTACTTGTCAATGGCCTGGCTTGGAAGACCCTGAAAAACTCTTTCAATCCCCCATTAATAAAAAATCTAAAAATAAAGTAAAAAATAGATATGAGTGAAGTGATAAAATTCTGAGTTTTGCTTTAAAACATTCTAGATATATTCTATCGAGTATATGTGCAATTAAAAAGCAAATAAAAAATAAAACATCCATTTCCAAGTATGCTATTATTTGAATAAATCTCAGTCCTTTCTAAATTCTAAATATTCATAAGCATTAAAACATACTAAATAAGGGTCTCTGGAAAATGAACATTACTAATGAGATTGAGTGTCAGAAATGCAAGGCTATGCTCTTTTATTTACTGTATCTAAGAAGCTAAAGCAGAATTCTTTGCAATCTTAGTGGACACCTAACCTGGCTCAACTTTACAGAACAATAAAGCAAGATATAAAAATGGTTTTGGTACTCACCTTTTAATTGTAGCATTCAGGGAGGATTTTAAGCTTGGCCTATTGTATTAAATTTATAGACTCATCTGTCAACCCGAACTCATTCCAAAATTACAAATTTCTTTCACAGGATACCCCTGTGAAGCATTCATTTTTGTCTTCAATCAGTGAGGAAATTTTTAGTTCTTCCTATTTAGACCATGAATATCTCCTCAGGGGTTATTATTATCCTTAATAGCATTTCCATTTTTTGCAAAAAAGCTAGACTCTAATTTCCTCCCTTCACGTAGACTTTGATTAGACCTACTCTTCCATTTTCTTTTTATCAACTACTTCCTTTCACTGGTCAGTTAAGTCAGTCTGTTAGAAACATTATTTTTTTATCCCTCTCTCTCTCGGTTTTCCTTTCCTGCTCACTCTTTGAAAACACCTCTCCTCATTATTCAACCTGTCAATCTAATTATTTGTATTGAGCACATAGTGGACTTCCAACAAGGTGGGAAGTGAGTGTGCAAAGGACGTAAGAGATCTAGGCGTGGAGCCTGCAGTCAAAGGGCTTATAGCCTAGTGAGGGAGACAGCAAACATATCAGAGCAATCAAAACCATGAGGAAACCATTACACGAAACCATGTGATCCTGGCTACCGGTGTAACTCTAGTTCAGAAAACCAAGTAGCTAGAAGACGCCAAGCAGAGAAACGAAGCCATGCCACCATCTTCCAGGAAATTTTATGCAAATCTGCAAAGGTGTGCGTCCTTCTTGGTGCTCCCTCCCAACTTTGGGGCCTACATGCAGTTATTGGAAAACAGGAAGAGAACAGGAAGAAATCAGGTGGACTGGTGGATTTATATAAACTTTAATACATCCTCTTTCTAACTGTATTCATATAGGTAGATCACTAAGCATGATTAGGCCATTGAAAAAGTATCTAGGTACAAATATCAGAAAAGTGAAAAATGAGCGTGTGTGTGTGTGTGTGTGTGTGTGTGTGAGAGAGAGAGAGAGAGAGACAGAGAGAGAGACAGAGAGAGAGAGACAGAGAGAGAGAGACAGAGACAGTGAGAGACTTGGCCAGGTGGGACACAATCAAAAGATGCATAATCAAAACAATACTATAGTGACCCAAACTGCTCCACCAACATAAATCCAACGTACCATTGGGTAGAAATATCACAAGAGGTCTGGTCTATTAATTAATGCCTGACTCATGTGTACCGTATAAAAAAATAACTCTTTTCAAGACGTGTGACAGCTGGTACTACCCCAAATAGACATGTCTTTATGAAGTCACACACTGACTTGCAGACCACCTGTATAATCTTACCCTGACCAAGACTGTCTCAGAGACTGGCTTTTAACCTCAGCAAAAGGCTTGTGCCTGCCAATGCACTTGGTCTCTTCCCCAGTTTATTCTAGTTTCAAAACGTGGACGTTTTATATTTCTAAACGTGGAGGTTTTTGATTTCTGATCTGGCAGGAATATTCCATCTTATGCTTTCTCCCAAGGGATGTTTACTAAGATCATCCACATAGGTAAGGAAAACTTCCTCACCTAAAAATCTAAGGAAGTGCTGCACTCTGCAGGACAAAGTGGCAACTGCAGCCCCCGTGATCTATTAGGACAGTCCTATGGTGTTTGTCCACGATGCGGCGCTGCTGTTTTAAGTGTTATTTACAGCAAGTTTAGTGTGGGAAAGATGGTGGCAGCCAGGAGACAGAACAGGGAAGGGGCACAAAAGAATCGGGAGGTGTAAACTACAGCATAGGGAATATAGTCACTAACATTGTAATAACTATAATATGGTGTTATATGGGTGCTAGACTTACCAGGGTGATCATTTCATAAAGTATATAAATGTCTAACCACTATGTGGCATACCTAAAACTAATATAATATTGTATGTCAACTGTAATTGAAAAATTAATAATAATAATAATAATAATAATAATAATAAAGAAGTAGGAGGAGAGAGAGGCTAAGGAAGAAAGAAGGTTCTTTCTGCCTGATAGGGCTTTCTTAGCACCCCAAGTCAGGCCCATTGCAATTAAGAAAGTTATCCCTTAGCCCAAGTAGTTCATCTTGGGATCATTTAATCCAATAGTTCCCAAACCTGGCTGATCAACAGAATCACCAGGGGAACTATTTTAAAGATAGATTCCCAGCTTCTACTCCAAGAAACTCTGATTCATAAATTTGGGGAGGGGCCCAGCCATCTGTCTTTTTAAAAAGCTCTCCCAAAGGTCAATGGTGCCTCATTTATACAAGATTTGGAAAGGAAAAACGTGTTTTAAGGAGACTCAGTCCTTGCAGGATTCTGTGAGCTCAGTTTCCCTTTCTCAATTCAATAGCAACAAATGCAGTGAGAATCTATTCTGTGTCAGTGAGTTCTCCAAGAAATAAAAGCACAATTTATTGAGTAAGCCCATCTATACCTTAACGAACTTACTAATCATACTTCTATTCAGTGTTTTCTCCTGTCCGTTTGGGCAAAGAATTTATGACCCAACAGATTCATAGTTCTCTAGTACCAGACTGGGTATAAGATAAAAAAGGACTGATGCTTACCAAATGGAACTGGAAAGTACATGCCCTACATCTCTTCTTTTATTTTCTAAAATTAAGTTATAATGCATTTTGAAACAATCTTCTAGACAAACAAAACTTTTCTTTGAGCCCAGAAAGGTCGAATGACTTACTCAATGTTAGTCCAGTCGTGGCAGAGCTGAGTCCAGAGCTTCACTTTATGAACGCTCTGGTCACCATGCCATGTCAGAGTTTCATCAGTGGAATTCAATTGTCTCCTTCTTCTTTGGTCCAAGACAAAAATCTCATACCCCGTTGCAGGAAAGGAAAAATCGCATTGATTAATCCCAGCTCAGAGGGAGACTCTAGCCTGGACTATCACCCAAACAGAATTTTCTTAGAGCAAAGCAGCCTAGAGTTCGTGGAGGAGGTCTTTGCCCAGTGGTCCTGAGTGCCCAAATCTCTCAAACTGCAGACAAATACTATCAATTATTTTGTGGTGGACCTTAACACTATTTAAATGCTTATTTTCAAAACAACCAGAAGCAGTTTGTATCCTTCCTGAGAGAACTAGCCACTTGGCAATGGTGACCAATAGCAAGAACTATCAGACTATATTAGTTCCTAGCGATATTCCCAACGTATCATTAAGTAGAAAAAACAAATTGTAATAGAAATGTAGATAGTAAAGTGGTAGGAAAAATGTTTTTCCCTATTTTATATATATATATATATATATATATATATATATATATTTATATAAAATATATATATATATGGTATATATGATATATATTTTTTCTACCATATATATATATATATATATATATATATATATATATATATATATATGGTAGAAAAATGTTTATTTTAAAAGTGTTTGGAAAGACATATACCTAACTTTTAACAGTAAATACCTCATGGAAACGGGACTGAGGAAAGGAAAGCATTGTCTTTTTATTTTATATAGCTCTGAATTTTTAAAAAACAACTTGAATGTGTCATTTTTGTACATTTTTTAAAAAAATCAAATACAAAACAAAAAAATGAGGACAGCATAGTTACTTAATCTCTCCAGATTCCCACATAAAAACGAAGAGAACAACAGAGAGTAAAACCGAAATCCATGGACTACATTTTGCAAAACAAATTGATAAGGCATCTCCATGAACCCCATATACAAGCAGGTGAGAGCAAATCACCAACAGCCATAACATCTGCATAATTTCAGCATCTGTGTGGGGAAAAGCAGAGGAAGTAACAAGACATCTAACAGACCCCAAAACTGGAAAACCCCCAAATAGCCAATAGGAAAGTGAGGTGAGTCAGTCTGAGAACACTGAGAACAAGAGATTAAACTGGAGGAGTCGGGCCTAATCCTATTAGTGGATGAATGCATGGGGGCCCATGCTAAAATCTGAAGTGGCTAGAGCAGTCTAGCCCCTATAAACTCTTGAAACTGACCAGCCGAAGGCTCCATTCCAGGACACGGCCACACACTGAGAAACTTCTGGGTGTAGAGTCAAAATTGAGCAGGATTAGGATAATAGAGCCAAGGAAAGAGAAGGTCTGGATCAAGTTGGGGGGAGGATTTGCAGAAAGCAAGCCACCATATTTTTAAACACTATACTCATATCTCCTAAAAGTTCAAGAAAATAAACAGCACATTAAAAATTAACAGAGAAAAGTATCAAGGTTAAATCCAATAAAAGTTATTTTAAGGAAAAGAAATATAAAAGGCAGAATAACGCTTCTACAGACAGCGAAAGCACACCAGAAATAGATTTAAACTGTTATATTCTGCTTCAAAACAAACAGAAAAACATTTAAAAATGACACAAGATGTAAAAGAATATTAGAAATCTGATGTTAAAAAACTCAGAAACAAAGTGACAGAACTCATGAAAGAATTAAAAACTTAAAAATTCAGAAATAAAGACTAATGACCAGGAACACTAGAGTGAATAAACACAACAGATAACACATAAGAGAAATAGAAGGTGAAACAGAGAGAGATTTAAAAGCCAAAAAGAAGTGAAACAGATTTAGAAAGAAAGTGACAAATATTGAAGATAAAATAAGAACCTCAATATACAGAGGAGAGATTTATACTCTCTTTGTTGCGAGAGATCCCAACTATATCGGGAATACAGATGTTTAAAACTTTTCATTAGAACCCAAATCCCACTTTCCTAGGAAAGGTATTCTCTAGCTGGTTACAAAAAGAACACTCAGGATGAGAAGACTAATATGGGTCAGGAACCCCGTATATCTTAGACTCATCGAGATTTAGGGATCCTGTAGCTAATACAATTTGGGGAGCCCTCATTAAGAAAAGAATACAAAAATGTCTTATTTTTGTAAATTTTACAAAAACATATGGCAATTCAAGGGGCCTAACTTAGCGTTATGGGAAATCCACCTCTCTCCATATCTATTTCTAATACCAGTATAGCTTGTCTTCTAGCTTTTACATGAGTTTTTATAAATACTTTATTTTTTAGAGCAGTTTTAGAGCAAAATTACAAAGAAGGTACAGAGATTTCCCACAAACCCATTGTCCTAACACAGGTCTAGCCTCTCCTATTATCAACATCCACACCAGAGTGGTATATTTGTCACAACTGAAGGACCTACACTGACACATCATCATCACACAAAGTCCATAGCTTACACTAGGGTTCACTCTGGGGGGGTTTGCATTCTCTGGGTTTGGACAAACGTATTGTGACATGTATCCATCATTATGGTATCATGCAAAGTAGTTTCATTGCCCTAAAAATCCTCTGTGCTCTGGCTATTCATCTCTCCCCAAAACCTCTGCCAACCACTGATCTTAGTCTCCGTAGTTTTGCCTTTTCCAGAATGTCATAGAGTTGGAATCACACATTATGCAATCTTTTCAGATTGGCTTCTTTCACTTAGTAATATACATTTACGTTTCCTCCGTGGCTTGATAGCTCATTTCTTTTTAACACTGAATAATATTCCATTGCCTAGATGTACTACAGTTTACTTACCTATTCTCTTATTGAAGGACATCTTGGTTGCTTCCAAGTTTTGGCAATTATGAACAAAGCTGCTATAAATATTCATGTGCACATGTTTGTACAGACATAAGTTTTCATTTCCTTTGGGTAAATACCAAGGAGCATGATTGCTTGATTGTATGGTGAGACTATGTTTAGTTTTGTAAGAAAGTGCCAAATTATCTTCCAAAGTGGCCATACCAATTTGTATCCCCACTAGCAGCAAGCAGCATGTGGTGTTGTCAGTGTCCCAGATATAGCCACTAGAAATGTAAAGCGATAAAATCACTTTGGAAATGTTTGGTAGTTTCTTAAAATGGTAAGCATACACCTACCATATGAACCAGACATTTCCTTTCTAAGTATTTACCCAAAATAAATGAAAGTATATGTCCATACAAAGAGTTATGCCAAACATTTATAGCAGCTTTCTTTGTAATAGCTGAAAACTGGGAACAATCCATATGGCCATTAACAGGTGAATGCTTAAACAAAATCGGGTCTATTCATACAATGGAATACTACTCAGCAATAAAAAGAAATCGACTGTTGATAAATGAACAACATGTGAGAATCTCAAAAACATACTGTATGAAATAACCCAGAGAAAAAGAGTACATGGTGTACAATTCCATTGATATAAAAGTCTAGAAAATGTAAACTAATCTATAGTGACAGAAAGTAGATCAGTGATTGTTTGGAAAACGGTATGGGAAGCTGGGGAGGGATAGAAGTTGAGAACACAGTATTGTATAATCACAATTTGCTAAGAGAGTAGAGCTTAAATGTTCTTACCAAAAGAAAAAAAAAAGATAAATATGTGAAGTGATGGATGTGTTAATTAACTAGATGGGAGAAAGCCATTCACAAGTATACACAGATCAAATCATCAGAATTTACATTTTAAATATCTTAGAATTATATTCGCCAATTATAATTTTAAAAAGGTAAAAAAAAAAAAAAAGGAGAGAGAGACTAGAGAAGGACTAGTGAGGAAGGGATAACCATGACTGTTGAGAAACACAGCAATAAAACACTTTCACAGTGATCCATCCAGGCTGGTACTCAGGAAACCTAGGTGGCTAAACAGTAAAGACAGTGGTCAGGCAAGAAGCTGTTGACAGCCAGAGGTGAGGTGTAATTTCATCACTCCTCCCCTAGCACATAGCAGAGAGGTATGAGCAGTTGGGTGGGGACAACTTTGTGTATTACTTGGTGCTCCTTTTTAAAAAGTATAAAACATATTTCTTTAGGAGTCCAGAGTAAAATAAAATCCAGAGAGTCTCCTGGAGGGCTGTGTTGTGGATAGGCTCACGGGGTCACTAGACATCACGTTTCACTCTTGTAGGACTTAAGCTGAATGGTTGCCATCTGTCTCCTTGACTTGTCCCACAATTCACTAAATTAAGGTATCCTCTCTCTCCATCCTGTCTCTTAGCAGATTGTTGCTGACACAGAATTGATGCCTTCATTACTCTTTCTTTTATTTCCTCTTTTTTGTAATTGTGTAAAAAAAAATAACAAAATTTACCATTTTTAAATGTACGCTTTAGATGTGTTCAGTATAATTCACCTTGTTGTGAAACAGATGTATCCCGTTTCCGCTTGCCCCAAACCATCTCCTTCTCTGTACTCTACTTTCTGTTAATAGCATCCTCTTCATCCAGATTCAAAATCTCAGAAACAACCTTTGACTACTTCTGTTCCACTTACTAATTCCAATCAGTTCCACTTGTAAGTTCTGTTGGTTGAGTCAGCCTCCAAAATGTTTCTCATCTCATCAGTCCCTTCCTTTCCAATCCTTTTATCTCTACCCTAGTCTAAATGCTTCTTAGAAGTGTTACTTCTTGCCTGGATAACTGCAACAGTTTTGTAGGTGATTCTCTTATCTCCAGAATCTCTCCTCTTTGATCCATTCTTCACCAAATTAACATTTTTATAAAAGTTTTTAATCATGTTATTCCTCTGTTCAGAAAAACCTTCAATGATTCCACCTACAAAATAAAGTATGGCTCCCTTAGCCTTGCATACCATTCTGCATGATCCACTCTAACTTATCTTTCTAGCCTTATCTCTAATAAGCATGGTGTGACTTCAGAGGATAAACAAGAAGAGCCATTGTCCATGTGCAAAGCATCTCCATCAGACCATCCCATAACACCAGTATGACACTGATTTCATTAGTGCTTTCAAAGAATGCCTTTCCTATCCCCAAACAATGTAAGCGTACAAGTCATTGTGAAGTCATTGTGAAGTCCCGGGCACTAAAAGTGAAATGTTCATGCTTGTTGCATGTCTACATTATTTTTTTTTTTTTGGGGGGGGGTGGATAATAGAAATACATTTCCTTTGAGAGATCATAGAACCATATCCACTTCTCTTTATGTCCACTGCTACCGTGTTTCCCTGAAAATAAGACCTAACCAGAAAATAAGCCCTAGCATGATTTTTCAAGATGACATCCCCTGAACATAAGCCCTAGTGCGTCTTTTGGAGCAAAAATTAATATAAGACCCAGTCTTATTTTTGGGGAAACATGGTACCACTCTTGGCTAAACTACCATCATCTCTCACCTGGGTTACAGTAACCTCCTAAATGGTTCTCCCTGCTTCTGTTTTATTACCCCTCTAATTCATTTTTCACATAGCAACCAGAATATATTTTTCTAAAATATAAACCATATACTTCCTTGCTTAAAACCTCCTATATCTTCCCGTGGCTCTTAGAATAAAATCCAAACATCTTGAAGACTCTTTCTAACCGAGGTTATTCTAATTCTTTGACCTTATCTCCAACTATTCTCCCCTCTTTGCTTATGATGCTTCAGCCAGACAGGTCTTCTTTTTGCTCCATAAACCTGCCTAACTTGTTCCTACCTCTGGACCTTTGCATATACTGTTCCATTCATGTGGAATGCTTTTCTCTAGATCTATACCAGATGGTTCCTTCCTGTCTTTCAGGTCTCACCTCATATATCACCTTCCTCAGAAAGGCCTTACATGACCACACAATCTAAAGTTGGCCTCTCATCATTTCCTGTTGTCTTGTTTCTTAGCACATAGTATCTGAATTTTTTTTAATTTGTGCATTATTTATCTCCCAAGTTACCACCATCTCTGCCTTGTAAACTCTATGACAACAAAAGTTAGTTTCTGTCTTCTTCACAGCTGTCTCCCTTGTGCATAAAATGGTACCTAGCACATCACAGGCACTTATTAAATATGTGTTGAATGAATAAATGAACTACTTTCAAGCAGTCTGGAAAGACAGCAGCCTGTTCTCTTCTTAAATATCTCCAGAGAAGATTCCACCATTTCCCCCCCACCATTTTTAATAAAAACCAATTGCAGCATCCAATAACTTTCAGTTGTCAGAAAGGTCCTCCCAATGAGACAGGTTAGTTAGCATGTCCCTAGGTAGACAGGGAGGTCCCTGGTGGAATAAACAAAGACAGCCATATCCTAAAACTCCAGGTTTTAGGCTATCACTCCTTCATTCCAGGACATAATGTAACAAGGCCTTGAGGTTAATCATAAAATTCCTTTTGGCCTGACAAACGGAGCAGATCTGATAGATAAGAGTGGGTTATTTTGCTCATTCCTTCAGGGTGGGCAATTGGACCAACCCTGGTAGACGAATTTCATTAGAAGGCGCCAACAACTCCCCTTTCCCAAATAGGCAACGGAAGGTATAAAAGTAAGAGCTTTTGTCTCAGTCACTGGACACCCTCGTTCCAGACCCCCTCCCGCTCAGGAGCTCTGACGCTTTGCTTTCAATAAACTCTCCTCTTTTTAAAACTCTTTGCCTCTCCTGGGTCCGTGTTTCCATTCTTCGGTCTCACGAGACAAGATCCCGGGACTCACTCACTCCAAAGTCCCCTACATCATTTGGGGACTCACAGAGACATATTCCTCCTTCACCAATATCTAACCTAAATCCTTCCTAAAGCAGCTGCTGTCTCTTTTCACTTGGTCCTCAAGGAAATCATTAAATTGCCTTTTCTATAGTCAGTAATAAATTTGTTATTAGGCCATCTTAACACCAGCGCTACTTCTCATACTTTTTAACATTGTTCTTTTCTGATCCTTGTCAAAGTTCTCTGTCTCAAGCTTCACGTGTGAGCCCAATAGTGACACAAATGACTGCTTGAAATAATGCCTACATAAGAAAACCTCAACTTACAAGTACCTACCTTAAAAAGGGCAGTGCTTATATCATCCTACCGCTTTCTTAATCTCTTTTCCATAGGTTATACACATTTTTTCATAAGAGCTTTTTGTGAAAATGCTTGGATCTTCTCAAGAATCTGTAAGTTCAAATGAGAAGTTGTGAAATAGCTAAAGGACGCAGATCCTAAAAAAGCTTCTCAATATGAATGGTCCGCCTGCGTTTTGGCCACTAAATACAACGCAGGTTACAGGGATAAGGTCTGAAATTCCAACACCCCAGAGAATGTTGAATGGATAACTTCAGTGAGAAGTTATTAAGACTAAAAGTGGGTTCACAAAGGAAGTAAACCCCTTCAAAACTGAGACAGAGGGTGGGAAATAAAAACTGAGGATCCTATAAAGTAGCCAAGGCTATCTATGAGTAGAATTTGGTTTTGCTAGACAGTATAGCACTGTGGTAAAAATAACAAGCTCTGGAGTCAGGCACACCAAGGTTCAAATGCTAGCTTGCCACTTAGCTACTGTATAAACCTGGGCAACTCACCTTGCCATTCTAAGCCTCAGCTTCTTCACCAAGAAATGAGGGCAGTAATAATACCACATCCCTCACAGAATTGTGAGAATTAAATGACTTAATTCATGTAAACCCCTTTCTAGGATCATAGCAATTGCTCAATATATTTCAGTTACTTCTATGAGTTCTATCTTCTCTAAATTCATTTATTTCTGTGGTTTCAAATTTTACCTTTTAACTCCTTAAAGGTTTTGAAATTAAAGTTTGTTTGTTTGTTTGCTATTGAAGGACCTTTTCATGGCTGAACTAAAGGAAGAAAGGACTTTTTCATACCTAAGTCAGGATAGCTAGGGGGATCAGAGTATATTGAGACACTACATGTGATGATGGCAGCAGCTTATGTAGCTCTCCGGGACAATGTGTGGAAAAAAAGGCACGTCAAAAATCCTCATATAACTTTTTTTTTCTCATATAACTTTTGACTCCCCAAAAACTTAACTACTATTAATATAAGATGAAAATAGACTTCAAGGCTAAAAACTTTAAATCAGACAGAAAGGAACATTTCACATAATAAAAGTTCAAATCATTAAGCAGGTATTATTATCATAAAATTTTATGCACCTAACCCACAGCTTCAGAATTCAGGTTTATCAAATGCTTTCAGGGAAAAATCTGGCTTTATGCTCAACTTATCTTTTTGGGTTACTGCTTTCTCTTATTTAATTATTGGTTTCGTCTCAGAATATTCCTTATTATCTTGTCAGCTCATCAAATTCATTCAAACAGATTTTTAAAAAATATTCTATCCAGCATATTTAGATGTTTTCAATGCAAGATTTGCTCGAGGTATTAGTTGGCTATACTAATAGAAGTGGAAGTTCTGGATCAAGCTTCTCAATTGTATAAATTCAAATTTTTTATTCTTCTGTATGTGTATTTATCATTCCTTCATTTTTAAGATACATTTTATATTTTAGAACAGTCTTAGATTTACAGAAAAGATGCAAAAATAGTTTAGAGTTCCCATACACCCCACACTCAGTTTTCTCTATTATCATCATCTTACATTAGTATAATTTATATTACATTTGTTACAATTAAAAATCAATACTGACATATTATTATTAGCTAAAGTTCACACATTATTAATATTTCCTTAGTTTTTACCTAATATCTCTTTCCTGTTCCCTTTGAAAAGTTGAATATGGATAATAAAAGTTGAAGGGTAAACACTAAAAGAAGAGAGTATATAACTTCCAAGTTATTAGGGGGAAATAAAAATTTTTTTAAAAAATTCAACCACTTTAAAAGAAGGCATGAAAAGATACATGAGAGGGTGGTGAGGCAAATAGAAATGAAATCACACACAAAAAAAGGCAGGAGGAAATTCAAACATGTCAGTAATTACAATAAACATAAATGAATTAAATGGTCCCATTCAAAACAAACATAGATTGATTTAAAATAAATCTATCTCAATGGAGTTTATAAGAAAGACAGGACACAGAACATTTTTAAGTAAAGGAACGGAAAAAGATATACCAGGCAAACACTAACAATAACAACAATTTGGTTAGCTATATTAATAACAGACAAAATAAATTTTAAGGGAAAAAGCATTACTTGAGAGAAAGAAGACCAATTCATCAGGAAGGTTTAACAATTCTGAACAACGTATTTCACAATTTTATCTAGTGGACGTATCTAGAAGATACCCAACATTACAACGTATATATTCTTTTAGAATGAAAAAACCACTTAGAATTGAGTGACATAAATATATTGCATATATAATACAGCTAAAGCAGTACCAGAAAGGAAATTTATAACTTAAATGCTTTGTAAAAGAAGATGACCAGGATAGGGTGGCTTGAGTGTGCCCCCAACGTGGTAATGGGCTTCCCCCAGAGCAAGCGAGCCAAGAATGAGAACAAAATGGCATACGACTTAAGAAGTTAGGAAAGGGAAAACATAATACATCCAAAGAAAGTAAATAATAGGAAGGAGATAATAAAAATAAAATTAAAAAATGATACTTTATATAGCATTTTCTATGTGCTGAGCTCTGTTCTAATTTGTCGTGCTTATTAACTTAAGAAAATCATACAACACAGAAGATGAACAAAACCAAAATTTGATTTTTAGAAAAAAACTAGTAAAATTTGAAAACCTCTGGCAAGATTGATCAAGAAAAGAGAGGGGGGGATCCAAATAGTAATAAGTATAAAAATGAGAACACTATAAATATGACAGAGATTAAGTAGATGCTAATGGTATATTATGAAAAACTATATATCAACAACTTTGAAAACTTGCATGAAATGAACCAGTGTCCAGAAAAAATTATAACTTACTGAAAAATTATAAGACTGGCTCAAGGATAAATAAAAACCCTGAATAATTCTATAACCATTAAGTCATTGAAACAATAGTTTAAAATCTTTCCAAAAGAAATCAGGACCAGATGGTTTACCAGTGAGTTCTAACATATATTCAAGGGCCAATTTCACCTTACATAAACCAATCCAGGCTATAGAAAAAGATAAATCACTCCTTAACTTCTATTGTGAAGCTAGCAAAATCCTGATACCAAAACTTGACAAGGACTTCATAAGAAAGGAAAATTATAGCATACTCAATACATAGATGTAAAAATCCTAATACAGTAGAGTGTTAGAAAACTAAATCTAATAATGTACAAAAGTGACAATACAATATGACCAGGTTGGGTGTATCCTAGGAATGCAAGCTTGGTTTAACATTAAAAACTCAGCCAATATAATTCATATTTGCATTATAAAAGAAAAATGTTCATTCACTAGATAGATAAAATGCATAGGATAAAATTCAATATCAATTCATAATTTTAAAAAAATCCCGTATAAAACTAGGAATAGTTGGAAAATTCCTTAATCTAATAAAGCCTCTACAAAAACTCCCTATATTAATTATCCATTATTGCATAATAAATCACCCAAAAGCTTAACAGTTTAACACAACAATCAATATTTATGTTCTTATTTACAATAGCCAAGACATGGAAACAACCCAAGTATCCTTCAATGGCTGACTGAATAAAGAAGATACAGTACATATATACAACGGAACACTACTCAGCCATAAAAAGATGAAATATTGCCATTTGTGACAACATGGATGGATCTTCAGAGTATTATGCTAAGTGAAATAAGTCAGATGGAAAAGGACAAGAATAGTACGATTTCACTCATGTGGGATATAAAACAAAAAACAACAACAAAAAAACCCCTCATAGATACAGACAATAGAATGGAGTTTACCAGAGGGGAGAAGGGGGTGCGGGAGGGTGAAGAAGGTAAAAGGAGTCAAATATGTGGTGACTGAAAGAGATTAGACTTTGGGTGGTGAGCACACAATAGAGAATACAGGTGTCATATTATAAAGCTGAACACCTGAGATTTATATAATGTTATTAATCAATGTTACCCCAATAAATGTAATAAAAAACTTTCATGTTCTCACAGTTTCTGTAGGTCAGAAATTTGGAGCAGTTCAGCTAGGTAGTTGTAGCTTAGGGTTTCTCAAAAGGCTGCAGTCAGGAATGGTTAGTCCCCAGCCAGCTGAAGGTGTGGTTTAGTCCACAGTCTCTGAAGGTGGCTCGCTCACAGAGCTGGAAACCAGATGCTGGCTGCTGCCACACTGACCCTCCCATAGGGCTGCTTGACTATGCTCCCAACATAGCATCTAGCGTCCGGAAAAGAGCAGCAGGAATATTAGGAAAATTTCTCAGTCTCATAAAGGATATTTACCTACAACAAAAATCACATTTCATGTGAAATGTTAAAAGCATTTCCATTAAAATAAGATAAAAAGACTCACTTCCACTACCAACATTATATTCAAGTTTAGCCAATGCAATAAAACAAGGAAAAGCATCGAGCAGCACAAATAGTGGAAAGGAAATGCCATCTGGTGATATCGATCAAAATATTAAGTACATATAGCCACAAGTTTTAGACGGCCGATTGAACAAATACAGTTTGCCCTTTTCCCTATCGAGACCACTCATTAAAATAATGGCGACGATATAACATGTAAATAAGTAAAACTTACAGTGGTGAAAATAATGAGGGAGCCCATAAGCAAATGAAAGATTTTAACCATTATTTGGAAGTTAGGGAACGGATAAAGAAGAGGAAGCTATGGCCAAAAGTACTCAGACATGTGGAGGGTGATACAGCTAAGGGGCTGACCAGTAGTACTGAATCCTGGAGATTTTAACGGGCAAATACCAGGTACAACGGAGGGAATAAAGGAGATGCGGAACATATTAATTTAAAGTCTGTATGCAGGATAGCTGATCCATCAACTGCACTCTCACTCCATCAGCCAAGGAGCTACCCTTCTGGGAAATAAATGAAGAGTTCTCAAAATAAAGCAAATGGCTCAATGTAAAGGGGTTCAATGTGCAAAATGCAGGCTCTGGAAACATAGAACTTTTGTTTCAACACCTGATGTGTGGGATTTGACCACCAAGTGAAAGAGTCCTACGTGTTAAAATCTGAGATTATACAACATCTGAATAAGAATACAAGATTTGTTGGAGTTACATGTTTAAAGCTATCTATACCATGTGTTATGGGTTTCATTGTAAACCCAAAAAGATATGTTGATGTCTTAACCTCCTCTATCTTAGAACGGGACCTTATTTAGAAATAGGGTCCTTGTAGACATAATTAGTTAAGATGAAGTCATACGGAAGTAGGGTAGGCTGTTAATCCAATATGACTGGTATCCTTAAAAGGAGTAGAAGAGACACGGAGACACAGACACACAGGAGCGCACCACGGGAGGACCAAGGCAGAGACTGGAGTGATGCCTCTGCAGCTAAGGAATGTCAAGGATTGCTGACAACCCCAGAAACTAACAACTACAAAACCCAGCTTGGAACAGATTTTTCCTGTGAGCCCCCAAGGTGTCCTGCTGACACCTTAATTTTGGACTCCTGCCTCCTGAACTGTGAGAGAACACATTTTTGTTGTTTTAAGCCTCCCAGTTTATGGTACTTTGTTAAAGCAGCCCTAGGAAACTAATACATCATACACATGAGTATTCTCTATCAATTTTTCTTTCTCAGTCTTGCATATTTGCGAAGAGTCTTCCCCTCTTCGCATCCTGGAAAAACCAATGGAAATGGAACAGTAAAGTAAAAAGAAATGGGTTAACCAGGATCCCTGGGTTACTGATTACTTCCTGTCTACACTTCCTCTACAAAGACAGAGAAATCTGAGTCGCGGTCATTTACTGTGAAAGAGGATCATAGCCACAAGTTGTTATTCAACACTAAACTGTCGCAGCCAGGTATCACTTATTTAACTTGATGTAGTCCTTTTTGGTTGTACAAACATTTTGGCCCCTTCCACCCACTATTACAGAACCTCTAGATTCTCTAAGCCATCTATTTTAGAAAGCATTTTGCTATCCCAAGTTTCTTTCTGCTCTCAGTATTCTTCTTTTGGAAAAAAAAAATAATAAATGGAATATTCAAGGCACACTGAGAAGCTCAATTTGACAGAGATCACTATCTCCTTTCTCATTCTCTCTTTCATCCAGATTCCCAGGGAAGGAAACCTGATTGGCTCAGCTAGGATGAATGCCAACGTAGTTGTCTTGGGTATGGAGAGGAATGCTGCCATTTGGTACAAAACCCACTGCTGGGGGTCAGATAGCCCATAAAAGCAGTTATTATGAACTGGGTAGACACTCCAAAAGGGTTCTACTAAAGCTATTATTTATACTAATTTGAATATGACTATCCTTGAATATGAATATCCTGATAAATATTATCTGATTAGTTTCTTAGGATAAATCCCTAAAGGTGGAGTGATTGGGTTAACATATATTAATATGCCTAAAGTTTTAAATTCATGCTATCATATTGTTCTCCAAAGTATTAGATTAGTTCACATTCCTACCAGGAGTATATAAAATGACCATTTGACAAAACACAACACATTTATCAGTAGTGGATCTCATATTTTTACACCTTTGCCGATTTGATGAATAAAGGTGGTATCTCATTGTTTTATTCTGTCTTTTCTCTTATAATTAGTAAAGCCAAATATTTTCATCTGCTTTTTGAATATTTTCATTTCTTAATTTTTGAAGAGCTTATTCATATGAATTAGCCATTTTTAAATAGGGCTTTTTATTTTCATCCTAATGGTTTGTAATAGCTCTTTACATATTAAAGAAATTTACTTTTTAACATATATATAGGAAATATTTCTAATAGTATTTTTATTTTGTTTATAGAGTGGGGTTTTTTTTGGGGGGACTGCCTGGTTAAATCTAAAAGGATGCTTTTACCTAAATATTAATGGCCTCAGATCAACTTTAATAATAGATTTTTAAAAATACTCTAGGAAACAATGGATTAAATATTAACAAATGAATCTTGAATACTTAATGAGTATGAAGTGCCAAGCAAATACTCAGTCACTAGCAGTCTCTGTCATACTAAACAGACACCTAATTCCATCCTCTTTTATTCACTGCTATAGTTCAGTCTTTGTCTCTTCTCACCTAGATTTCTGCAACTGGCCCTAAATTGCCTCTGTCTCTAAGCCATCTTTCATCACTGCCAAAAAATAATCCTTCTGATATACAAATTTTATATCACACATCTGCTTAATCTCCTTTGATGGTTTCCAATTGCCTTCATAATAAAATCCAAACTCCCTAGTAGAAGGCCCTTCCCCACTTGCATTCTACCTGATTTCTCTGGCTTTCCTTCTCGTATCTCCATGCCACACACACTCTAGCCACAATGGACTAATTATAGTTCTCCAAATGTACCCTGTTGTTTCACAGATTTGTAAAACCTTGTTATTCTTTCTACGTAGAACCCCTCTCCTCTCCATCACGATTGATGAACTCTCATTCATTTTTTTTTTTTTTAGACTCAACCATGTCTTTGCATATTCTAGGGAGACTTTCTGCATCTTCTGCCTGATTTTTTATTTTTGTTTGGTGTGTTGTTTTGTTTTGTTTTAAGTATACAGCCTCTATGCTTTCATAGTGCTCCATGCATTTCTCTCTTTTAGCATTTTTGAGTGTTTACTAGTCTGTGTCTTCCAGAAGACAATCCATGTGCTGACAGCCTCCTCTATCACTATAATTGAGAGTCTTACACAGGGCTTGACATATTATAGGCCATTAAGTTTTTGCCAATTAAATATATAGACAAATTAACATTTCCATGTTTTCTCAGAAAAAAAGTACGACAAAGCATAGGTGCCACTATCAAAGTTTTAAACAGGGATTAAACAATATAGCAGAGAATGAGGATAGTAATAATAATTTGAAAGAGTAGTATCACTCAGAGTATTCAGTATATTGCTTTTCTACCCTATGCCTTAATTGCCACATTTTTAGGTCTAAAAGACTATTATCAAGCACACTATTTGGTTATATTCGTCCATGCTTCAAAATATCAGCTGCTGGTATAAAATTCCAGGAGACCTAAGAACATCTTATTTTCATATATATAATATTAAAAGTTATTGAATAATGTAATATAATTCATATTTAGAGAAATCATGCAAATGTAGTTCATTTTTACATGGAACCCTTGATTTGAGGATACTGAGAGGAAACCCCACACCTAGGATTTGGAAAAGATGAGAGGAGTTTAAGAAGGTTACATAAACTTCAAAATTGATATAATCTTAATTGCTCTCACAACAAAGTTGCACACCTTAAATATGTACAATTTTTATTTGTCCATTATACTTCAAAAAAGTTGAGGAAGGGGGGAAGAAAGAGTGAAGGACCTAAAGTTGTTTGTGTAGGAGTCAAAACTGACCAAACTCATCTCACAATAAAGAATCCCAACTAAAGGCCTGGTCTAGAAGAGTCCAAGTGGACAACAAAATTACCCAGTCAAAATATTCAGGTGAAGACCCCTAAATCATCTGGCCTGAATAATCTAGATAGTGAATTAACCTAACAATCCTTTATTTTCCAGTTCAGTTTGCCAGTGTAGCTCTAGCCAGAGAGGGTTCTGAAGCAAGAGAAATAAGAATAAAGCAAAGAAAACCAAGACAGACCATTGTCTCTGGGGAGCTCTGAGGAAAGGTGATGTGGATGCTAAAGCAGAAGATGGGGCATGTGGAGTAAGTTGGGGCCCTCTGAGGACCCCTGCACTGTGACTGAGGTGACCTTTCCTCTCTAATAGGACAGAGGGACAGCAACTCAGAGACGTGTGAGCAGGAGGCCTGGGCACCCTCCTGAGTTCACCACCTGTGATTAAGAGGACAGGAATTTGGCTGCCTATTGAAATCTCATCCCTTCTTTGAAGTTCAAATTCTGTCTTCTTCAGAAAACCTTCAACCCGTATGATTTATAGGCAGTTTGTCACAATTTAATACCTTATTCAATTACATTCTTACATTATCACCTCACTAGGTTATAAATGTCTTTAGGGCAGAATCATGTTTTGGTTTTTAAAAACGTCCACAACGCCTAGTGTAGGGTTGAGAATGTAATAGGTATTCAACAAGGAAGGGTCTGATGGAAAAGTTGAAAGGAAGAAAACATCAGGCTCCCTGAAGTTTCCTAAACTTCTTTCTTAGAGAGAGGATACCAGGGACTGTTGGGTTGTATCCCTGTATTCTCAAATCACAAGCTGAGGTTCATCCAGTACATGGTTTATTTTTCTCTGAAGAGAGCTATCCTAAATGCAAATTAAGCCTCAAAGCCCTCCAAAGGACAACCAGGAAAGCACAGTCCCTTCTAAATCTCCTTGGGGACCAGGCTCACCTCTCTGTGTCTGTGTGTGAGTGTGCGTGGGTGGGGGAGGTAGTGTTGGCGTGGGAGGGCACAGGCAAGAGAGAGGAGAGAGACTCCACACAGTGATTCTGTAGAGGGGATTTGCTATGTCTCTTTTCCTCCCCCCACCCCTCTTTCTTTGTCCTCTTTCTCCGTGTTCCTCTCTTTGTCCCCTTTTCCTCGTCCCCTTCTTCTGCATTTGTCTGGGAGGATCCTGGAGTGTTCTTTTGATCGACTCAATCTTTCTCTGGCACTTGAGTTCTGATTGGCTGAAGGACTTAGAGGGGAAAAAAAACTTTAATTAAGTAGATAATCTCTTCTTTGGAACTTTGGCAGCTCCATTTCACCTCCCCTTAACTCTGTTTGGGATCGCTTACACCCAAGGAAGTTGGGGTTTGAGGAGAATTCCATCCAACTACCACAAGGAGAATACTTCCCCATCTTACTGCTCTGACTCCCACGTTTTTAGAATTTTCTATCTCTGTCACTCCAGAGGATAATGTTGCTCATGAAGCCTTCTGTGTGCATCTTTCTTTTCACCTGTGTCCTCCAACTCAGCCATACTTGGTAAGTAACCTGGACTCCTACCTGGAACTTAGAATTAGGTAAATGCATGTAATATATGAGAGAGAGCTCGTTTTTATTTCCAGAAACGTAGGACGCCTTGGGATCTCTCCTAGGAAAAAACTGTTCAATGGAGTAGGGCTCTTCGCATATTTATGGCTGATTTCAGTAAATCTTTAGACCTTTACCAATAAAGGAATGGATTAAAAGGTAGGGGTTTCCTATTTTTCTAAATTGTTATACCACAAATATTCTAAGTTGTTTTGGGGAGATAGTAGCCTTTTTTTTTTTTTTTTTTTAAACCAAATCCTGATGTCAACATTGCGGAGAAGAGGACGGTGGTTCAAAGCAAGTTCTACTGTGTGTTGAATCTGATCTTTGAGGTGAGGGCTGGAGACAAAAATTTAATGGTATCTTATTCTGTACTTTCTGACTTAACTTTAATTTTTTCAGAATAGTCTAAGTAAGTGCTCATACCATCATTTCCTAGAGATTAAAAATTAACTTGAACTACTGAGTTGGCACTGGGTTAACAAAGATGTCTGAAATAAAATGTTTTAGAAATCTAAACTTTTCTACAAAATTATTTAATTTACTCAATTTGCAAATATTTCTAAACTGCTCAAAAAAAAATGAGACATGTGAAAGTGCTTTGTAAACCATGAACCATTGCACAAACGATACATTTTATCATCATTTCCACTTAGCTCTCAGAAACCACATAAAGTATCTATACGTGGAAATATTTAATAAGCTAGTGTGCAATAACATACAGACATAAGATCTAGGAAATGCATCTTGCTAGAGTGTCTGGAGTGTCTCCCCAATTGAGATATGAGTTCAGTCTCTTATCAGTTCTCATTTTGACCATCTATTTCCCCAAGCTATGAATCCAATTGCTACTAAACTGTTGAGGAAGCAAGAATAGGAATTTCTTTGCTGAAATCAGCTTCCTGTGCTAATTGAGAGTGTATTCTTATCATAAATGAGGATAGCCATCTTTATTAGAGTTGATCAGTATGCCAAATTAATATAATGATTTGCCAGTTCATATAATCCTTTGCAACACTTCTGATTATAAACGGAACCACCAAATAATTGTTCCGTTTTTAATTGGCATTTTAATTAAATATTGCACGTTCAAAAAAAAAAAAAATGTCTCCTCTCTCCCCGTCATGAGAACAAAAAGACAAAAGGGAGCGGAGACTATTTCAGAGCATTTCTACTGATGTTCATGGTATTCTTCAGCTGATTCAGTATCAGCAAAAGAGAAACACGAGATTCCTTTCCCCAGTCACCAGGGCAGTGTGAAGAATTGTTCTATAAAAAATACCTTTACTGTGTGATCCTTCCCTGCTGGAGGGGGTCATGTTCATTTCATTCCGATACTGACACAGCCACACTGAAAGGTGGCTGGGTTGCTTGTCTGTCCAAATTCAAATGTCTGGATTCAAAAAGAAAGAAGAAAAAAGAGATGTGAAAGAAAGTTCTAATTTAAAAATAGGGTTTAAGAACCCCTTCTCGCTTTGCCTGACTTTGAGGAGAAAATGTACAAATCTCCTGTATAATGCAATTAGTTTTTCATTGCTTCTCCCGATAAGCCCCTATTTGAATTAAACATTTATACTTTGCCAAGAGCCTGTTTTTTGGTAGCATTTGAAACGTGATTTTTTAATTTAACATTAAATCTTGATTATTCTTATAATGGAACTATCAGGGTTTTGCATAAGGTCATCTTTCCCTTTGTGCCATGCAGAGAAATTTGACCAACTGCAGCCTTTCAGATGTTTCCCTTAATACTTCATTATCAACCTTTTATGTGAGGACCTCAAAAGCATTTAACAAATAGAGAACCACAATTTCTGCTTGGCTGTTCAATTGTAGTCTCGCCTGAAATTACTGTCTAAAAGAGTCCATCAGCAGAAATTCCTGGGCTTGAAAAGGATAGAATAAAGATGACGTGAACCTACAATACAGTTTTACTAGTTATCTCAGTGCAAAACAATTGGGGAGGGAAAAGCATTCTCCACAGTTTCCTCTTGTTGGGACCCTTCTGAGAGAATTATCCTTTAGTAACTTGAGAAAAATCTTTTCTTTGAATTTGTTTTTCTTAATCCTAATGGCTCCAAAAAGAGAGATAGAATGGGAAAGCATGATACAGCCAAGCAGAGGGCGATGGCTATAACGGTGGCCAGAGATGAACCAATTTGACTTTCCGCTCCCAATACACTTACTCATCGGGAATGAATGGACCTAGAACATGTTTTTCCTTAAATGTTGCCTATATTTAACTCCAAATTATGTCTCCTAATGCTATCGGGTCTTGCCCAGTTCTGTCCATTTCTCACACGCCCTCTCTCTGCTCAACTCAATCAGCAAATCAGAAAGATGCCTCAGGACACGAAGGTTTACTATGGCTCTGCTCACACTCTTTAACAGAGATCACTACTTTTACTACTTTCCAAAGGATTTAAACAGGATCAGTTTCTTTCCTGCAGTAGAGCAAGGATTTATCTGAAATCTTTGGGTTTTAAAGCAGCTTTTGAAATACATCATCCTTTGGTTCTCTACATTTACACTTGTAGGGTAACCTTTCTATGACTCTTCAAATTTCATCTGATAATGACATGCAGAACCCTGACTAGCCAAGGCTTCTGTTATTGGATGGGGGAGGTCTTTGAATCCATATTCTCACCAGGCATCTCTGATGGCTAAAATTATATGTGCTACAATTTTTCAAATGTATATTATGACGAGTCAAATACATACTCCAAATTTTCAAATGTATATTATGTGTATATGTGCTATAATTTTTCAAATGTATATTATGACCAGTCAAATACATACTCCTCTAAAAATTATGGAATTCATGGTAATTTGTTGTCATATTAAGTTTTGGTGGAGTTTTTCCCACTAACAGACACAAAAAGAACACGTGCAATGAAGTGAGGATCTACTAAGCTTTGTCACACTAGAAAGGGATTCTCGTCCTCACAGAGGTTGGGAACTTCTGAAGTTAGAAATAAAATTAAGTGTGAGAAGTTGCTTTGGAATCTGGAAAATAATACGCCAAAAAAAGATTCACATGACTGATAGCTTCCCCGATAAAAAAAAAAAAATCATAGCCCATTAAAAAAAGCTTGGGGTTTGGCGAGCAGGTAACGCTGAGCACGATTAGGTTAGCAGCTGCACCGTAAGTTCTTCGAAGGGCTTGAGACACGATCAGGGAAACTTAGTTCCCAGTTTTGCCATTGATTCTCTCAACAACTTGAGCCTTGCGTTTTCCCCTTCCGAGTCTCTATTTCTCCTGCATAAATACTAATACTGGTGATGGCAATTCTTATCATCATTATCAATATTATTTACAAAGGCTATGAGGTCCTGGGAGGAGACACGTTATTATAGCTTTTCTCACGAAACCAGTTCGTATACGCGATCAGGAGGATGCTTTCCAGTGCATCTTTATAATTGTGTGTGTGTGTGTGGATGATAACATGACATAAAGAAGGAGCTCCTTTTTGTGATATTACACAGAGGTAAGTGGGGTATACAAAATGTACCAGAAGAAAAGGAGTTTCCATCCAAACCTCTCTCTTCCATGGAAGGAGTTCACTTTTCTTTCCTTTACCCAGCTGGGACAATTGGTTCAATGCTGCTCTATATTGGGTAATGCTAGTCTCTATTGGAACTGTTAATAAAATCCCTTTTTCCTGGGCTCCATTTACTCTTTTCTATTTCCATCAGAGAGGCAGAGGAGAACTCAGAAGGCTTAGAAAGAGAGGTCAATACAATTTTACTGAGGATAAACCTTCACTTTTCAGAAAGCATATTTTTTTTTTTCCTAGGTAAAAGATCAGGCTAGGTTAACAGCTGGGGGAAACTCTGGGCTCGGTTCACATAAATAACTTCCTCCAGTGCCTCTCATTTGAAATATACCTACACGCCAACGACCCCTTGAAAGAAAATACCATTCACTCTGGACAGACTCTAGTCTCATTATAAGCCAAAATTTTAGGGTTTTTTTTTTTTTTTTTAATTTATTGGGGTGACAATTGTTAGTAAAATTACATAGATTTCAGGTGTGCAATTCTGTATCACATCATCCATAAATCACACTGTGTGTTCACCACCCAGAGTCAGCTCCCCTTCCATCACCATACATTTGATCCCCCTCATCCTCATCCCCCACCCCCCAACCCCTTTACCTTCTGGTAACCACCAAATTACGTTCCCCAGATTAATTTTCAAGCCCGTGGCCATCCTATGGTCACCGATTGCCCTCCAATCCCCTCACCCTCCCCCCCCCCCCCCACCCCTCCCGCCCATCTAGTCTTAATGTTTATTATAGGCCCTTGTTATTGATCATACCCTTTCTCTAGATATTTCTTAGGTCAGAGTTTTCTGCAGGCCAAGAGTAATCAGACCAAGAGGGAATCATTTAAATTCACCATTATCTGACCAGCCCGAATTCACTTTTATTAGTAGGTTGTTTTCCCAATTTCAGCATCCTTTGGTACCAGCATAGTATGAGGCTATGTTCCAGTAGTCTCAATAGACCCTGAAAGTAGGCCAATAGTTCAGTATTTCTATGCAGCTCCACAGATGAAATTCTTATGTTTTCCAGGCCAAGCTTAAACCATCTTGCGTAAGGAAGATTTTTCCTTCGCTCAAAACTGTAATTCTCCTGTATGTGCAACTATATATGGATAACAATTGTATTTTTTAAATAAATATTTTTTACAAAACAACACCCTGTAATTCTCTTTTGCTACCATAAATCTCAGTCCTTTTCCTTTACTCAGTATCTTCAGTTCATTATATTAGACTTTGAAAGTTCCACTCCACCCCAATACCCAGGATAATAAATAGCAAACCAATAGATTGTCCATATTATCCTGTCTGGCATTTCTTCATGTTAAACCAAGGTGTCTGGTGGAGCCCAGATTGCATAAATTACTGCTTTAAGAGTATTCTGTTGTTTAATTTTATATTATGGAAAAAAATGTTTTTACAAAGATAGAACAGCATAAATAACAAACCCTCAAAACTCAGCTTCAACAGTTATCAACCCCTGGCTAATTTTGCTTCATCTATACTTTCTGTAGCATTTTCAACTGCATATATTTCTCCTAGTCTAAATCATCCAAATGCTGCCATGGTTCAAAATAGGAAGAAGAAGGGTAGGATAAGGAACCCCCATCCTGTGTCTGAGAGATCTAGAGCCAGTAATTAGAGTGAATCTTGGGGGACATCACACAGATATGACCACTCTTGGTGGGGGGGGGGGAGGAAATCAAGAATACAAATTAATGAAAAGAGAAAATTCATTCAAATACATATTTGAGTTTATTTCTGTTTGAGCTGTGCTGGTTTAGTACAGGCAACAGAAATTGATCCTTGGATCAGATTGAGGAGAGAACATTTTTACCATCCATTGGATTTAGTTCCATTAAGTCGTGAAAATGATACCAAAGTGTCCAGGCTTGTCAAGTTCCCTACCTTGAACTGTCCACCTCGTGTTTTATAGAACAATTCTTAGAATTACCACGTACACCTACTTTCTTGATCCTGACACAAACTGGTATTGCATCCATCAATGCAATTGAGAACATGAATATTTTCTGAAGTTTATACTCGAGGGACTAAGGTAACGAGATCAGAAAACAAAGCAAAATGCTCTGCCTCATGATCCTGGACGAGGTTCCTGCAATCCCAGGCTTTCTGGGAACAGTGGCTTGAGCTGTTCCTTAGCAGCTTTCACTTAGAGACCACGGAACAGAGAATGAGTACAGCTTATTCCCGTTACAGCCCTCATTTAAATGCTAAGCGTTCAAGGGCTTTTCTGTAGCTCAGTGTTTCTCATCAGAGTTTGCTGCAAAACAAAAAGAAGGAAGGAAATTAGGACAGGGAAAGACAGCCTATCTCTCTGTAAAATATCCTGGAATACAAATGACATTTCATTCACTTTCAGGGGAAAAGATTATCCCTTGAAAACTTGTGATTTGCTTGGGAAGAAATCTGCCTGAGACCCATGATACATAGTTGTCCTGTGGGCTATTATATGGTCTTTGCCAGTAATTATTTGTCAAGGACTGGATTTGAGATAATGTGGGATTTTAATATAAATGTTAATAATAAGGACTACTACTAAAATTGACACATCCGTTTAACTTTTTTTGTTCTTTTTAGCCAACTGGTTTATAAGACTTTTTATAATATATTTTAGGGTACTACATTATAATATAGAAAATTCATATTTATAAAAAAATTTTTGAGAATGATTTATAGGGCTGAATTCCTTTTGAAGACAGAGATGGAGTTTAAATCAGTGAAATATCTATGGGGATATGACCCAAAGCTACACATTGCTTAATTTTTCCTTTTATACTCATCTTGAAAAAAAGCCTTCACATGGCCTGAATTTTCACTGCATTTTTCTCTCTTTCCTTTCAGTGCCACACTCCTTCAATGAGTCAACACTAGCTGCTTTTATTTCATAACTGTTCACTTGCTGTAATCTGGCTTCTGTTCCATTGTTCTACTGAAATAGATCTCTCCACTGATATCACCTTTGTTCCCTCTCGACAGATTTTTAAGAAGGAGGAAATTTGTCTTTGTAATTCTGAATACTTCTCTTCCCTTCAAGACTTCAGGTATCTTGTGCCTTTTTCCCTCCTAATCCTTCCCCTAGATAAATAGGAAAGAGCCTGATTTCAATTAGTTATACTTTACAATGGATAAGAATTAGTCACGCTGTTTACCCTTGGGGAAAAAAATGCACTTTAAACTTAACTCTTTCTAATTGTGCGGTGAATTATTCCTCGCTTAAATATCCTCAGGTATTGCCAGAGGGGGTAGTGAAAAATTCTGGACCAATGGGATACTATTTCAGTTATGAGCAAGGCCTGCCTTCTCTGTAATTGTGTGTGTGTACATATTTGTGTGTATGTGCTGGTGCAGGTGTGCCCTGTGCGTCATATGTTATAGCAGGTAGTTAGAATCACAAGGAAACTTGCTCAGAAATTGCTGTATTCAGGCTGTTCCCAGCCCAAGGCATCTTGCTAGCTCCATGAGGTGAAAAGCTGGCTGTCAGATAACCTTCTAAGAGAAAGTTGCTTCACTGGAACAACTTCTGGCTACAGCTCCAGATAGTTTCCCTACACTGGACCCTCCCCCTTAACCTTTTGCCCCCTTCCCCTGTTCTCTCTCTGTGCCAAATCTCCAGAGGAAGATCTGCATCTATATTCATTCATGACCATTTCTCCTTTCCCCTGGGCCATCACCCCAAATTACGGTAATTACGTGGTCTCTCCTGAAATAGGCCAACTAGAGCTCCATGACGCAGAGACTTTTGATGGACCTCAAGAGATGAGATTAAAGGGTAGGAAGAAGCCAAACCTGTTATTTAAAGACTTGTGGGAAAAGTGAAGAGATGAACAAAGTGGGGGATCAGAGGGCACTGAGATGAAAGTCCTGGGTGTTGAGAAGAAAACACCAAATTCTGGAGATTCATATTCAGAACCTTGGCTTTTTAAAAATGTGTGTGAGGAATGCAAAAGGGGAATCCTAACTTAAATTTAAGTTACATCAACCACTGGGATTCAAACGTATCCAGGCATACTTGGCAAACTAGTGAGGCTGACCTGCAAGAAGCTCGCTGCATAAGACTGAGTGCTGTCCTGGGAAGGAACTCTCACACTGAGGGGAGAGGGAGTCTGGCACACAGACTTGGCCTAGTAACAAGGTCTTGGTCACGCAAAGGGAGAAGGAAGTCTAAAGATAGCCTGATGCTTGGCTCTCCTGGTCCAGTGCCCATGTGTGTCGCAGGCTATATAGAATCAGGCACGTGTGCTCCCCATGGCAGCTAAACTGCTAACCGTACCATGTGATGTGCTACAGACTACCTTGTGGGCTGTGCTAGTTTGGAGCACAGCCTCCAAATAGGGAGAAATGGTTGAAACATTGGACAGTGACTTAGACCTCTGGTCCACCATTAGACATAACTGACAGAGAATGGGGGTTTGCAATTTTCTGTGAACTTCCTAAGGTGGTAAAAAACAATAATAAATAACGATTAAAAGTAAAAGTTTCTTCAAATGGTATCAAGTGAAGAGAAGCTTTGAAAATTAGAGTGCATGGGTATATCAGTAATAAATGTTAGGTCAACAAACAAACGAAGAAAATAAACTTGGAGATTTTCCAAGAGCTAAATGAGAAGCTGTGGCATTTGAATTTGGGTTGATCCAAAGTCCCTCCCCTACTGCTCCAGCTCCCCGGGGAAAAAAAATGTACTGGTGACCAGACTGATGATGGAATAGGCAATTCGGGAGGCAGTATAGCCCAGGAGATAAGCTTGATAATACTGAAAGCTGTGGTGTTTGAGGAGCTATAGAGCCTAGACCAAGAAACTTTGCATTGTGGTTAGATTACAGCTAGATTATAACCACTAAGGTGGCAAGGTTAGACGGTCCCTAGAGCAGAGATGCAATGGGAAAATGATAGAAAGTGCACAGGGCTCTGCTTTAGTGGTTACCCATAGCCTAAAACTACTAATACATCTGTATCTGTTGTTCAACAATAGTTGAAAAGATATTTAGTAATGAAGAGAATAGGAAGGATTTAGACTCACATTAAAAGGAAGGGGAAAGAACTTATAAATGTTGATATTACAGGACTCGTGGCAGAAGGTAGTGAAGATCAGGACAGCAGGACACAATTTGGCTAACCAGACTAGAGAGTGACAGTGAAGCTACTTACAGTGAAACGTTATCGTGAGAGCTCAGAATGAATGATGGAGAGAGAGAGAGATTTGATTGTCTTCCCCAATTCTCACTATTGGTAAATTATCTTGGGAGAAGGATAAGATGGCATTAGAAGCTTGTAGGACAAAGTATTGATCAAACAATGAATTAAAGACTCGCTTCAGGATTGGTGAGAAGAGCGTAGCAGTGGTCTAAGAATGTAAAATAATAGCTATGGCAGCAAAGACTTCCACACGTGGAGGGAGTTAGCATGTTTCCTAGAAGATAGATGGCCCTTAGACAACAATACAATACAATACAGCCATCTGCAATACAGCCATCTCAGAAACGTGTACATGCAGATTCCTACCCCCACACATACATGCACGCGCGCGCGCACACACACACACACACACACACACACACACACACATTGCTCAACAAGAGTCTCTGGAGCTGGGGCCCAAGAATCTTCTTATTTAATAAACTCCCCAGAGAATTCGCATGCACTCTACAAGATAATCCATTTAGATTAATTTTCCAATGGGTTCAGTTTACGTGGGCAGATCAGGAGAATTACAGGCCCCAGGAGTTTATCTGCGTAAGTGCGTATGGAGTCTTCCAAGGACAGCGTCACTCCAAAGGAAGAGATTAGAGGAGATCCAGCAACGAAGCTTGTCACTTGAATCTGTTAGCAAGCCCCTTGGCTTCAGTCCACTGAAGTGGGCTGGAGGATGGCTAGGAGGGTATTATAAGCAAAAACCAAAAGAACTATTTTTATTAAAATTCTATAAGACTTTTGTACACAAATGGCAGTTTAGATACCCAAGCGGAAACATAAAACTCTAAAGGGGGCTAAAAGTCATTCATCCCTACATTAAAAAAAAATTAATAGACTCTTTTTTTTAGAGGAGGATTATAGAAAACTAGCAGAAAACACAGACTTCCCATATGTCCCCTCCCCCTTCACTCCCACTCAGCTTCCCCCATTTTTAACATCTTGCATTCGTGTGGTACATTTGTTTGTGCCCACTTTGTTCATGCATAGAACCCAGTGTGAGCAGCAACCGTCTCCAAAACCATGCCCGGGGATGTGGTGTCCCTCAGGTAAAGCAGAGTCTATATGCCTGGCAGATATGGGTGCCTGGTGGACATGGAAAGGCTGGGGCAATGGAAGAACAGAAAAGCAGCTCAGACAACATGGTGGTTAACTGCGCTTGTTAATGAGGGAGACCTCCAAGAAATCGTATCAAGAACTTTTCAAGGATCAGAATTCCCGGATTAGCAGATGGGAATAAGAGCAAGGCAAATATGGGCTGCAGAAAAGCACAGCACAGAAGGAGCAGATGCTCGAGAATCAGACTGACTAGGTTCCAGTCCTGGCTTTACCACTTAACCTGCTGTGTGATGCTGGCCAGTGACTCTATGTTTCGGTTTCTGTGTCTATAAAAAGGAAGACATATAGTTTCTACTTCATATAATTGCTGTGATAATTATGTGAGCTGAAAACATGTAAAGTACTTGAAACAGTATTTGGTGTACACAGAATGAACACTCAATAAATAGTACAGTACCTACCCCATGGGGTTGTTATAAAAATTGAAAATGATGATACAGGTAAAGCACTCAGAAGAGTTCCTGACATACTCGATAAATGTTAGCTCTTATTGTGTGACAGAAGTTAAATTTTATATCGTGTCGTATATACACTGGAAGACTAACAAAAGGAGAAGAGACAAAAACTTTTATTTGGCCGTGTAAAAGCAAAACTAACCACAGTTATTTCTGTAAATTGCTGACCACTGATGCCTCATTACTATGAAGTCCAATAACAATTACACTTTACAATTAATTACATTACTATGAAGTCCAATAGCATTACGTGTGTCAGATCCACTTGCTAGAAGTTTTGATTATAACACCAACCTTTGTGTACATATGCTCAGCGTTCATTGTCTGTTGCTCTTGCATGATCCTCTGCTAATGGAGCACGACCATCTCCTCACAACGTTAGAAAATTAGTGGGAGCCCTGGTTTGTCACGACTTCCCTCTCGTATCTGCCAAAATCTTTGTTTCAGCCCTTCTTGTTTTGTTGCATCTGATGATCCTTCCATAGTTTTTCTAAAACTTTTTAGTTCAATGCAGTTTTATAGAGTACTTACACTTATTATGTTCAGTATTATAGTAGGAGCTGGAGGGGATACAAAGATAATTAAGACAGGCCCTCCTTGTAGTCACGTATAAGGGAATAAAGGAAAGCCTTAATATGAGGTAGAAAAAAGTTGCTGTGAGACTTCAGGAAATGCTGACTGTGGCTTTTGAACAAGATACTTATTTAAGAATACGTGGGATTATTACATTATTGAGATATAATTCACATACTGTAAAATTCACCCTTTTAAGGTGCACAAATCAATGGGTTTTACTATATTCACAAACTTGTGCAACTCTCATTACAATCAATTTTAGAACATTTTTATCACCCTAAAAAGAAACCCCATATCCATCGGCAGTCACTTCTCATTTCCCTCCCCTCAGTCTCTAGCAACTGCTATTCTACTTTCAGTTTCTATAGAATTGCCTATTCTGGACATTTTTAATAAATAGAATCATATAATTTATGGTCTTTTGTGTCTGGCTTCATTCACTTAGAATGATATTTTCAAGATTCATCTACATTGTAGCATGTATGGGTACTTCATTCCTTTTTATGGCCGAATAATATTCCATTATACAGATATACCACATTTTATCCATCTATTCTTCAGTTGATAGATACTTGGATTGTTTTTATTTTTTGCCTATTACGAATAATGCTGCTGTGAACTCATAGACAAGCTTATGTTGAAAACGTGTTTTTAATTCTCGTGACCCTACACCTAGGAACGACATTGCTGGGTCATATGCTAACTCCATGTTTAACCTTTTGAGGAACTACCAGACTATTCTCCAAAGTAGCTGCACCATTTCACAATCCCACCAGCAATGTATAAAGGTTCTGAATTTTCCATATCCTTGCCAACAGCTGTTATCGTCTATCTTTTTTATTTTAGCTTAGTGGGTGTGAATTCTTGTTGGATTCCCCTGATGACTAGTGGTGGCCATTTGTATATTTTCTTTGTAGAAACATCTATTCAGATCCTTTGATCATTTTTTACTTGGGCTATTTACCTTTTTATTGTTTGGTTGTAAGTACTTTTTATATATTCTGAATACAAGTGCCTAACTAGATATATAATTAAATATTTTCTCCCATTCTGTGGGTTGTCTTTTTACTTTCTTGTTTTTTTTTTTAAAGATTTTATTGGGGAAGGGGAACAGGACTTTATTGGGGAATAGTGTGTACTTCCAGGACTTTTT